>NC_059338.1:137314349-137646016 GCF_018350155.1 Leopardus geoffroyi | reverse complement strand
GAATCCTGATAACACTATACTGATACAAACAGGAGCCCATCTGGTTTAGAACCATTTGTGAAGAAGTGAGCTATATTCCTGTTATTATTGCTGTAACAACCCACTTTTCCTTGGATATATACATAGATATTTCACAATGTAAGTTCAAACAAACAACCCAGTTTAAATATAGGCAGAGGATACGAGTAGACATTTTTCCAAAGAAGATATACAGATGGCCAAGAGCCGGATGAAAAGATGCTCAACATCACTAGCCATCAGGGAAATACAAATCAAAACCATAAATGAGATACCACTCTACACCTGTCAGAATGGTTATTATCAAGAAGACAAAAAACAGCAAGTGTTAGTGAGGATGTGGAGAAAAATGCACTATTGGTAGGAATGTAAATTGGTGCAGCCACTATGGAAAACAGAATGGAGGCTCCTCGAAAATTTAAAACGAGAACTAACATATCATCCAGCAATCTGACCTCTATTTACCCAAAGAAAAGAAAACACTAAGTCGAAAAGATATACGCACTCCTCTGCTCAGCGCAGCATTATTTCCAATGGAAGCAACCTAAGGGTCCATAGACAGATGAATGGACAAAGAGGATATGGTATACATATACGATGGAATATTATTCAGCCATAAAAATGAAGGAAATCTTGCCACTTACAACTACATGGATGAGTTTTGAGGTCATTATGCTAAGTGAAATAAGTCAGACAGAGAAAGAAAAATGCCATGATCTAACTATTATGTGGAATCTTTAACAAACAAAAAAACCAAGCTCATAGATACAGAGAACAAATTGGTGGTTGTCAGAGGCAAGAGTTGGGGGTGTTGACAGAATGAGTGAAAAGGGTCAAAAGGTACAAATTTCTAGTTATAAAATAAGTCTGGGGAATGTAACGTACAGCATGGTGACTGTAATTAATAATACTGTATTACATATTTGAAAGTTGTTGAGAGAATAGATCTTAAAGAGTTCTCACAAAAAAAATGTAACCATGTATAGTGATGGATGTTAGATTTTTTGTGATTGTTTTAAATATATACATATATTAAATCCTCACATTGTACACCTAAAGCTAATATAATGTTGTATGTCAATTATACCTCAATTTAAAAAAGTGGGTGGGAATTGCTGAAAATGGCAGAGTAGGAGGATTCTGAGCTCATGTCAAGCAATGGCCACACACCAAAACTGAAGTACATATGGAGTAACTCTTACTGAGAACAATCTGGGGACTAGCAGAATAGCTCTTCCACAGCTAAAGATGTAAAGAAAAAGTCACATCAAGAAAGCAGAGATGTGATTTGGTCAGGGTCCACACGCCCAGCTTGATAACCCACAAGCAGGAGGGATATCACAGGTATAGAGATCCTCCCTGAGAAGTGAAGGGTTTGAGCCCCACATCAGGTACCCACTGCCCTGGGGATCTGTACCAGGAAGAAAAGCCTCTATAACATCTGGCTTTGGAAATCAGCATGCCTTATGTCCAGAAGCCTTGAAAATCAGTGAAGCTAAACTCCAGGAGAGCTGGCGGGCTGTGGGAAGCCAAGATTCCACTCTTAAAAGGCCTGCATATAAACTCACTTGGCTGAGACCAGAACAGAAGCAATAGTCTAAACAGCACCTAAGCCATAACTGAAGGAGATTCACTCACTAATTTTAGGGCTTGTGCAGTAGGGTCAGGGCTCTGTAGGAACTTTCTCCAGGAAGGAAGCACTGAATGGCACCATTTTTCTTGCCTTCCTTCTGCCTCGCTGGGCTGATGCTGGCGGGCACCAGTTCTGACACTATCCATTTACCTTTCTAGCACTGCTTACCCTGACCAGATGTCAACCTGTGGACCTGTCCAACCCAACCTTCCCTTCCTGGGGGATACCCTTCCAAAGTGGTTCCTCTCCTGTTGCACTCAGCAGAGAGCCTCAACTGAGACTGGTGCCTGTCCCCCCAAAAGTGGCTACTGTCCCACCACACTGAGTCGCCTCAGCTGGGACTGGAACCCCACAAAAGTGGTACCAGTGTGCCCACATAAGTTGTGATCCAGCCACAAAGGAGGGCACATGCAGCCCACACAGGGGAAATCCCTGGAGTGCCTGGGTATAGTTACCAGGGGGTGGGGTGGGGTTTATGCCTCACAGGATGCCTTCTATATAAGGTTACATGTTCAAGACCCAGAGACACAGCTGATCTACCTAATATATACAAACAAAAATAGGCAGGGAAAGGAGGAGACAGAGGAACATGTTGCAAATGAAAGAACAAGACAAAACCTAAAAAAAAAAAAAAAAAAAAAAAAAAAAAACTAAATGAAATGGAAATAAGCAATCTACCTTATGAAGAGTTCAAAGTAATGGTCATAAGGATGCTCTCCAGACTTGAGAAGAGTAGATAAACTCAGTGAGAACTTCAGCAGAGATAAGAAATATAAAAAAGAATGCATCAGAGCTGAAGAATACATTAACTAAAATGAAAAACACAGTAGAGGGAATCAACAGCAGATGAGATGATGCAGAAGCACAGATCAGTGATCTGGGATTTCAGGGTAGTGGAAATCATCCAAACTGAACAGCAAAAACAAAAAACAAAAAATTAAAAAAGAATACACATTCTCTGGAGACGCACATGAAACATTGTATTCTCCAGGAGAGATCACATGTTAGGCCACAAAACAAGTCTCAATAAATTTAAAACTGAAATTACATCAAGCATCTTTTCCAACCACAACAGTATGAAACTAGATCAATTACAAGAAAAAAAATACTGGAAAAAACACAAACATGTGGATGCTAAACAACATGCCAATAAACAACCAAGACGTCAATGGAGAAATGAAAGAGGAATTCAAACAACTAAATTGAGTCAAATGAAAATTAAAATATAATGTTCCAAAATAGAAGATGCACAGCAAAAATGTTTTTTTTTAAGTTTATTTATTTATTGAGAGGGAGAGAGAGAGTGTGAGAGAGACGGAGAGTGAGGGGGGAGAAGAGAGAGAGAGAGGCAGAGATAGAGACAGAAACAGAATTTCAAGAAGGCTCCACACCATCAATGCAGAGCCCAATGCAGGGCTCAAACTCACAAACTGAGAGATCATGACCTGAGCTGATATCAAGAGTTGGATGCTTAACTGACTGAGCCACCCAGGTGCCCTGCAGAAGCAGTTTATAGTGATAAAGCCTACCAAATCATTAAGAAAAATGTGAAATAAACAATCTAAGCTTACACTTAAGGGAATGAGAAAAAAGAGGAACAAACAGTGCCCAAAGTTAGTAGAAGGAAGGAAATAATAAAGAGTAGAAATAAATGAAATAGGACTTAAAAAATAATAGAAAAGATTAATAAAACTAAGAGCTGATTCTTTGAAAAGATAAAGTTGATAAACCTTTAGACAGGCTCATCAAGAGAAAAAGAGGCAGGATTCAAGTAAGTAACATCAGAAATGAAAGAGGAGAAGATACAAAAGACACCATAAAAATACAGCTGGTAAGAGACAAGTAGATGCCAACAGACTGGACAACCTAGAAGAAATGGATAAATTCCTACATACATAATCTTCTAAGATTGAATCACAAAGAAACAGGAAATTTGAACAGACCAATTACTAGCAATGAAATGAATCAGTAATCAAAAAACTCCCAACTAACAAAAGTCCAAGACCAAATGGCTTCTCACGGGTGGGTTCTACCAAACACTGAGAGTAAGTACCTATCCTTCTCAAAGTATTTCAAAAAATTAAAGAGGAAGGATTGTTTCTGTATTCATTCTACAAGGCCAACATTACCCCGACACCAAAAGTAGACAAAGACACTTTGTACAAAAAAAGAAATTACAGTCCAATATTCTTGATGAACATATTTACAAAAATACTTAACCAAATATGACCAAACCAAATTCTACAATATAGTGAAAGGATCAAACACCATGTTCATGTGGGATTTATTCCAGGAATATAAGGATGGTTCCACATTTGCAAATGTATCAACAGGATATACTACCTTAACAAAATGAAGGATAAAAAGCATATGATCATCTCAATAGATGTAGGAAAACCATTTGACAAAATTCAACATCCATTTATGATAAAAACTCTCAAAAAAGTGGGTACAGAGGGAACATATCTCAATATAAAAAAGGCCACATATGACAAACCCACAGGTAACATCATTCTCAATGGTGACAAGCTGAACGCTTTCCTTCTAAGAACAAAACAAGGATGCCCATTCTTGACACTTTTATTCAACACTGTACTGGAAGTACAAAACACAGCAATCAGAAAAGAAAAAGAAATAAAAGGCATCTAGATTGTGAAGGAATAAGTAAACTGTCACTACTTGCAGATGTCATAATCCTATATATAAAGAAAACCCTATAGACTCTACCAAAAAACTATTAGAACTACAAATGAACTCAGCAAAGTTGCAGGATACAAAATTAACATACAGATATGTTGTACTTCTATATACTAGTAATTACCAGAAAGAGAAATTAATAAAATAATCCCATTTATAATTGCATCGAAAAGAAAATACCTAGGAATAAATGTAACAAAGGAGTTGGAAAATCTGTACTCTGAAAACCTATAAGACACTGATGAAAAAAATTGAAGATGCCACAAAGAAATGGAAAGATGTACCATGCTCATGAATTGGAATAATATGGTTAAAATGTCCCTACTGTCCAAAGCAATCTACAGATTCAATGCCATCTCCATAAAAATACCAATAGCATTTTTCACAGAATTAGAAAAATAATCCTAACATTTGTACGGAACCACAAAAGATCCCCAATAGTCAAAGCAATCTTGAGAAGGAACACCAGAGCTGAGGTATCATGTTCCCAATTTCAAACTACATTACAAAGCTACAGTAATCAACGATATGGTATCAGCACAAAAGGAGACATACAGATCAGTGGAGCATAAGAAGAGCCCAAAATAAATCCATGCTTTAATGGTCAATTAATCTATGACAAAGGAGGCAAGAATATACAATGGGGAAAAAACAGTCTCTTCAATAAATGGTGTTGGAAAAGCTGAACTGCTGCATGTAAATGAATGAAACTTGACTACTTTCCCATACCATGTGCAAAAATACACAAAGTATGGACTCAAGACCTAAATGTGAGAGCTGAAAGCACAAAACAATGGAACATTATTGTAATGGCACATTACTCAGCCATTTGCGATAACATGGATGGACCTAGAGGGCATTATGCTAAGTAAAATAATTCAGATAGAGAAAGACAAACACCATATGATTTTGCTTACATCTGGAATCTAAAAAACAAATGAACAAACAAAACAACAGAAACAGACTTACAGAGAACAAACGTGATTGCCAAGGAGGTGGAGGAATGGGCAGATCAGGTGAAAGGGATTAAGAGGCACAAAATCCAGTTATAAAATAAATATGTCACAGAGATGTAAAGTACAGCATAGGGAATATAGGCGATAATATTGTAATAACTTTTTATGGTGACGGATGGTAACTACTTCTGTGGTAATCTTTTGTAATGTATATAAATGTCAAATCATTATGTTGTACATCTGAGACTAACATAACATCATATGTCAATTATATCTCAGTAAAAAAGAATGTATATTTATTCTGTATGTTTAGGTTATGATAGCATTCTCCCAAACTTGTTTTGCAAACCTAATGAGACAAATTACCAATTTCTAGGTCTTGAATAAGTTTTAAGAAAGCTGCAATCTAATGGTAAAATATCTTCTGGAATTCGGGCAATCTGCAATACATATGATGTCTTCCACCAAGAACTTTAAAAGAATCAGACAAAAACCAGTCTAACAAAGTGTACTACCCATATCTAATTGGAAAACTGCGTGTAACATTGTTTCTTATTTCTAGTTTTTAAGATACCAATGGACTATTTTAATACCAGTGAATAAGAACACAAGTCAAACATTTCAAAACAAGTAATGCTTACCTGTTCTTCTTTTTTTTTTTTTTTTTTTTTTTTTTTTTAATTTTTTTTCAACGTTTATTTATTTTGGGGACAGAGAGAGACAGAGCATGAACGGGGGAGGGGCAGAGAGAGAGGGAGACACAGAATCCGAAACAGGCTCCAGGCTCTGAGCCATCAGCCCAGAGCCTGACGCGGGGCTCGAACTCACGGACCGCGAGATCGTGACCTGGCTGAAGTCGGACGCTTAACCGACTGCGCCACCCAGGCGCCCCTTACCTGTTCTTCTTGCACAGAAGAACTTATTTTATATAAAAATGGAAACACTTTCTTGGAAAAGAAAATTGTGCTTATAGAAGAGCCTCCTTCATAAACATGTATCCAAAGACAGAACTGCTCGAGGTATATGTAAGGGTCATTGATAGTTCTTAGATGTGATTCCAGATGGCAGCCAGGAGGGTGAGGCTGCCATGACACACACCTGGCAACGAGGGTCCTCACATGCCAGGTAGATCTCGGGGGTGACAAACCCTATCTTGCTATTTTACACATAACCTCTCATTCCTATAAAAGGAATGCCAAATATATCCTACCAGATGATACGTATTTTCCTCCTTGCAGTGGACAAGGTGGGACCCTTTGTCTTGGTGGGAATCACTGAGTTTTACCTCTTCTCTGCGTTCCCCCTACTATGTCATCTGGTGAATTGCCAGAGTAAGAAATACAGAAAGCACGGTATCAGTAAGCAACAAAGGAAAATTATACACTTGGATACCATACATATATATTATCCAGAATTCATTTCTGGCTAAGCACTTTTAAAAGGAAAGCATTTCTAATAAAATAATGAAAGTTAAAAAATTTTTCTTGCCCATTTGCTCTTCATGTATAGAATTCCTGTAACTTTTGGGTGGCTCTCGTTACATGAATGTGTGTATCACCATGTGTAAAATCACAGGTGTGTAGTTACCTGCTAACAACCAACCCTAAGAAGAAACCATTCAGCCATCATCTTCACAAAAAGTAATGAGGTGATTAACATGAAAGCTATTCTGCCCATCCCACACTTTCAACCTCACTCTACTTTCATCACCAAGACCCCTGACTAGCAGATATGTGCTTTTTAAAAATGGAATTTAGAAAACAAACAGCTATTTCAATGAGTAAAAGTGTCCCAGCAGACTAATAGTAGGTGAGGAGCAATTACAGTTTATAGAAGGCTAAGCCTGGAAGGTGTGAAGGGTGGCATGGTTTGATCTACATTTATCTTGGGATAATAACCGAAGTAATATTCATATTAAGTTAGAAAAAAGGAATTTCCCAGCTCTAGAAGAAGATGAGTCACCTGATATTTTGCCATCTACATGTTTTAAAAAGGGAAGGCTGAAGGGAAAGACAACTGTGTAAACGATACTAGAGCATTTTCTGTGTGGACATGCCAAGTGGGGCCAGAGAAAGGCAGAAAACAGTCACCCGAGGGCAAAGGAGAGGTAGAAGAGAAAGAGAAAAGGAAAAAAAAACCCAAAATGGCAGGGAAGCAGGAGGGGGACTGTGCTGATAAAACAGAATTCACTGTTTTTCAATTTTGCTGAGGATCAGTACGATTTATTTTCTGTCAACAGTGTACAGACAAATAGAAGGTGATCTCAAAGCTATTTTCTTTACATGGACTTTACATGGTCACACAGCTTACAGGGAATAATGTACTGATACTAAAAAGCTAGACCCACATTGATTCTCCAGATGACTACAGTTGTATCTGCTTGCCCATTTCCCATATTTAGCTTCCTTATGAAAGGAGCTTCATTCCAAAGAAAAAAAGAAAACAAAAAGGCGATTTCAAAGTACATAGCAGTGAACTACATATTTAATTCACTCTAAAAAAAATTTTTTTTTTTTAATTTGAGAGAGAGAGAGAGAGAGAGAGACAGAGACAGACAGAAAGAATGTGAATGCATGAGCAGGGGAGGGGGAGGCAGAGGGAGAGAGAGAATCTCAAGCAAGTTCCATGCTCAGAGTGGAGCCCGGTGCAGGGCTCGATCCCACAACCCTGGGATCACAACCTGAGCTGAAATCAAGAGTTGGATGGTCAATTGACTGAGCCAGCCAGGTGGCCCACTTCATTCTAAGCACTCAGAAGTGGCTTCCTCTCAGTGTACTTTCCAATCTGCTTTACTTTTATTAAGGTTTATTTATTTATTTTGAGAGAGAGAGTGTGTGTGTGTGTGCAGGAGGGGAAGAGAGAGGGAGAGAGAATCCCAAGCAGGCTCCACAGTCAGCACAGAGCCCACTGTGGGGCTCAATCTCATGAATCATGAGATCATGACCTGAGCCGAAATTGAGTGAGATGCTTAACCAACTGAGCTACCCAGGAGCCCCCTGTTTCACTTATTAAAAGGATAGTTAGACAAGCAAAAAGATATTTAGATAAGTACGGTCTAGTTTAATAACCTGTACCATTTTTTTATGCCAAAAATTTTACCCTAAATAAAAATGATTCTCAAAAGAAATCCTTATCCTGTTCCAAAGAGAATAAGGAAACATGACCCTTGCCCCTAAAACCAAACAAAACACAGGAGGGGGTAAACAGATTAGAATCACCTGGTGTTTTCAAACCATTCATATTCTGTAGATTCTGATAAGACTCCTAAAGAAGCTACAAGCTCATCTCCACCCAACCATGAAGATGCCATGTCATAGGGAACCATTGTTGATCATATGTCATATCTCTCAAGTGTACAGAGAAAGAAAAGCCTGAGAACCATAAAGTTAAAAGAAAGGATATCTTTAAAATGTCATTAATCTACCACATATCTGTGGCTATCAAAGCTGAAATACAGTATCAGAAGATGTCATTGTAAATGACCACAACCCAAAAGAAACCAAAACAGAAAAACAAAATAATGAGGTAACAATTTCACTTTGGGTTATCTATAATAGTAGCACTAATTAGGGATGGATGGCCAAGTGATGATGATGATGATGACTTTTGATTACTGCTAACCAAGAGTAATGAAAAGACAAAATTATGAGAGTGGTTCTTTGAGCTTATAGATCAGTCACTAAAGAAGGGACAAAACGATGTTCTGTTGGCAGCAGAGGGCTCATAACCTAAGTAAATGAAAGCAATAAACCCCCGAGTGACTGTATCATCAATGCAGCAATCTAGAGTACACATTAATTTGAGTAAGTCAAACTCTTCACTTACCATTTGTTAGTCTATCAAATAGAAAGATATCAAAATTCCAATTTCCAACTTTTTCCAGCATACACTGAAATGAAAACCAAACATTCCTACTGTAATTTAAGTTCAATAACAGTCTGTCTTTTACAGATAGTCCATAGTGAAGTTAGTGAAAATGGAAAGTGATTTACTTTAAGAAATGCAAAGTATTCTCCTTTTAATCATGACCTTTCCAACTGGTTCCAAAAAAGTGTCCAAAGGGTAATCTCCATTTGGAAAACCAAATAGTTTGTATTCCAATTAATGAATGTACAAGTAAGGTTATTGTTTCTTTCAATTCATTCCTATACTCCCATGAACTTTTCAAGAATTCTAACATAATTTAACACTATGGACCATATATGGTTCATACATGGCATGGTCTAGAAATTAGATTTTAAAAATAAGTTATAATAGTTGAGTACTTACTATATTCCAGGTACTGTTAAAAGTGTTTTGCTTACTCTTACTATTCATACCAAGACTATGAAGTAGGAGTTGTCTTTAACCCTCCTTTATATATGGGGAAACAGGCTAAAAGTAACTAACTTGCTCAGCTAGAAAGTAATAGAGCTGGGATATTAATTAACTCAGGTGGTCTGATTCTGGAACCTAGGCACTTGAATCTATACTACACTATGCTTAAGTTATTTGTCATTCCTTTTCTTAAAAAAAAAAAAAACACTCCCAACTTACAGGTATTTATTTATATTCTTTAAATATCATTATACAATAATTAATAGCCTTTATTACATTTAAGTTGATGTGTATTTCAGTTGAGCAAATAAATCTCACAACAACCAAACCAAATTCATATTTTTACACTATATATTTGTAACCTGAAATTTTTGTGGAAAGTTCACTGTTGTACACATCTATCAATAAATTGGCATAAGAAATACTCTTACTAATAGTGATTATTTGATAGTACTAACAACCACTCAAAAACAGATCAATATTCTCATTTTGTTTATTTTTAATTTTTTTTAATGTTTATTTTTGAGAGAGAGCATGTGTGCGTGTGTAAGCGGGAGAGGGACAGAGAGAGAGAGGGACACAGAATCTGAAGCAGGATCCAGGCTCTGAGCTGTCAGCACTGAGCCCGACGGGAGGCTCAAACCCAGGAACTATGAGATCATGACCTGAGCTGAAGTCAGACGTTTAACCGACTGAGCTACCCAAGTGCCCCGATATTTTCATGTTAAAAAGCAGAACCTGTAAACTTTTTACAATTTAAAGAAAGCATGAACACTTTTCTATAGATTTCTTTCACAAACAGGGAAACAATTTTTTTGCACTTTAATGTAATTGTAAAGAAGGTACCTTAGCCCTATGTACACACACTTACAAAATCTGGCCTGTAAATATTAGGTAAAAAAATAATTTAAAAAATATCAGAAACATAAGATCATTAAAAACTCTCATTTGGTCAAAAACAAGCTCATCTGAGCTCCACCTTCATTAAGACATTTCTTTTAAACTATATAAATAATGCTCACAATCACTGGGCTTAATTAGAAAATGTATAAACCCTCAAAATAGCTCAGTGATGCAAGAGACTATAAAAATCATTTGACTGTAAGTCATGAGACCTAAAGTCCTATGCTGGGTTTACCTCTAAACAGTGGGTGAGCTCAAACAATCCCTGATGCTCTTTAGGTCATAGATTCTTTATGTATAGCATATAGACATTAGATCAGAATAGCCATAATATTCTTCCCAGAGTTAAAATTCAGTGTGATCTTATAGTTTAATGTTTACTGATCTACTTGTTACTTACTGTTACAATAAACAAAAACATTTTCATTCTTTTAGTTACTTCAGAGATTTCCCTTGCTCTGTAATACCTAATTATAAAATGAACACCCGCTCTAAAGGAAAAACTGAATAATGGGCTTAACTAATTTTTGCATACAAAAAAAGGTTCTAATAAGTCAATCCCATATGGGAAAAAAAGGGTTTCATGAAACTTATCAAAAATTAATGTTTTCTTGAAAAAGTTATACACACCTTGGCTTGTCCATTATAATCATCATCTAAAATGTTTAGAGAATTTGAAACAGTAGTACCGCGAAAAAAGCGAGAAGATCTAAGATACCGCTGGAAACTTAGTAACCTCCTGATATTTCTTGCAGACACAGAAACTTCAATTTCAGATTGAGCTGAAATAAAAGAAGTAAAAGGTGAGTATAGCAAGTCGAAACTGTGCACACACAATCTTTGTCATACTCCTTTCTAGTTACATACAAACCCTTTTTAAAAAAACGAATCATTATACCACATTTCTAGGAGAGAAGAAGTACTTCATTTGTATTTTCAACTAAAGAACTAAAAATGAAGGGGTAAACGGTCAATTTTGACAGGATTTGGAAAGCTAATGAGGAATGTGGCTGGATTAATAATCAGGTTTTTTGTTTTGTTTTTAACTCTGAAGAATTATCACCTCTCATTCTATTGCTTGAATATACTCGATAGACATTATGCAGAAGAAAGACAAAAATGTAGTTTCAAACTACCCTTCATACTGAGAATCCAGGTCCCCAGTTACATATGAGAATTTAACAATTACACAACTACAACGTCTCAAATCCTAAGGAGATATCATTTCAAATATTAAGATAATTTTATTTAGAGGAAAAGGAGAAGGACTGGAAAATTAAGTAACATATTCTATTAAGAATTCTAAAGAATAGAGACAAAAATCCTGTAAGATGAAAAATTCTAAGGAAGAGGAAGTTTAACACAACCATTTTTTCCTCTAGTGTTAGAACAAACCAGTTTCCTTAGGTACCAGACGAAGTAACAGACTTGGGTTAAAAGCCATCTTCTAGGGAACACATGTTATCTTTAAACTCTAGAATCAAACTAAATTCAGTGAAATGCTTTATAATATATAAAACACATGAAAAAGGAGACTAAGGATCAACAATTATCATCTCTCATCTTAACTTCTGTTAACTTAAACCCACCAGGAAGAAGGGCAGGTGATCAAACATACTCTCCCTTATGCATCCAGTCACTAACTCCTCTATTAACCTGTATTACCCTGTGTTTTCATATCTATAGAATAATGGCAATTAATATGCAGTTCAAAGGGTGCTGGATTGAGTGAGATAACGTATCCATGAGCTGGATATATTAAGTAACTGGTTGCAATGTAGATGATGATAAAACTGATGTGATGCCACTGCTTGGAGGTATGCTTCCAGGTAGTTATCCTAAATTCCCAATCCATTCATGTTGCTTTATTATTATTTTTTTTAATTTTTGAGAGAGAGCACGAGCAGGGGAGGGGCAGAGAGACAGGGAGACACAGAATCCAGAGCAGACTCCAGGCTCCAAGCTGTCAGCACAGAGCCTGACATAGGGCCCGAACTCACTGATGGTGAGATCATGACCTGTGCCGAAGTCGGATGCCCAACTGACTGAGCCACCCAGGCGCCCCTCATGTTGCTTTAAATAAAAGTACTCATTGGCTCCACATCATCTTAAAATGAATTCTTGTCCTTAGTCTGAAGAAAAGGCTTCATGTTACAGGTTCTAGCTCGTTCCAGATGTGACTCAGATGTCATTTTCCCTGGAGGCACATCTAAACGACTGCACGCACACTCCCCATGTAGAAGTGGGAGGTGCCTCCTCTGGGTTCTCAAAGCTCCCTGTGCAGACCTCTATCAGACTACTTCTGATATTGGATTATAACCACTTATTTACCTGTCTCCTTTGACAAATGGTGACCTCCAGTGTAGCCAAGAACTACTTTTTTTTTTCATCTCTTTATTCCAAATGCTAATAATAGCACCGGCTAGGTATATGTAAAATATAATGAATAAACACATCCTTGTTTTGAAATAGCTGATGAATTTTCAGGCTCCCATATACTCACATAAGCCAGAAATAAAATAATATACACTGTTATGTACATTTTTCATAATGTACTCATTTTTCATTCCAGTGAATCTAAAATAGAAAGTTTTTAGAGCAACTGTGGAGTTAAATTTCTGATCTTTATCAATGTAACTTACATTAAAAGGAGTACAACAAAAATGGTAAAACTACTAATCAAGTGATTATGTCTGAACTAGAATTTGCATGTTTGAGGACATGAGGGTAGACTAAGTGTTCTGTGAAAACAATGTTCCAAAGTGCTTTGCAAAAAGTACCTCATTTAGTCCGCAACAATGTCAAAAGATAAATATTATCATTCATTTTTACACATGAGAACACTGAGTCTACAAGAGATTAAGTAACCTGCCCAAGGTCACACAGCCAACATAGGACAAGTGGATTTTAAAACACAGAACTGTCTGTTTACAAAGCCCGTGTCCACACTATTACGCATAGGTTTTTATTATATCTCTATTGTTTAATTATTAAGTGTAAGATTCTGTATGACATTATTCAAAATTGTCTTTACATAGACGAACGCATGCAGAAAAAGAAACACAGAGGGGAAAAAAGCTAAGGTACACAAATTTAAGTCTAATATGATCCTTTTAGTCCTATTCTTAGAAAAGAGTGAATCGGGAAGGGACAGAGTTGAATGGTAGGAACATATGAGGAACAGGTGAGACTAATTAGCATATACTAGCACCACCATCTCTGTTTTGATAAGGCACCTTACAGTTTTACAAAAGCGCATTCACATAAGCTATCCCATTTAGTGATCGCAACAATCCTGTGAAGATGACAAGACTATCGCCCCCATTTTACACACACAACTTTAGAAACCAAAGTAGAAATGCAATACAATTAATGCATTAGAACCAAAGCATTTAGAAAACTTCTAGAAAATGTTGCAGAATGTCTTCTATTCATTATGGAAAAGAGTTCAAAGTCATGAGCATGATTTCATGAGCATTCCCTTCAAGTGATCTTAAATCACAAAAGGTAACAGTTTTGTCACTGGCAATTATACTGAATCACTATGTGCATATATGTGTGTGCATACGTGTATACACTAATAATAGTAGCATCACTGCTTTCCAATTATATATCCAAACTCATGCACCCTGGAAATAAGTGTGAGAATCTCTTTGGGAGCATAACTGCACAAGGACCAAAAAACAAATTAGCCTCACTTGAGGGGAAAACCCCAATAACTCAGTCCACCATGCTAAATCCTCATATCAACAAGGCAGGATTCACATTATCAATGGTTAAGACATCTGGCAGTCTGGCAGCACCCTCCTTGCCCCTGCCTTACTCCTATTTTCTGAGTAATTTTTGACAAGTCACAACCTCTTAATGTCTCACCTTCCTTAAATGAAAAAAACAAAAACTAAATGTAATTCGTATCTTCCTATTTCATAGAGTTCTAAAGTTGGTACATGTTATCAAGACTTCTGTTTTGACCATATTAAGTTGAGAATGAATATTAGACACTAACTCAAGGGGAAATGCTCACTCATAGGAGCCCAATGCATCCAGCAAGACCAATCCCATAAATAACCTACACAAAGGATAAGAAACAGAGTTTTCATTTAATGACAGAACCAGCCTTAATAAGTACTGATTATTTTGCAGACAACCTAAGAAAGGACAGAGAACCTGTCCATATGAAATAGCAAATCAATCACAGAACAGTGTTTTCTGCACCTAGAAGGCCTGGGGAAGATTACTTAAGAAGATTACATTCTGGAAAGAATGAAAATCCCATGACACCTTGTAGAGATAGCAGCTAAAACTACCTCAGAGCTTTGCTTAAGACAATACGGGACCAGAATTTGGGGGAAGGAGGAAGAGAATATTCGATATTCCATTAGTCTAATTAGTAATATGTAATGCACTTGCACTACAAAAATGAAAAGGAAGGGCGCTTGGGTGGCTCAGTTGGTGAAGCATCCAACTCTTGATTTTGGCTCAGGTCATGATTTCGTGTTCTTGAGTCTGAGCCCCAAATCGGGCTCCACGCTGACAGTGTGGAGCCTGCTTGGGATTCTCTCTCCCTCCCCCCGCCCCTCTCTCTCTGCCCCTGACCCACTCATGCATGTGCATGCTCTCTCTCAAAATAAATAAATAAACATTAAAAAAAAAAGAACAAACCCAAACCTAACCCCTACCCAGTCATCCATCCAACCACCTCCCAAGCCTTCCCCCAAGATAATTTTTTTCTTAAAGATTCTTGTGTATTTTTCTTGAGTTTTTTGATCAAATGTATGAAATCCTTATGTACTGTTTTTCTACTCCTTTTACATAAATGGTACCATATATTCCATTATATGTTCTGCATCTTGCTTTTTATCTTGGTGCTCCTTCCCTATCAGTACATAGAGACCTTCCTCATTTTTTTATGAGGCTATCAAGTATTTCATGATATGGATGAACCATAATCTGTTTAACCAGTACTGCCCTGAAGAGCGTTGCTACAACTTTACAATTTACAAAAAATACCTTCATTTTGTAAAATATGCTTATATTTCCACTTCTTGATTTGTCAGCTTAAGACATCATCCTTTAATATTTTGTTATTACACGCAAGGAAATGACTCTATATCCTACTTTCCCTTTCCCAATGTTTGTTAGTTGACGGAGTATATACTTTTTCTTTCATGATAATAATGTATCTCACAAACAATATATCTTTGAATGGTAGTCTTTGTATTTGACAGACAGCTTGACTAAATATAAATTCTTGTCTTTCATTTTCCTTCCTGGAGTGTATTTCAAAGTACTGATTCATTATCTTCTGGCATTGAGGTTTGCAAAGTCTGAGGCAAACCCTGTACTTCCCCCCTTTAGTGACTTGGTCTTTTGCCATGGCCACCCACAGAAACTCTCTTGATCTTAAAGTCCAATGACTTTGCTAAGATATACCCCACTGTGAACCATTCTGGATCATTTTCCCCTCATACATGGTGTGCTCCTTCAATATGTCATTTTAACTCTTCTGTTACTTATGAAGAGTTTTCTTGAATGGTATCGCTAAATATTTATTGTGTTCCACTATTTTAGCTTTATTATTCGGAGACTAAACTGTTATGTTGAAACGACTTTACCTATCATCTGTATCTCACTTCCTCTCCAATTCGTTTTAATCATTTGTTTTGTTTGCTTTCTTATTTTTCCCAACCCTGCTTAGCTTCTGAGATCACACAAGATTGGGTGCACTCAGGGTGGTGTGACTGCAGACTGCTTTTCTCATTTCTATCCCCTATGCTCATTATCTTGGTTACTGCATATTCTACACCTTTGGTCCTACCAAATGCCTTCATTTCTGTGATATATTTGGACTTTTGCTTCTATTGTTTTTTTCCTAAATATTTATTTATTTTGAGAGTGAGCGAGCAAGCAAGCAGGGGAGGGGCAGAGAGACAGGGAGAGAGAAAATCCCAAGCAGGCTCTGTGCTGTCAGCACAGAGTCCCATGCATGGTTCAATCTCATGAACTGTGAGATCATGACTTCAGCCAAAGAATCAGATGTTTAACTGACTGAGCCACCCAGGTACCCCTTGTTTCTACTCTTTCTTGATTCTGAATGTACATGTTTCAACCACTTTTTTTTATCTTGCCTTATTATCTATTCCCTGAGTTCAATTTGTTCTTTATGGCTATTGCTTCATTTAATCAAAAATAATTTTAATGTTTATTTATTAACAGAGACAGAGTGCAAGCGGGGCAGGGGCAGAGAGAGGGAGGCAGAATCCGAAGCAGGCTCCAGGCTCTGAGCTGTCAGCACAAAGCCTGGTGTGGGGCTCGAACTCATGAGCCGTGAGATCATGACCTGAGCTGAAGTCGATGCTTATCTGACTGAGCCACCCACGTGCCCCACTTCATTTAATTTTTTAAGTGAGTGGTACAAAATTCAGTCACACTTTCTTACACCATAAAAATAAACTCAAAATGGATGAAAGACCTAAATGTGAGACAGGAAACCATCAAAATTCTACAGGACAAAACAGACTACAACCTCTTTGACCTCGGCTGCAGCAATTTCTTACTTGACATGTCTCCAAAGGCAAGGGAAATAAAAGCAAAAAAATGAACTATTGGGACCTCATCAAGATAAAAAGCTTCTGCACTGCAAAGGAAACAATCAACAAGACTAAAAAGTAACCGACAGAATGGGAGAAGATATTTGCAAATGACATATCGGATAAAGGGCTGGTATCAAAAATCTGTAAAGAACTGAACAAAGTCAACACCCAAGAAAACAAATAATCCAGTGAAGAAAAGGGCAGAAGACATAAACAGACACTTTCCAAAGAAGATGTCCAGATGGCAAACAGACACATGAAAAGATGCTCAATGACACTCATCATCAGGGAAATACAAATCAAAACCACACTGAGATATACCATCTCACACCAGTCAGAATGGCTAAAATTAACAACTCAGGAAACAACAAATGCTGGTGAGGATGTGGAAAAACGGGAACCCTCTTGCACTGCTGGTGGGAATGCAAACTTGTGCAGCCACTCTGGAAAATAGCACAGAAGTTCCTCAAAAAATTAAAAATAGAACTACCCTATGACCCAGCAATAGCACTGCTAGGAATTTACCCAAGGGATACAGGAGTGCTGATACATAGGGGCACTTGTACCCCAATGTTTATAGCAGCACTTTCAACGATAGCCAAATTATGGGAAGAACTTAAATGTCCATCACCTGATGAATGAATTAAGAAAATGTGGTGTATAGGGGCGCCTTGGTGGCTCAGTTGGTTAAGCGGCCAATTGTGGCTCAGGTCATGATCTCAGTTCCTGGATTTGAGTCCTGCATCAGGCTCAGTGCTGACAGCTCAAGAGCCTGGAGACTGCTTCAGATTCTGTGTCTCCCACTCTCTCGGTCTTTCAAAACTGAATAAACATTAAAAAATTATTAATTAAAAAAAAAAAGAAAATGTGGTATGTGATACACACACACACACACACAATGGAATACTACTCAGTGATGAAAAAGAATGAAATCTTGCCATTTGCAACAACGTGGATGGAACTGGAGGATATTATGCTAAGCGAAATAAGTTTAGTCAGAGACAGACAGATATCACATGATTTCACTCATATGTGGAATTTGAGACACTTAACAGATGAACATGGGGGAAGGGTAGGAAAAACAAGATAAAAATGGAGAGGGAGGCAAACCAGAAGAGACTCTTAAATACAGAGAACTGAGGGTTGATGGGGGTGGGGAGGTGGGGAAAATGGGTGAAGGGCATTGAGAAGGGCACTTGTTGGGAGGAGCACTGGGTGTTATATGTAAGTGATGAATCACCAGATTCCACTCCTGAAGCCAAGACTACACTGTATGTTAGCTAACCTGAGAATTAAAAAAAAAAAAAAAAAAAAAAAAATCGGTCACAATTTTCATCAATTTGAAGTAACATTTTTCTGTGAGGTGCTCATTATTCCAAAGTATGAAATTATCATAATTACTTACTCTTTTTGCTTCTGGGCTGTTTCTTTTATTTTTCTTATAATTCTGTAATAAACATTCTTATAACTATACCTTTCCACATATCCTAGTTGATTCCCTTGGAATACACCCTCAGAAGTAGAACAAACACATAGGAGCACATTTCAATGGCTTCTAAAACACACTGCCAAACTGGAGAATAAGTTTTCTAAAAGAAAATTAGAGGGGCGCCTGGGTGGCTCAGTCAGTTAAGCATCCTACTGCAGTGCAGGTCATGATCTGGCGGTTTGTGGGTCTGAGCCCTGCGTCGGACTCTGTGCTGACAGCTCAGAGCCTGGAGCCTGCTTCAGATTCTGTGTCTCCCCCTCTCTCTGCCCCTCACCCGCTCATGCTGTCTCTCTCTCTCTCTCAAAAATAAGTAAACATTAAAAGAAAGTGAGAGAGCCTTCCAAAACTGTCCTAGAATAGCTTCCAAAATATGATCTAAGGGATCAGTAACTATAAATCAAGGATAAAGCATGATGAGATCATTTTAAGATGGAAATTTTTAGTTTCCTCAGGTTTGCTTCCCTCCCACTCTTCCCCCTTCTACACACATACATACACAGATTCCCTATAACGATTAGAAGGAAAAGTCTTATATTGAAACAAGGAAAGACCACTACAGAGAAAAAAAGAGTATCAAGTTGAATAAGTAGATATCATTTAGGAATATATAAAAAAGAATACATGGGGAACTGGAAACAGGAATGAGTGACTGAGAATTTGACTAGTACCCTCATTCAGACTGTTACTGAAAAGCTCACCCTCTAACCATATTATGTAAAATCTGACCCTACTACCAATACTGTCATGGGCTCTCTCTGTAACATAAGGTGTGCCATTATTTATTTCAAAGCATAATACACAGTAGATTAAAATTGTCTTTATTAAAGCCCAGCTTCCACCAGGCCACGACTATTTATTCTAAGTCCCAGGGTTGTTCTAGTTTACATGGTTACCTACATTCCAAACCAGCTTAGAAAGCCAACAGGGCTCAGCGAATTAATCAAGTTACTATTAAAGAGCCGTTAGCTCTGTTGCTTCTCTTCTAAAATATAACATTACCTCACTATGTGACCATGAACAAACTAATCAACTTCCAAAAAATTAAATGAGTGTTGTTACTTGATGATCATGGGAATTACTTCCAGCCATCCATGTCACTGACAGTTGTTATACAAAAGAGGTTTTTAACAGGAAAGGCTTTGGATCTTGAGACTTGACGGCTACTTGCTTTAATGGTCCACAAGAGGGAGCCTTGTAGTCACTATATCTGCCACCTTAAAATCCTAAAAATCACTTAGATGCATATAATCATGAATTACCCTTGGAGACTATTTAAACAATGTTTTTTAAATTCAGTTTTAACTGTAGTCTAGGGCAATGTCATCTGGAATGGTAATGGAATAAAAAAACCTGAAGGCATTCTATATTCTAACCTCTCCTTTAATTTTCCTAAACACACACACACACACACACACACACACACACACACACACACACGAAGCCATATCTGAAAGGTTATTGTTAAAATACTGAATAATTACTTATCTATGTCTATGGGACAAATTTTCTTGGAAGAACATCTAGACTTGGCATGTGTGGATAAATGAGGAAGAAAATAGCTAGGTGCATAAAGCAATGGCCTTTAGTAGAGCAGTACATGCTGATATGCAGAGGCAGTACAGCAGAGTAGATAAATACATGAGCTTTGGAGTTACACACCTGAGTCTAAATCCCAGTTCTGCCACTTGTACTAGTTTCGTGACATTAGGAAAGTTATTTAAGGTCTTTACCATTTCCTCACTGTAAAATAGTGATCATAGGACTGTTGTAAAAATTAAATAATACATGCAATATGTCTTTTTTGGGAAAGAATAAACAATTAACACTTAATAGCTATAGTTATCATAGATATCAAATTTGTTTTTAGTTAAGGTATAATTGACCTATAACACTGTATTAGCTTCAAGTTCAAATATTTTTAATTTTTTTAGTGTCTATTTATTGAGAGACAGAGAGAGACAGAGCATGAGCATGGGAGGGGCAGAGAGAGGAGACACAGAATCCGAAGCAGGCTCCAGGCTCTACGTTGTCAGCACAGAGCCCGACACAGGGCTTGAACTCACAAACCATGAGATCATGACCTGAGCTGAAGTTGGACACTTAACTGACTGAGCCACCCAGGCGTCCCTCAAGTTCAAATATTTTTAAACACATGACTTCACACTACTTATTTTAACAAAACCAAATTTATTCTTCATGATAGCATACTTCATCCTGGAGACCACAGCATACTTTTATGTACTATAGAAATAAATGCACATATTTAAAAGATTTCAAAATATGCATATTTTGCATGTAAAATGTTATTATTTTAAAATGAATATATAAACAGTCCAAGCTTTAATGCAAATCAAAGAAATAAACAAGCTACTCATAATCTAAAACCAGATCAATGTTAATATGAGAATAAGCTGTACAATCAATATTCTTTCCCTTAAGCAATTCTTATAAGCTTAGTTTATGGAATTCAATGTTCACTTTGACAGGATAAAATAATTGGTATAAAACTCTTTTAAAAGATTATAAGATTATTGTTATTATTGTTATGGATTAGGCATTTCCCCCCTTCGGAGATGGGATATATGATATGTTGGATCCCTCTTATGTTCAAACTCAGGACTTGAAGATAGCTCCTTATTCATTACATTTTTATTTACCTTATTAGTGAACTGAGAAAGACAGACAAAAAAAAAAAAAAAAAAAAAAGGAAAGAACAAAGACTTAAGTGTAACAGGTGAAATAAAGCCTAAAGTTGAATCTCCTATTCCCCCAGTTCTCCTAGGTACAATTAGACCATTAAAATGTATTAAGATTAATGTCCATTCCATATCAGCTCCCTAATTTATGCTTTGAAGTTAGAGAAGATATCTAGGGGACAGAATGTTCTGTCAACTTGGGACAAAGAAACAAAAATCAGTGGTTTTTAAATGTAGGCATGTGGTACAGGGGATTGGAAGTAGGAACGTTCATGATGAAAAAGACAGGGAAAAAGACATAAGATTCTTGTTTTTTGTGATATCTCTGTGAACTATCATAGACATGTTTGTTTACGTTACATATTACAGATGTGATTTCAAGACAGATGAATGATTGGGAACAAACTAAAATTTAACAGAAACCTCAGCAAAAGATGACCTCAGTCTACAACACCACAGCTGTAAGTAGAGGCTGGCTTGCCTTCATTTGGAATGAGACTAAATTACAAGTGATGAATAGCTGTGTTAGCAGATCAAACAAATAATGGCTGAAGAAAATATGCTTGTAAATAGTAAAGTACTGGCCAGGTGGTACAATAGGAAAAATAATGAGAAAAATTCTGTAACAAAGACAAAGTCATGGCTGAGGGAAACACCAAGCAACAACTTTTACACTTAAAGGGAAGAAGCAGAAAAAGCTACCAAATATAACAGGATCTACCTTTGTATGGGAGTTATTACACATTAAAGACTGAGATCATCTAAGACAATAAAATTAGTGAGACCCAAGCTTTTAAACTCAAAACACATACAAACAGATGTTCTTTCTGATCATATAACTCAGTATAAAACAGGTACTGAGGTCTAACACAGCCCTGTTAGGAAGACAGGAAACAATCCCAAATCAAACACACATGAGGATCTCAGAAAAAGTTTAAGGAGTTTTATATCTTTTCATAGAAAGTCATTACAATAAAGACAACATGAGACATTTGATTCAACAGAAAGTCAGCAACCAGCC
Organism: Leopardus geoffroyi; assembly: GCF_018350155.1. Taxonomy (NCBI): domain Eukaryota; kingdom Metazoa; phylum Chordata; class Mammalia; order Carnivora; family Felidae; genus Leopardus; species Leopardus geoffroyi. The sequence continues at coordinate 137,623,693 of NC_059338.1, read as the reverse complement.
TGAATCTGGTTAATAATTCAGATCATACTTAGAGAGCTATAAGTAGGACCCTATAAAATCTAACTGGTAGAAGATACAGTTTTAGTCAATTTGATGCAACAAAATTATATTCACCCTCTACTATTAGCCAGAAGCTGCCAGAGGCCAGGAACAAAAAAACGGATTATGACTAAAAGCCTACAAATTTAAAAGCTTTTAGACTACAATATAAATATCCTGACAAGTTCCCTTGCTGCCCTATTATGGGGTGGAGTAAAGTGCTAAAACGAATAAAAGGCTCAAGATAATGGGTAAAACACATTTACATGGACTGAAACATTACCATGTGCCAGGAGTAAAAGAAAATGGAAAAAACTGCATTTGCGTAGACATGAAAAAAAAAAGCTGTAAAAAAAACCCAACAACCATATTCCTTGTATTACTTCTTGTCTGATATTGGCAGAGAGACCGTGCCTTCCAGTCTGGATGACGTCAGTAAGCTTTGGTGAATTCCATGAAAAGAAGTAACTGTCAAGCTGGCAGCTTCTGTTACTAGTTGATAATCATCCCAGAATCTTTAAAAAGACACACCCGATTTTCTGAGTGCACATGCAGTGTTTTAATAGTTCTTTTACATTTTAAAGATATTAGTATTTATTATATAAGCTAAAAATAAGGTGTAACTAAAAGAATGACTTATTAAATTGAGGGACATACAATTTTAGGAGGAAACGAGGGACAAATTCTGACAAAATGTCAATACAGAATTCATTTCATCAAGTCCAATAAACTGAAGACTCAAAATATTGTATTTCAAGAGACCAGGTATAGAAAAATATTTGTAGGAATATTTGGGGCTTTTAATCCAGCCTACTGAAAGTAAGCCACCTTACTCACAAGGAGGCAAGTGAAATGAGGAGTCTCCTGGTGATCTTTAGAGCTGAGTGAAAGCAGAAACATGAGAAGCCATCACAGCAAGGAATGATGCTCCAGAGCACAGGAGCTCATGTTAGGGACACGCAGTTTCAGCAGAAACTACTCTCCTGTCAGCCCCATGTCTCCATCAGCCCCTTGCTCTCTCTAATCAAACAATTTCTCTCTCCCTCCTTCTCACCCCCCTTATCTTTTCCTCCCAATTTGTTAGTGCTATACATTGCTCATTGTCACTAGGTGCCTCAAACATAGAATTTTCACACCATAAAATTGGGAGACCAAACAGGTTCAAATTAGTTGAATGAAGGACATCAAGAATCAGTTTTTAAATGGGAGGACCAGAAATCAGTACCTTAGTAGGAGTAACTCCCAGACAGAACAGGTCTGAAAGTTAGGGATCTTTTAAGAATGGGATGAAAGCTGAAATTTGTCAGTGGGTCTCAAAAAAGTGTTAGCACCAACATTTTCATATGTATGATACATATTACCTTATGTGCTATATAACACAGAAGTTAATAAGAACAAAAACAAAGGTAAAAGATTGCTTCAGAAAAATCTCTTCAGTGAGAGATGATATCTGGGCAAAGTTTTTGATTTCTTGCCCCACAGAACCAAGATAATACCTGATAAATTCACAAAAGAGCTTAGCATGAACAGCCCACTAAAAGCATTAGAGACAAAAGAAAATGGAAAAAAATCTAGTTAAGAACAAGGCTTCTGTATGATACATCCATTTCAGGAAAGATTTAACTTAAAAATGTAGGAGAATTTATTGATTAAAGTAGAATCATTGCAATAAACATGCCAGACTAACCCTGATTACAGGTTAAAACCAGATCTTTGGGAAACACTTCTTGGCAAAGACGACTGGCGACCATCAAAATCCCTCTGTAACATGAGTGCAAGTAAGTTTTTAATCATCTTCCCAAAGTTTGAATTCTCACAGTTGTGTAATAAGCAACCATAGAACTGGTCCAATACCAGTTAATTAACATATATATTCTGATTATAAACCCTTCATTTTTAATAAGCTTACATATAATTTAATTACCAACCTTTTTTGTTTGGAGATCATTTCAAAATACAGGTATAAAATACAAAAGGTTGTAAACTAAACTAAAAATAGTACAAGGAATACCCTTTACTCAGATTTGCCATTGTTAACATTTTTTTCCATTGCTTTAATATTTGCATAGAGTGTCCATGGACGTTTCTTCTTCTGAACATCTGAGGGTAGATTATAAACATTCTGGTCTTTTACTCCTAAATATTTCAGTCACTAATACCACAATTTAATACATTTCCCTATTATAAACAAAACCAAAGTGAACATCTTTGTACATACATTAACATTTACCAATGATTATTCCCTTTGCATACATTTCCAGTGGTGAAACAAAGAAAAAAGTGTTTAAAATTCTTGATGCATACTGAGGAATTGCCCCCTAGAGTCTCTAACAAAGTAACTATCACCAGCACTTTAGCTGATAGTTTAAGCTCCTAAATTTGATAGGAATTTGTTTGATTGGTAGTGAGGCTGGACACTGTTTCCATATTTAAGGTATTTCTGTGTTGAACTGATTTTCTTCTGTGGCTTCTTCATACTCTTTCAGAAAGACTCAAAGTCAAAACTTGTATGATAAGGCCTATGACAAATCATACTGGGGCCTTAAGAGAAGGATTTATGATAACAGACAATCCAAATGACAAAAACTCAAGGCAGATAACTGTAATACCTATAGAAAAAAATTATTGCTGAGGCCCTACTTATTATCTTTGGAGCCTGGGATTGTTCCCTAACTGGCCAGCTATCTTGAGGGGAAACCCAAACACTGTTTATTATAAACTGTATGTATAAAAAAAACCTTAAAAGAAAAGCTCAATATTGCAATGCAGATGTCTCATAGTAAAGATAATATATGGTAGTAAAGATAATATATCAACATGGAGAAAGTCATAATCCAGAAATTAGTTAAAACTATTCTAGCACTTAAATATCAGCACCTCACAGATACAACAGATAGAACACAAAATTACTGACAAAAAAATAAGTTTTAATTAATATGCTGATAGTGTATTATGTGTCTTTACCTGCTGTGATGCATTTTTCCCCTATATTTTAAGCTTTTCCTTTCTTTCGAAAGATCCGACTTTGGGTACAGAGCACGGGTTATATTACAAGATATAAATCCTAAAAGTAAGGACAATGGCTAAGATAATACCAGAATAATCCCAGACAGTGGTGATAAAGGTCTGAATCAAGTAGGATAAGAGATAAGGAGGACAGAGAGGAAAGAAATATGGCAGCTATTTTTGGTTACAAAATACAAGGAATTTAATGCAGACTGGATTTAAGCAATGAAAGAGCAGAAAGAGACAGGAATTTGACAACAGGAAAATTAAGAGTGAGGTTAAGTTACAACCACAGAGGTACACAGAAGAGGGGAGTTAAGGAGCTGTAGACATTCTAATTTCAATCCATTTAATACATCTATCTAGAAGTTTGCAACCTGAGCATGTAGAAACTATTTTAATTTCAGCATGCAAGGTTGTGTCATTGTGAAAAATAAAATCTTATTTTTAATTATACATAATGGAGAGGACACATTACTAAAGTCTTTGAAATGCTTCAGTCCCTCTGAAGGCTTAAACTTAACCCAGAGAGCTGCTTAAGGGCAGGTAGGTGCCTTTGCCAAGTCTGAAGAAGAGAAGGCTCCTGAAGATGGCTCATGGGAGGTTTAGGTCATAGCAGGAGCGTGTGCTCACTCTCTGATTAGATCACATTTCATAAAACATAAGATTAAGATTTTTCTTTTAAGAATTCCGACCTCTGTGATGAACAATAGCTACTATACCAGCAGGAAACAATGATTCATTTTTTCTCTATGAAAAAAAAAAAAAAAGGAATTCTCCAATCTTTTTGGCTTAGAGAGATATTGTTTTGCAGAAACTACAGGACCGACCCTACAGTGACAGTCAATTTCCAACCTAGAGTCTTCACCTTTTGTAAACAGCAGCATGGTGAGGTCAAGAGTTGTAAGATACCCTTCCATACATTCTGAGACACCATCCTAAATCGTTGTAAATCAGTAGATCAGGATACAAGTGTAGATCTCCAAACCCAACGTAACCTCTTCAAGCTTGGTATTACTTCATATTGTTTTTAACCAGTGTTTGTCATTAGGTTTCATTTTTTACCTAATCTGAGCTTCTTCATCTCTTAGAAGGTATATTTCATCCTTTACCTTTATTACTATCATTGATATCTTTGGTCTACTCTTGTTTTGTCCTTTAGAATTTTTATTATTTGTTCTTGGCTTTGTTATGATTTAGAAGTCATCGATCCTATTTTAATTCCACTAGAGAGTACTTTCAACTCTCCCAACCAAAAGGTCTCTTATGTCCTTATTTAAAATTCCAATATTAATTACATGTTTCAAATCCTCCATTTCAGTAAATTCAGTGAAAAATAAGGGGTTATTCTAGAGACTCCTAATATAACTGCACCTTTCTTTATAATATCAATATTTAGAATTAACCTTTTTACTGATATCCTTATTCACATCCTAATTCATGAATATTACAATATTCATAAGTAATTTTATTTAAACTTTTCAATGATAATACATTCGCATGAATCAAAATTCAAAAGGCTCTATGATAAAACACTTCTTTTTCTTTCATTTTCTCAATCACCCATTTGTTCCTGGAAGCAACCAATGTTGTCAATATATTGTTACAAAAAAAACACCCCCACAAAATCTAGATACTGAATTATGCTTGCATTCTTCCTTAAAACAAACCCACTAAGACTGGACTATTGTTCTTTTATGCTGTTGGAATCTCTTTTGCTAAATTTTTTTTCAAAAACTTTTTTTAACAGACACGTACGATAAGAGTATATTTTCTTCTTAAAAATAATCATCAGTCTTCTAAAGATCCAAAAGAATTTGCCTGTAAAATCTCTAGACCTCATGATTTGACGTAACTCTTGGGCAACTTTCCCAAACATGCTGCTTTTCACAACTCCTTTACACTTAAAATTACTGACTGACCCAAAGAGCTCTCGCTTATATGAGTTACAGCTACTGATATTCACCATGATAGAAATTAAAACGAAATTTGTAAATACTTGTTTATCATTTCATTAAAAAATAACACAATAGTACTTCCAGTTTCTGTATCCACATATAAGAAGCTTGGAAGCTGCCACTCAGTCCTAACAATAAATAAAAAGCTGACCAGACTGAACTCTTCTAGGATCTGTAAGAGAGGTGAGGACACAGGGCAAACCACTTCCCTCAAGATGTGAGAGACCAAGAGATGATGAGAAAGAATAACAATTTACTGGAGCACAGATGAATAACTGATGAATTTCTGGAGGCTGAGTGTGACCAATTCTGAGACCCAGTCATGGGGCATCCCAACAATTTAGTGAGATTTACCTCCAGGTCTGACCAGAACCCCACAGTAAATGTCTGCCACAACTCACACAAGAATAGACAACCTGAATAGGCCTATATTTATTAAAATATTTCCAAAACAGAAAACATCAGGCCCAGATGGTTCACTGGTGAATTCTACTGAACCCATAAGGAAGAAATTATACCAATTCTCTACAATCTCTTTCAGGAGACTGTAACAGAGGGAATACTTCTAACGCACTCTATGAGGCTAGCATTACTCTAATAGTAAAACCAGACACAAACATTCTAAGAAAACTACAGACCAGTATCTCTTATGCATATAGGTGCAAAAATCTTCAACAAAATATCAGCAAGTCAAATACAAAAATGTATTAAAAGAACTATATACTACAACCAAGTGGTATTTATACCACGTATGCAAGGCTGGTCCAACATTAAAAAATAAATTAATGTAATCCATCACATCAACAGACTTAAACACACACACACACACACACACACACACACACACACACACGATCATACCACATTGGGCTCCATGTTGAGTGCAGAGCCTGCTTCACTTTCTCTCCCTCCTTCTGCCCCTCTCCCCCACTTGTACTCTTTCTCTAAAAAAAATAAAAATAAATAAATAAAATTTTAAAATAAAAAGATTCTCTTTAACCCTCTGCCCTTCCCCTGCTCCCATGTGCACGTGCATGTACCCTCTTAAAAACAAAAACAAAACAAAAAACAAACCCACAGCTAAAATACTGAATGGTAAGAAACTTGACATTTTCCCACTAAGATTAGGTAGAAGGCAAGGATGTCTCCTCTCACCATTCTTTTTAACATTATAAGTCCTAGCTAATGCAATAAGAAAGAAAATAAAACATATACAGATTGGAGAGAAAGAAAGAAAACCCTCTTTGTTCACAGAAGGAATGATTGTCTGTACATGAAAGAATAAACAAAAAAATCCCTGAAACCAATAAGCAATTATTATAGCAAGGTTGCAGGATACAGGTTAATATAGAAAAGTTCATTGCTTTCCTATGTACCAGCAATAAACAAATGGCATTTGAAATGAAAAACACAATACCATTTTCATTGGCACCCCTCAAAATGAAATACTTATTAATAAATCTAGTAAAATACATACAAGATCTACATGAGGAAAGAAATAAAAAAAGAACTAAATAAATGGAGATATTTTATGTTCATGGATAGGAAGATTCAATATGGTCAAGATGTCAGTTCTTCTCAACTTGATCCTTAGTTTCAATGCAATCCCAATCAAAATCCAGTAAGTTATTTTGTGGATATCAACAAATTGATTGTAAAGTTTACACGGAGAGGCAAAAGACCCAGACTAGACAACTCATTATTGAAGGAGAAGAACAAAGTTGGGAGCCTGACACTGTCCAACTTCCAGACTTACTATAAAGCTACAAAAATCAAGACAGTGTGGTACTGGCAAAAGAACAGACAGATAGACCAGTAGAACAAAGTAGAAAGCCCAGAAATAAACCCACATAAAAATAGCCAACTGATCTCTGACAGCGGAACAAAAGCAATACAAAAGAGCAAAGAAAGTCTCTTCAACAAATGGTGCTGGAACAACTGGGCATCCATATGCAAAAAAATGAATGTAACACAGACCTTACACCCGTCACAAAAATTAATTCAAAATGGATGATAGACTTAAGTATAAAATAAAAAACTATAAAACTCCTAGAAGATAACACAGAAGAAAATCTGGACAACCTTAGGTATGGAAATGCCTTTTAGAAACAACACCAAAGACATGCACGATCCATGAAAGAAATTGATTAGATGGACTTGATTAAAATTAAAAACTTCTGCTCTGCAAGACAATGTCAGGAGAATGAGAAGACAAGCCACAGGATGGGAGAAAATAGTTACAAAAGACATATCTAATACGGGACTATTATCCATAGTACACAAAGAACTCTTAATGTCCTACAAGAAAGTAACCAACTTGATTAAAGAAATGGGCCAAAAATCTTGATACCTCATCAAAGAAGACACAGATGCCAAATTAAGCCTATGAAAAGATGACCCACAGGAAATTTCAAATTAAAACAAGATACCTTTACATACTTATTTGAAAGGCTAAGATTCAGAATACTCACAACACCAAATGTTGATGTGAATGTGGAGCAACAGAAATTCCCATTCATTACTGGAAGGAATCCTAAGTGGTACAGCCACTCTGGAAGACAGTTTGGCAGTTTCTAACCAAACTAAACATACTCTTTGCCATATAATCCAGCAATCACACTCCTTGGTATTTACCCAAAGGAGTCAGAAACTTATATCCGCACAAATCTTGCATATAGATGTTTGTAGCAGCTTTATTCGTAAGTGCCAAAACCTGGAAGCAACCAAGACGTCCTTCAGTAGGTAGGGGAGAAATAAACTGTGGTACATCCAGGCAATGGAATATTATTCAGTGCTAAAAAGAAAGAAGCTATCAAGTCATGAAAAGGTAAGGAGTAATCTAAAATGAGTATTATTCCTGTTAAAAAAGCCAATCTGAAAATACAGACAATCTGTCTGTATTTGCTACATCTATTTTCCTGTTTTCTTAAATTCACTTAATCGTTACCTACTGTATGATTCCACGTATATGACATTCTGGAAAAGGCAAAGCAATTGATAAAGTAAAAAGATCATTAGTTGCTAATGGTTGGGGAAAGGAGGGATAAATAGGTGGAACACAAAGGATTTTTAGGGCAATAAAAATTCTCTGTATAACAATGGATACGTGTCATTACATATTTGTCCAAACCCATAGAACGTACAACACCTAGAGTGAACTCTAATGTAAACAATGGACTCTGGGTGATTATGATGTGTCAATATAGATTCATCAATTCTAATCAATATATCACACTTGTTGGTGATGTTGATAGTAGAGGAAGCTATGCATCTGTGGTATGGGGGTATGTGGTAAATCTCTATACTTCCTCTCTATTTTGCTCTGAACCCAAAACTGTTCTAAAAAATAGTCTTTTAAAGAAATAGAATAAACCCATGTTAACATATATAACATTTTTATTTAAAAAATGTTTTTTCTAAGCAAAAAATTAATCAAAATTATTCCTTTTTTTTTTTTTCATTTTAGAGAGAAAGAGAGAGCAAGCAGGGGAGAGGGGCAGAGGGAAAGAGAGAATCTCAAGGAGGCTCCATGCTGAGCTCGATCCCATGATGCTGGAATCACAATCTGAGTTGAAATCAAGAGTCAGTTGGATGCTCAACCAACTAAGCCACCCAGGAGCCCCAAATCAGAATTATTCTTAGGCAGTCTATTTTTATTCTTAATTTCCCTTGTATCTGTTAAGGATTCCCCCCTCCCCTTAGTTTTTAAGTATTCATCATAGCTTAATTTAATCCCTTGACTGAGTTAGCTGGCATTATCGATTTTGTTGCAAAGAGTAATTATTTAGTTTATTTTTATTTTAGGTTTTAACTCATTAATTTCTGTTTTTTATCTTTACTAACTGCTATCTTCATCCTTCCTTAGGTGTACTTTGTTATTCTTCTTCTAACTTCTTGAACTTGACTATTGAATTCACTTATTTCATTCTTTCCTGTATTTATGTATTTGTTTGTTTATTTAAAACGTTTTATTTAAAATGTTTATTTATTTTTGAGACAATTCGAGAGACAGAGTGCAAGTGGCGGAGGGGCAGACAGAGGGAGACACAGAATCTGAAGCGGGCTCCAGGCTCTGAGCTGTCAGCACAGAGCCCAATGCAGAGCTCGAACCTACCAACCTTGAGATCATGACCTGAGCCGAAGTTGGGTGCTTAACTGACTGAGCCACTCAGGTACCCCATTTTTTCCTGTTTATTAATGTAAATATTTTTAATGCCATGAATTTTCCCATAAGTACTGCTTTAACTGAATTTCACCGTTTTTTCATGTGTAGTCTTAATGATCATTTTTTAATAGTCTGCAAAATCAGATTTCATCTCCTCTTTGACTAAAGCATTTATTTTAGAATTTAAAAAATTTCCAGGTGTCCAGGTCTTTTTGTTTCCCAGTCTTGCTATCAATTTCTGTCTTTAGGGATCCTACTTCCCTTGACAGCTGCCTCTCTCTTTCCTTTTCTTCGCAGTGAAAAGTCTCTAAAGGACTTTCACTTGTCTGTATTTGCTACATCTATCTTCCTGTTCTTTTAAATTCATTTAATCATCAGGTTTCCCTTATCACCACCTCTACATCACTAAATCAATTCTTCTTGCTCATTTTATTTGACTTATCAGTATAATTTGGAAAACTAAATACGCCCAAATTTGATTTTTTTTGTTATGATGTGAATAAGGGGTGAAGATTCGTGATTTCCCATATGGGTAGCCAATTGATTCAGCATCATTTATTAAAAAATTTTTTTTTTCAATGCTTATTTCATTTGAAAGAGAGAGAAAGAGTGTGCGCACAAGTGGGGGAGGGGCAGAGAGAGAGGGAGAGAGAGAATCCCAGAGCCCAGCGCAGAGCCTGATTTGGGGCTCGATCTCACCAACTGCAGAACCATTTATTGAAAAGATAATCTTTTCCACTACATTACTACATTTGTAACCAAACATCCCCAATATGTGTGCATCTGTTTCTGAAATTTACAATGTTTCATTAGCCTATTTCTCAGTGCTTGAACCAATGTCACACTACCTTAACTACAACTATAGTTTATAACAAGTCTTTAGAACTGGGAGGAATATAAAACTTCTATAACATGGTTCTTATTTTTTCTGATTGTCTTGACTAATTTGGGCTTTTTCTTTTTTTTCAAGATTTTATTTCAAGTAATCTCTACACCCAATGCAGGGCTCAAACTCACAATCCTGAGATCAAGAGTCACACATTCCACCCACTGAGCCAGCCAGGTGCCCCTGGGCTTTTTTAATCTTTATGTAGGTTTTACAGTGTGTCGATTCTACCAAAGGGGGAAAAAAAAAAAAAAAAAAAAACCCAGCTGGGATCTTTATTCTGATTTCACTAAATCTATAGGTCAATTCAAGAAAAACTACCATCTTTAAAATATTCAATCTTCCAATCCATGAACAATAGTATATACTTCTGTTCACTTAGGTCTTCTTTTCCTCTATAATATCTTATAGTTTCCTATGCAGAGTCATATGCATCTCTTGTTAGACTGATCCCTACATATTTGATCTTTCGTTGATGTAAATTTAAATTGTTATTTCAATTTTTGTCAATGATGCTTTACAGAAATACAACTACATATTGACTTTGCACCCTTCAAATTTGCAAACTCACCTATTACTCCTAATAGTTTTCTAAGTACATAATCATGTCATCCATAAATAGTGACACTTATACTTCTTTCCTAATCTTTATATCTTTTATTTCTTTTTCTTAAATTACAGTACTAGCTAGAGACTCCAAAATAATACTGAATAGAAAAGGTGATAAATGACATTCTTTATATATTGGTCTTTCTGTGACTCTTCTCCTTTACTCTATTAATAACACATCTAATTATAATGTCTGGTTTTTGAATGTTAAGCCAATCTTATATTTCTGGGAAAATAGAAATTGGGTCAAAATATATTCTTTTTCCTAAAAATTGCAGATTTAATTTGATAGTATGTTATACTTTCGTCTATATTCGTGAGTGATACTGGCTGTAATTTTCTATTCTTGTCATATCCCTGCTAGGTTTTAGTAGCAAGATTATGCTGGCCTATAATAAGTTGTGAAGTGTGTCCTTTTTTCTCTTATTCTCTGGAAGAGTTTGTGGGTGAAATTTTAGTTTGACAGTTATTTATTTTTTTCCATCACTTTGAAGCTAACTTTCCTTTGTCTTCTAGCTTCTTAGTTTCTGTTGAAACAGAATCTGTTTCTGGCAATCTCATGGCTGCTCCTTTGAAGATAATGATTTTCTTTCTCTGTCACTACTTTTATTTCCCGTTCTCACTACTTTTACTTATTTATTTGGTTTACTTTTCCATTTTGCTGTCTTTTTTCTTTCTTTTTTTAAGTAGGCTCCATGCCCAGTGTGGGGCTTGAAGTCACTATCCTGAGATCAATACTTGCATGCTCTACTGACTGAGCCAGCCAGGCACCCCTTTTCTTTTCCATTTTGGAAAAGAGTTTACTCTCAGGTTTAAAATGCCCTATATACATAGATAGATATAGATATATGTGTGTGTGTGTGTGTGTGTGTGTGTTTCTATTTAAATTCGTTAGTTAACATACAGTGTAATATTAGTTTCGGTGTACAATATAGTGATTCAACACTTCCCCACAACACTCAGTGCTCATCACAACAAGTGCCCTTCTTAATCCTCATCACCTATTTCACTCATACTCACACCCACCACCCCTCTGGTAACCATCAGTTTGTTCTCTATAGCTAAGAGTCTGTTAGTTTGCCTCCCTCCCTCTCTTTTTACTCCCCCATTGGTCATTTGTTTTTGCTCACATATGAGTGAAACCATTTCTCTTTGATTTTGGTTTCTACTTATACTGTGCTAATCTACTGTGGTTTTCTTGTAATGTTACTGTACTTAAGATTCATAATGCTTCTAGAATCTGTATGTTAATGTGTTTTATCAAGGTTTAGAGATTTTTCAGCCATTACCTTTCCAAAGACTACTTCTGTTATATTTTCCCATTCCTCTCCTGAGACCCTAATAACCTTTTTAACACATTTTGTGCCAGATTAAGGATAGAAGATTAAAAAACTTTTAACCTTACTCCCTTTGACAAGTGGGGTCTATGTCCTCTGTGCACGAATCTGAGCAAGCTGTGTGACACAGCTGATCAACAGAGTACGAAAATGTGCCAGTGTCCATGCCCACATGGTCAGAGACCAGGTGTTCCCATACTTCCTCTCTTTTCGAATGCTTGCTCTGGGTGAAGCCAGCTGCCATGGAAGAAGGCCAACTACCCTGAGACTGCCATTTATGGAAAGAAAGAAACGCTGGCCAGCCCCAGAAATACCAGCTACCCTACCCTGGCATCACATATAAGAATGCAGAAGTCATCTTAGATGTTCCAGCTCCAGGAGGGGACATGTGGAGATAAAGCAAGGCCCCAGACTATGGAGCTAGTGGAGCCATCCCAGCCATCTCTAGCTGTTTGAACTACCCCAGCTGAAAATCAAAGCACTGTGGATCACAGACAAATCGAACCTGATATGCTGACTAAATTCCTGAACCTTAGAATCATAAACACAAAAAAAGTTGCTTTAGGCCAATAAGTTTTAGAGTCATTTGTTACTTTTGGGAGAGATAATCCTCCACAGAGGATACTTCTGAGTGTCCCTGTACATTCTTCCTGCCAAGCCCTGACCAATTTTTACCCGGGCCATTTCTCAGGGTTGTGTTTGCAGCTAGCAACCTTGAGGAATAAATAATATCTTTTTCTGGGACAAAGAGAAGTATTACTGTAAAAAGGGCATCCTCTCCAAGCTCATTACTGCTCAGTTGTAATGAAAATTCACTGTGTGCACAGTATCCACATAAAATCCTCCAGGTTGCCACTATGGGATGTGGTGGGGCTAGAGGAGCTGACACAGTATGATTTTCATGTTGCCTGCTGTGCCATGAATAAGAAGTCCTTTGCCTCTGACCCAGGAGACTTGTGTCTTCTGTCAGCATCCAGGAAGCGGTAATAGGCTAACTTATTTGTTCAATTATAAGGTAAAATCTTAGATTCTCCCCAAGTCTTGACAGATACAGACCAATAGGTAACTAGAACATATTCCATGTGTCTTTTCCATATTTTCTACCTTTTGCCTCATTGTGTTTCATTCTGAATGATTTCCTTTTGACCTAATATTCCAGTCCACTAATTCTCTCTGAATTTGGGGTCTTATTTGCTATTAAAACCATCTCCAATGAGTTCTTATTTAAGGTATGTTATTTTTCATTCTTAAACGTCTATTTGATTCTTTTTTTCACAATTTTCAGTCCTCTACTGAAATTCTCATTCCTTTTTTTTTTTTCCTCCCATCAACATAATAGTCATTTTGAAGCTCATGTGAAAGAATTCCATTATTAGAATCTCCTGTGGATGTTTCTATGATTTCCTCTTCATTTTTGGTCACACTGTCTTACCTCCTTTTGCCTTTTTATTTTTAATTCAGTGTTTTATGAAAAATTTAGAGTTAACTTGAGATTTAGGGTAATGTTACCTTCCTCCAAAGATTAACAATTACTTCAAGTAGGTGGCTAGTGGTACTCAAATCACAGATTACCTTAATCTAATCACAGATTGAGCTATTTCAAAGCCAGATTTATTTCTAAGGGATAGCACTTTGGGGTTCCAATGGCATAAAGGGTTTACCAGGACTGATGCTCCAACCTTGGTGGAGTATTAACACCTGTTTTTGTTTTTCCAGCCTTAAGTGTCCATCAGAAGCTCTGCTCAGCTTCTCATCCACCTTTCCCAGAATCAGTAGATGCTACTCAGAGGAAAAGTAGCCTAAATGCCAGGTTCATCTCTGCCTTCCCAGCATTCCAATACACTCAAATACATGTCTTCCACTTTGACCAGTTTTTCTAATTTTTAAAACTGGAGTGTTAATCCAAATAATTTACCCAATATTACCAAAAATGGAACTCCTCCAAAACCAGATGTGTTTAATGTTTAACGGTTTTAGAAGTTCTGTTTTTTCCATTTTCTCCATTATGGGCCTGACCCACACAACACTTGTTTTCAAAATATGCATTCTACCAAAAACCTTTAAGGCTGGAGGTGTATTTTCAAATAAATCAGGATACACGTTGTTAGCTATGAAAATACCTTACAAAATGTCATTTGCACAAAAACATTTTATCTAGGGTAGTGAAGACAAAACATTTGGAATAAAACAACTTAAAAGATTACATATATATCTTACATGAAAGAAAAAAAATGTACCAAAGTATTTCACATTTAAATTGGAAAGAAGAAAAACTATATCAGCTTTCGTATTTTATACTTTCCAATTCTAATTGTCTCTAAGCATTTACTAACATTAGCTAGAAATAAAGTGTCATTTATCATGACCCAGTGTTTTTAAGACATTCAAAATACTGTTTTTTTGTATTCTTTTTCTTTCGAAAAATTACACAATTTTATGAAAATGTGAAGTTTAATGAAAGCCTAAGAGAAATACCATATATGCCAACACTCACCATGAAAAATACGAAAATCAATATATGGATGAGAACCTCTTCTTTCTGATTCAAATCCTGCTCGACTCCTTACACGTACATCTCCTGGACAAAATCGAGAATAAACATAAGCTTAGAAGGCTGCCATCTGGGAAGAAGCTCCCATTCGCAGCAAAGGTTTATGTGGTACCATACTCACAAGTAATGACCCATTAGTGACATATATGGAATAAGTAGTTGAGAGTGGATTTATGTGAAGGGGTTTACAAATTTTCAATATTGAGTTGTAAGGCTACATGAGGGTTTTTTTCATCTTCCCTTACAGTAATAACAATTACAATCTAAATTTTAAAGTTAGCATTTGAAAACATGACAAGTATATAACAATCCAACCTAATATCTTATTATTCACAAGGAGTTTAAAAAATCCTCAGCACAAAACTTTAAAAATCCAGAAAGAAAAATATTAAGTGTCTAGCACCATCCGATAGACTATAAGAGACATGAAAGAAAATATATTACCTATTCTCAAGTACCTTACAATTTTATAAACGTACAGAAAAGTAAAGTGTTAAAGACTTTGCAATAAATGTTTAATTTGATATAACTTTTCTCTTTTCTCATTGACTATGGATATACCCAAGGCCTTTAGTTGGGTCTTAACTTAAACTTCAACCTTTATAAGCCCAGAATTGTTTCTACATGTGTCTATAGGACTTTCGGATCTACTTCTCCATACGGCAAAATAACCACTGCAACTGTGTACCAGACACTCTGCTCCTTATAGGCATTATTATAATTCTCTAAGCAACTCTGAGAGGTAGGAATCTTAGTCCCCATTTTACAGATGAAGATATTGAGACTGTGAGAGGTAGCCTGCTCATGCCACAAAGCTAGTGTAAAGGGTGAGTCAGGATTTAAACTTTGCTCTGTGGGCTCCAAAGGCAGCACTTTCCCCACTATACTTCCACAGCCTCCAACTGCACAACCTTTAGGTCTTCAGTCCCTTGAATTCTGCTTGCCTAGAAGGACTTCCTGCTCACTTGTTGTTTCTCTAAATAAGGCCATCATTTCCAACAAGGCTCATGTCATCTGAGTCCACCCCACGATGATTAATCATCTTTCTCACGTGGGTATTCCTTCACCCTGCAACAAACTAAGCTCTTACTGAGCATCCACTACAGGTCAGGCACTGCAAATATACCAGTGAGCAAAACACATAAAGTCCCTGTCTCCATGAAATGTATGCTTTCATGGAGACAAATAACATAACAAGTAATAATTTCATTCTATGGAAGATGGCAATAACTAACCTGGAGAAAACTAAAGCAAGGAAAAAGGAATATGGAGGGAGAAGTAGGGGAGGACTGACTTACTAGTGTGGTCAGAGAAAACCTCATTGGAAAGGAGGTATCTGAGCAGAGAAGCCTGAAGGAAGTGAGGCAGTGAGCCATGTGGCTATCCGGAAGAAGAAGTTTCCAGGCACAAGGAAGAACAAATAAAATATCCTGAGAAGGGGTATGTTCAAGGTCAAGCAAAGAGGCCAGCATGACTAGAGTGAGGTGAGTGTCAAGTGAGGTCAGAGAGGTAGCAGGGCTGGATCACGCAGGACCTTTGTGGACCATCATAATACCTCTGGCTATTTGTCTAAGACAGAAAACCATCAGAAGATTCTGAAGGGAGGAGTGAGACTGATTTAACTTGTCTCAAAATGTTCACTTTGACCACACAGACTATAACTGAGAAGAGGCACAGAGGAAGAGGCAGGGAGACTGGCTAAGGAGCAAACGTAAGAAACAAAGCAATAACTATGGCTTGGTGGGGGGTGGGCGTGGAGAGATGTCATTCAAAGGGATGTGCATGACAAGTTCTGGAGGTTTAATGTACAACAATGCAACTATAACAATAAAAAAATAACTATGGCTTAGATCGGGATGGTAACAGCAGTGGCTGGTGAAATTCTGGATACGTTTTGAAGGTATTAGCAAAGAGGATTTGCTGATAAAGTAGACATGGAGTAGGTAAGAAATAAGAGACAAAAGGACTGAAGGTTTCTGATGTGACAACCAGAAGAATGGAGTTACATGTTCTGAGATGGCAAAAGACTGAAAAATGAACAGACTTGGGCAACACAAATGTTTTGTTTAATAGACATATTACACTCATGTGGAAATGTTCTACAGAGTTTAAAAAAAAATGAGTCTAAAGGTCTGTTTTCAGGAGAGCAGAATCCTGAACATGTTTGCTGAGAGAGATGGAGACTGTAAGGAGGAAAAAGCCACACAGTCGTGAGGACAAAAATATGTACCAGAGTAGAATGGAGCTGAGGCAGACATCCAAGGTAAATTAAAGAGGGGAAAAAAGGAAGAAGAGCAAAAATGGGGCACTGGAGAACACTTAGGCTTAAGAGGAAGAAAAAGGATTCGTGAAAAAGGCAAGCAAACAAACAAACCAGAAAAAGGTGAAGAACATGAATGGCTCAGTATTTTAGAAGTCGAGGGAGGAATTCTGAGCATGAGGAAAGGAGTCACGGAAGACTCCTTTAAGAAAAGCAAAGTAAACCTGCCTACTAGAATCCTAAGTTTCTTTATTTATTTTGAGAGAGAGAGAGCACACGAGCACAAGCGGGGGAGGGTCAGAGAGGAGAGACAGAATGTCAGGCAGGCTCTGCAACATCAGTGCAGAGGCTGATGCAGGGCTTGAACTCACAAACTGTGAGATCGTGACCTGAGCTGAGATCAAGAGTCGGACGCTTAACCAACTGTGCCACCCAGGTGTCCCTGGAATCTTAATAGTATGTTTTTAATAGTATGAATTAAAGTAGAAGGGATTGACGAGTGTGTGGATGAGGAGAGAAATCTGACAAAGAGAGGGAGAGAGAAAGAAAATTATACACATATAATCTAAATTCATTTTACCTTATGGACTTGAGGAATATATTAAAAATTTAGGAACAGACACTGGACAAAGACAAATGGTCTTCCTTGCCAGCCACGTGACAACAAAATTCATGCAGTGACAGTACTATGTGATCAGGTGTTTCATGGCCTCCTTTTTGTCCATGGACATCTCTTTAGCCTTTAGCAACTCTACAAATCTGAAACACTTTTTATGAAGAATGCTCAGAATTCAAAATTTTTTTCAATGTTTATTTTGAGAGAGAGAGGTAGGGGGTGGGGGGGGGAAGAGAGCACGCATGTGGGGGAGACGCAGAGAGAGAGAGGGAGACAGAGAATCCCAAGCAGGCTCCGTGCTCTCAGCACAGAGCCCCACATAGGGCTCAAATTCTTCAACTGTGAGGTCATGGCCTGAGTTGAAATCAAGAGTCAGAAGCTTAGCTAAGCCACCCACGCGCCCCTAGAATTCAATTTAAAATTTTGTACTAAAGATAGAGTCCCAGTTATTTTTTTTAATTTTTTTTTTCAACGTTTATTTATTTTTGGGACAGAGAGAGACAGAGCATGAACGGGGGAGGGGCAGAGAGAGAGGGAGACACAGAATCGGAAACAGGCTCCAGGCTCTGAGCCATCAGCCCAGAGCCTGACACGGGGCTCGAACTCACGGACCGCGAGATCGTGACCTGGCTGAAGTCGGATGCTTAACCGACTGCGCCACCCAGGCTCCCCAGAGTCCCAGTTATTAAGCCAGAGATTTTTCAATTACTCTAAAATGCCTCTTCATTTATATCACATTCAATATTGGTTTTGAGACTTTTAAACTTCAAAATAATAGATTATTTCTATTGCAAATAGTAATGAAAAGTAACTAAATGAAAGCTATCTCAATCTCAAATAACACTGGATGATAACAAAATTAACTGATATTGGTACAAAATAAATAATGCTTACCTAGCATACGAATGTACAATGCAGTCTGATCAGAACTGTCATAGGAAATCGCTCCACGCCTCTAGGAAAAAAAAAAACATACATGTTTAATGCATGACAAGTAATGTTATATGAAATTCAACAGACATTATTATTTGTAAAGCACTGTGCAAAAGAAGTTGGATATACAAAATGAAATTAGATATGGCATCTGCTCTTAAAATCTCTAGTTGTGAGGAAGACAACTGTAATATGATTAAGCAATACCATACAAGTGGATACAGAGTAAGGAACACGCACCAGGTAGAAAGTTAATGGCAGAGTCAGATAAGCCCACTTGGTGAGAGACATTTTGCAGAGGTAGACAGAACTGAAGAAGAGATATGGTCCAACTATTTACCATGCCCTTAATTTAAACACATATGAATAAGCAAACAAGAATCATCATTTGAAAAAAAAACCCATCACCTAGAAATAAACGAAACAAAATGAAAAACCAACCAAACGGCCCAGAAGCTAGCAAGAAGTAAGAGAAATTTTTATTTTTTTATTTTTTAAATATTTCTTGATTTATTTTGGTGGGGGGAGGGGAAGAGTGAGAAGGAAAGAGAATCCTAAGCAGGCTCCGTGCTGTCAGCACAGAGTTTGACACGGGTTTCGATCTCACAAACTGGGAGATCATGACCTGAGCTGAAATCAAGAGTCAGACACTCAAATGACTGAGCCACCCAGATGCCCTGAGAATTTTTAAAATGTAATTAGTTTACTCAAAGAGATTTGAGAAAACAATGAATCTTTAAAACAATAAACAAACAATTTTTAAATATATTTTAAAAAGTAAACAGATATGGCAATGTATCTTGCAACATTATTCATAATGGCCCCAAACTAAACACAACCTGGATATCCAGCAACTAATGAATGGATTAATAAAATTTGGCATATCTAGACCAACGAAGTATTATTCAGACATATAAAAGGTATGAAGTACTGATACATGCTACAACATGGATGAACCTTGAGAACAGTGAAAAGAGCCAGTCACAAAGGACCATACGGTGTATGGTACTATTGATATGAAATGTCCCAAACAAGCAAATCCACAGAGGCAGAAAGTAGCCTAGTGGCTGTCTAGAGTTGGGAGAGCTGGGGAAAAATGGAGAGTGAATGCTAATGGGTACTGTGTTTCTATCTACGGTAATGAAAATGTTCTCAAATTATCTGTGGTAATGACTGCACAACTCTGTGAATACACTGAAAATTACCGAATTGTATACTTCAAATGGGTGAATTGTATGGTATATGTGAATTGTACTTCAATAAAACTATTATAAAAAATAACAGGGGGTGCTTCGGTGGCTCAGTTGGTTAAGTGTCCAACTTTGGTTCAGGTTGTGATCTCACAGCTTGTGAGTTTGAGCCCCACGTCGGGCTCTGTGCTGACAGCTCAGAGCCTGGAGCCTGCTTTGGATTCTGTGTCTCCCTCTCTCTCTGCCCCTCCTCTGCTCATGCTCTGTCTCTCTCAAGAACAAATAAACATTTTTTAAAATTAAAAAAAAAATAACAAATATTACAAATTTAAAATGTATATATTAATACAAAATAAATTTTAAGAGCTGAAATACACTCAGCAAGTTCTGCCAACTCTACCTTCACTCTCATCTCCCTTTCTCTATCCCTACTTCTTCCTTCCATCTCAGGCGAGAGCACCTCTACACCTGGACTCTTGCAGTGGGCTGCTGACTAGTTTTTCTGATACATCTCTTGGCCTCCAGTCCACTCTTCACACAGAAGCAATAGCAAACAATTCAGCACCTGCTCAAAATCCTCCAATGGTTCTCCACACACTTGGAATAAAGTCCAGCACCAAGCTCTGATTTTTTTTTTCAATATATGAAGTTTATTGTCAAATTGGTTTCCATACAACATCCAGTGCTCGTCCCAAAAGGTGCCCTCCTCAATACCCATCACCCACCCTTCCCTCCCTCCCACCCCCCATCAACCCTCAGTTTGTTCTCAGTTTTCAAGAGTCTCTTATGCTTTGGCTCTCTCCCACTCTAACCTCTTTTTTTTTTTCCCCTTCCCCTCCCCATGGGTTTCTGTTAAGTTTCTCAGGATCCACATAAGAGTGAAAACATATGGTATCTGTCTTTCTCTGTATGGCTTATTTCACTTAGCATCACACTCTCCAGTTTCATCCATGTTGCTACAAAGGCCATATTTCATTCTTTCTCATTGCCACGTAGTACTCCATTGTGTATATAAACCACAATTTCTTTATCTATTCATCAGTTGATGGACATTTAGGCTCTTTCCATAATTTGGCTATTGCTGAGAGTGCTGCTATAAACATTGGGGTACAAGTGCCCCTATGCATCAGTACTCCTGTATCCCTTGGGTAAATTCCTAGCAGTGCTACTGCTGGGTCATAGGGTAGGTCTATTTTTAATTTTTTGAGGAAACTCCACACTGTTTTCCAGTGGAGTGTTTTCCAGAGTGGCTGCACCAATTTGCATTCCCACCAACAGTGCAAGAGGGTTCCCGTTTCCCCACATCCTCTCCAGCATCTATAGTCTCCTGATTTGTTCATTTCGGCCACTCTGACTGGCGTGAGGTGATACCTGAGTGTGGTTTTGATTTGTATTTGCCTGATGAGGAGCGACGTTGAGCATATTTTCATGTGCCTGTTGGCCATCTGGATGTCTTCTTTAGAGAAGTGTCTATTCATGTTTTCTGCCCATTTCTTCACTGGGTTATTTGTTTTTCGGGTGTGGAGTTTGGTGAGCTCTTTATAGATTTTGGATACTAGCTCTTTGTCCGATATGTCATTTGCAAATATCTTTTCCCATTACGTTGGTTGCCTTTTAGTTTTGTTGGTTGTTTCCTTTGCTGTGCAGAAGCTTTTTATCTTCATAAGGTCCCAGTAGTTCATTTTTGCTTTTAATTCCCTTGCTTTTGGGGATGTATCAAGTAAGAAACTGCTGAGGCTGAGGTCAGAGAGGTCTTTTCCTGCTTTCTCCTCTAGGGTTTTGATAGTTTCCTGTCTCACATTCAGGTCCTTTATCCATTTTGAGTTTATTTTTGTGAATGGTGTGAGAAAGTGGTCTAGTTTCAATCTTCTGCATGTTGCTGTCCAGTTCTCCCAGCACCATTTGTTAAAGAGACTGTCTTTTTTCCATTGGATGTTCTTTCCTGCTTTGTCAAAGATTAGTTGGCCATATGTTTGTGGGTCTAGTTCTGGGGTTTCTATTCTACTCCATTGGTCTATGTGTCTGTTTTTGTGCCACAAGCTCTGATTTCTAAAGGCCTCCGTGATCTGCCTACCTCTCGGTCCTTGTGTCCGCTGACCTACCCTCACCACCACGACCCAGCCACACTGGATTCCTTGCTGTTCCTCAACTGCACCACAGACAGATGCAGCCTTTATACTTGTTCTCTCGTCCAGGATCACTGCATCACTGTTCTCTTCTTATCTCTCAGGTTCTAGATGAAATGTCATCTCTCCAGAGAGGCATTCCAAGACTACCAAATCAAAAGTCACCTGAAAGCCACCTTCTCCCATAGCCCTACTTTCCTGCTCTGTATGACACTTAGCTGGTATATGGCTATCTTTGTTTGCTCGTTCTAAAATGGAAGCTCCACAAGAGCAGCAACTGTGTCTGATTTTCCATGGTACCCCTGGCCCCTAAAACAGTAGCTTTTAGTAGATTCTAAATAAATTAGTGAATTTATTAAGTTGATGAATAAACTCATGAATACCAGAATTGATATAAAGACAGATTTCAAAATCTAGAAAATAAAACTGATCAAACCACCTTTTGGAAAGACCTTTCTAACTTATCTACAAGACATGTCTAGAAGTCATGAAAGATGGATCAAAATGAGTTCAACAGACATGACAAAGGGCAAATTTCCTCCTACCATACCCAAAAATGGAAGGAACAAAAAAGTGCCTTACAAATCAACTAGAAAGTGATGAATAATAGTGTGGAAAACAGGTAGGACATAAACATATTATTCACAGGAAAAGAAATAATAAGCCCATAAACACAAGATGCTCGACTTCATTAACAAAAGTAATAAACATTAAAGCAATAAGATATTTCTACAAATTAGATTAATGATCTTCTTCCCTCACAAAATTCTGGCATGAGATTTACAACTCCTGAACACACGCCTAGAAATCTCAATGAAAAATAATCTTTTTACCACTATCACTATAAAGAAATTTACTTTTATTTATAGCCCTTACTTGGATTTAGTTTGCAAAATAATTCCCCAAATCATTGTTATTATCTCCTTATAATGCTTATCATGTAAGAGAAAAATGTCAATTAAACTCTTAACACAATTTCAGGTATCCTTACAAAAACAAAAAGCTTCAAACAAAGATAAATTTCTAATTTCTAACACTGATTGTCTCCAGGGAGCCTGAGGCACAGAGATAGGAGGACTTTTCAATGTTTATCTGTTGAATTCTTTCTCTTTTTTGAGACAGAGACAGAGATAGCTGAGTGGGGGAAGGGCAGAGAGAGAGGGAGACAGAGAAACCCAAGCAGGCTCTGCGCTGACAGTACGGAGCCCAACGTGAGGCTAGAACCCACAAAACTGTGAGATCATGACCTGAGCTAAAACCAAGAATTGGATGCTTAACTGACTGAGACACCTAGACTCCCCTGTTGAATTCTGTAACATGTGCAGTTATTATATATTCACAAAATAAAATTAAAAGTAAAAAGTAAAATAAAAATCTACTACAAAGAAAGCTATAAAGAAAAGCTTGATCTAAAATCCCAAGGGACTAAATCATACAGAATACACTCATAGCAGCATCATGCTTAAAGTGTCTTCTACCAACAGAGTACTATCCGAAGGAAGCCTACTGCAGTGTAAATTAAAACAGTTTCAGGGTAAACTATTCTGGAGCAAACAGCCACTGTAATCACTTGGTATGAGAAGGCACCTCTCATACTTGCTGTCGATCCTCCCCTAAGACATTTAGCTTATTAGATTACAGGCCTGCCCTTAATACCACCATATTAGAGGAAAACCTAGTAGACTAGAGAGCATACATGTGGAAATAAATATTTCTATCAGCCAAGACATATTAATGAAACTATAGATATCACTATGTAATGCTTGTCATGGCCATCACCTATTAACCTGCTAGTGTCCAATAACAACTTGGATAAACAGGTTGTTAAAACGAATTGTAACTTGTTATCTCTAACAGCCCTCTTTAGGAAAGTGACTGGCCTTACTATTTTCTTTAATATAGGATGACTATTTACTAAAACAGCCACTAATTAGGAATGTAAAATCTCATTACAAGGACTGAGAAAGACTAATATCAGTTCTCTGTTAAAATAATGTAAGTCAAAAACTAGTTAGTTAACAGAATCTAAATTGTATCTATGGCATACTAAATTTTTTTTAAGGTAATCCCTTTAGACTTATTTACAGAGGCATTAATTTAGAAATAAGAGTGATAAGGTCTATATTAATCATAAAAACCTGGCAAAATAATAGAATTTTAAATATGTTAAATTCCTTGGTGAAGTACAAATTATTCAAATTATTCTATTCATTACTAATTTAAGTTTTATCCAAAAATAGTTTAAATGCTACATTAAACCACACATAACTCTTATAAAATAAATTCAAATAAGACAATTTTAAAGAATGGACCTTAAAATATATCTACCTGAACCCATCAACAAATATATCCTCAGGGATAATTCATTCATTTATCTCCTCACAGACCAAGATTAAAAATATTATTATTAAAAATATTATTAAATTCTCTCACTAAGCAATTGAGGTAGAATAATCTAAAGTAACACATTTTTTAAAAATACACTGTAAATTATGAAGAACAATAAAAATTTGATTTGCATGTTAGAATTAGTTATTTTAAACTATAGTTATGAGTGCTTTATACACCAACACTGCAGCACAGACGTAACACATATTTTTTAAAGATTACCATTTTAAAGTCATCTGCTAGTAAAATTCTATTTTTAATAAAAATAATAAAACAAGTTAATCCAAATCCTGTGTCACTGACAGTCATAAAACACTCTGAGCTATCATCCACATTTCCACCTCACCTCACCAGTGAATGGAAATAACTGAGAAGCTTCTACTCGTGACTTTTCTAATTTAGCCATCCTGGGAACAGCTTGTAAAGCAAACCAGTATAGGTCAAAACATGGGCGAGGCTGAGCTAATCAGAAACTGACAGCCACAGCATAAACAAGTTAAATTTTAAGGTTCCAAAGTATCCACTGCCATGCTAACAGGACTTCTGAGTGTCCAGTTAGACACTCGCTCATCTTAAATCAGGATGAATCTCTCTTCCACCAAAGATCTGACTTATGAAGTGAATGTCAAAAGGTGTAAAAATTGTTCCAATATTAGTTAATACATAATTTTTAAAGACAGACCTTTTAATAAACCGAGCAAAGATATTTTTATCTGTTTTTATCCTGTTTAAGTTTTCCACTAAAATGATCTGTGCAAAAGTATGTTTATTTCCCTTACATGGAAAAAGTAATAATATATTAACTAACACTTGCTGGACTGCTACTGTGGGTGAGGAATTGTTACAGGTGCTTTCATACAACATCTCAATCCATACAAGACCTTCACAAGGTAGGTTTTGTTGGCTCCATTTTGTGGATTTGTAAACCACTGGTCAAAGGGCTTAATCAGGGGCACCTGGGTGGCGCAGTCGGTTAAGGGTCCGACTTCAGCCAGGTCACGATCTCGCGGTCCGTGAGTTCGAGCCCCGCGTCGGGCTCTGGGCTGATGGCTCAGAGCCTGGAGCCTGTTTCCGATTCTGTGTCTCCCTCTCTCTCTGCCCCTCCCCCGTTCATGCTCTGTCTCTCTCTGTCCCAAAAATAAATAAACGTTGAAAAAAAAAATTAAAAAAAAAAAAAAAAAAAAAAAAAAAAGGGCTTAATCAACAGTAGCACTAAATACGTTTTTTGGTAACATTACCAAACAACAGCACCAGACTACAAAAGATGCAAGTCCAGTCAAAGTTTTAAAAGCAGTTTTCTCTGATGTAGTAAAATGAGCTTTTTAAGGGCATATTCATCTTACACGTGCTAGAGAAACATGCTGGTGTTTGATTGTCTATCTGCATCGATCTACTGAATAATTAGTATCCTTCCTATTCTTCTGGCCTATGCAAACATATTTTTCAAAAAATAACACAAACTTAAAATGTTAACATTCTTTTTGTTTAAAAACTTAATTTTTTGCTGGTTAGAAAAAAAGTAAAAAGTCTTTGAAAACATCCACAACTCAATTAACGTGTTATTAGTACTAACTTGACCTTCATTCAATAACTTGGTAAGCTAATCCTTTAAAAACAATGAGTAAACAGCTGTCAGTGCAACAAAATTAATTCTTAACTTACAAAACACAAGGATTTTAAAAATTTGAGTACACTGTTGTTTTTTTTTAAGAGATAATTTTTAAAAGAGATTTCTTCAATCATATTCACTAAGACTACTTCACGTAAGGGACAGTTAGTTATGCTTAAAACATTATCCTTAAATGCGAAAAATTATGTATCAAGGATTAAAACCCTGGTTGGAAAAGAAATTTAACTTTATGGAAGCTTTGTGTTACTTAGCAAATACTGATTGGCCTTATAAATCTTAAGTGAATATTCTTCAATTTAATACAGGAAGAAAAAAGCTGCATGATGGAAGAAAGATACAATCATTTTTAGACAAGTATAGAAAAAATAATTTCACATAGTGTCATCTTAAATATTTCCTACTTTAGTTTGAGACTTTTGTCTAGATGGGAGCATTTCTGAATCCTGATCCTCAGAATTCAAGTTCAAAAACAACAGACACATAATAAATCTTACATTTTTTCCAACATATTATAAGTTAGGTACACATCTTAGTAGCAGTAACACTTTAACAGAGAACACGAGAGGTTATTAGTTTTTAAAAAGTTCCTAACTGTTCAGAAATTCTCAACAACTATACATTTAATGTAAGTATTAGGAAATTCTTATCTCCAAAAGTATTTAAAATATGTATACCAAAACTATAAATTGTTTAATAATTATTTAATCTTAAAAGGTATATTTCTATAACTATAAAAAACTTCTTTAAGGGGATGATACTGAGGGAAGCTACTTCAATACCGAGGAATGATACCATAAAAAGCCCTTAAAAGGAGGAATAAGGTGGGGGGAAGAATAAAAATTACACGCTTGACCACAATTAAGCTTTTCAGCTGACAGGTACAACTCATAGCTCTTTTAATCAGAAAAATAAAAACTGAAGCAAAAGAAATTCATAGTAATTCTATTCCAATCAAATATATAAACTAACGATGAACGTCACAATCCTAAAAATAAAGATGGCCTACCTTAGAGGCGATCCACTTGATAAGAACCACAGCCAGACACCAGATCAATGTAATTCCCATTGGATCAACCAAAAGCCCACTGCATAATCTCCCTCCTCTTCCAGCAGGCAATGAGTAAGGAAGACTTATTACGAGTTTGATAATAACCAGCTGTCCGGAGGCAGAAGAGAGGGGACACTGACTGCCTTGAACCTCAAGCAGCTGCCTTCAAACAACGATCACCTGACTCCTCTGAGAAGGCGCTGCCAGCCAGCCTTCCTACCCAGCGCGTGCTTAATGCCACAACCCCAGGGTTGGGGGAGAGCAGAAGTAATGTTGGAAGAGGAAAGGAAAAACCTTAGTGAGAGCTGACCTAAAAGTCTCACAAAATGTAGACAGAAGAGGTCTCGGGCTAGCCCCAAAGACTTCTACATCTGAATACTAAACAGAGTGCTTTGACACAACTTCCCAAAAATGTTTAGCAATACAAAAAATTTCCTAATTTCTTTCACATAGACAAGCTTCACAAGTATAATGTCCTGGCATTTAAAAATATTAATGCATTTTATTCTTTCTTTTCAACTTTTAACACTGAATTTGTTTGACTTTTTATTTCCTTTAGGGCTAGGATTACTTTATGAATGTTAGAGTCTTTCATAAATATTGCCGGCCCTATTTAACATTATAATTCACTCATTTAGCATTTATTGACAAAGGCCAGTCTAACAGCGCATTTTCAGACAATTAAAAGTATATTATTTCTACGTCCTAAATGCCATCTTGCTTATAATTACAATACTTTTCACTACATGTCGCCTTTTCTTGGCTGGTGAGTGAACTCTCTATTAGCCAAGTGTGCCTATATTCATCCACCTTCATGACCTCATAGCAGCCAGCAGGTTGCAGGTAGTACTGCTGAGAAAGCCTTTCCTGAAACTTTCATCCAAGTATTCTGCAAATACTTACTACGCTGCTCCTATGCACCAGGCCCTGTGCTAGATGCCAAGGGCATCATCACCCAGTGAAAACAGAAATGGCTCCCGCCCTTGAGAAGCTTACAGTTTCGTCAGAGTCTCCTGTAACCAAAGTCTACAAAAATAAGTGCAAAATTGCACATGTAACAAGTGTCCACAATGAAGTGGAGGTAAGAACTGCCAACACAGCCTGGATCTGACCTAATTGAGAGGTGAGGGTCTTCTTCCCACAGTTCCTGAAATGTCCCTGAGCTGAAATGAAGGGGCAAGAACATGAAGAGGACAGGAAGAGTGATCTGTGTAGACACCACAACACATGATGGCCAAGGAACTGATGAAACAAAGCACAGTAAGAAGAGATGGCAAGAACAGGGGCGGCTAGAACCCAGGGCGAGCCAAAGCGGAGGCCATGTGAAGGTGTTTGGTCTTCATCCTGAAAGCTACCCTAAAGAGCTTCAGCAGGTATTGGTCAAGGACAGCTCTGTGGGGTAGAGCTGGCCAGGCAGTTAAGAGGCCACTGCAGAGGTCCAGGCGAGAGGACATGAGCCTAGGCTGGGTGGTAGAGATGAAGAGAGGGGGCTGGCCGGAGAAATACTGAGGACGTGACAGGACTGCCAGACTGCAGTCCGTGACAAGACAGAGGCATCTGCATGTCAACACCACACAAAGGATGGTTCTAAAATATTTGAAATAGCCCAAAGGGGTCAAATACTAATGCTATTTTCATGATCCAATCCTCAGTACGAAGAGTTTATTTAAAAGAAAAGTTAATTCTAGGCCTGTCAAAATGAAGCATAAATTAAATTAGCAGATCTAAATCAAAATTTTCCTAAATTGAAACCGTTTATAACACATGGTCATAAATTTCTCACTCTACCTTATACATTATGTATATCTCTTCTTGCTACTGAACTAACAAGCTGTAATGCAATCCTTGAACAAATGGAGAAGACTTTTTTTGTCAGGAACCTAAGTGTGACATGAGATTGTCAGCGTCTTTCATTACTCTCTGCATTCTAGTAGGGTTCCAGTAACCAAACCGAAAGGATGCCCAGGGGTAGGACAGAGCAGCAGAACGCATATTCACCGGAGTCTCAGGAGAAATGCTGGTGGCCATGGGTAAGGGGCCGTGGAGCCTGCACCAGTGGCTACCACAGACTTGAGGTCATTATCTGCCACTCTAGCCCATGTTGCACACTCTAAATTAGCCCATCACCGTGATGCTCAGTCCAGGAGTACATCTCATTTTCATACTTCCTTTCCAATCAGCTACTTAAAGAGTCAAATTTTGAGAAGCAAATACAAGATTGCTGTTTTCAGTACAGTACTTAAATATTTTTATGTTTTTTTGGTTAACGGTGAGCTCAAGGATCTGCACTTTCATTTAGTCTACAAAGGAAGGCTCGAACAGGAAAAAAAGGCAAGAATCAGAATTGAGACACAGAATTAAAAAAAAAAAAAAAAGACAGTAAGAAAGGCAGTCCTAACAGTTCTCTCATTTAAGTGAATTTCTGTCAAGAGTTTATTTCCACCATCTCAAAACTCTACTAGTCTTAGAGACAAGAATCTGGGTTTATTTCGCATCTTTACTCCCAAGAGCTGAGTGAGCCAGGGCAAGTCACCACTTCGCGGGCCCTTCTACTCCTCACCTTCACAGGACTTACAAGAGTGTCATACAAGAATACTTCGCTTAAAACGTAACAGGAACCCATGGGGGAGGGGGAGGAAAAAAGAAAAAAAAAAAAAAAAAAAAGAGGTTAGAGTGGGAGAGAGCCAAAGCATGGGAGACTGTTAAAAACTGAGAACAAACTGAGGGTTGATGGGGGGTGGGAGGGAGGAGAGGGTGGGTGATGGGTATTAAGGAGGGCACCTTTTGGGATGAGCACTGGGTGTTTTATGGAAACCAATTTGGACAATAAATTTCATATAATAAAAAAATAAAAAATAAAAAAAATAAAAAAAATAAAAAAAAAAAAAGAATACTTCGCTTATAGCAGCTCTCAGTAAATTTTTGCCAAATCAGAATTAGATATTTAAGACCCAAGAAGGATACTGACCTAATCACTCCAGCTTCAACCCAACAAAAGACTTAACTGAAGTCACACGGATCTATGAGGGCAACTTGCACTGTGCTTGTCTAGGGCCTAGGAGAGCGAGGGTCTTGGCTTTCATTGTTCACACTAGTGAATAAGTTGGCTCCCTAAAGTGGTTTTCCCAGCACCCTCTTCTTAAATTTCTACTGTATGTCTAACAGTAAAATACAGAGATAATCAGGACACAAGCCTCCCAAATTAGAACATTCTCTATTTGAATTCTCTATTTGAATAGAAACAGTATTGAATTTATGCCTAAAAAAACCCATAGATCCTTCATTGCTAATGATACATGTACATCATTCAAATCTTACAAAAATCTTAGGCAATGTAATTTTTTTCTTAAAACAGTACCCTTAACACTCTTAATGGCATGGACCTAATAGGTTTAAATTTTTTTCTTTTTGTGAGATATGAGATATTTACTACTAATTTATAAGTTACAAGACTTCTTTTAATAATAAAAAATTCAATAAGATGAAATAAAAGCAAAAGCTGCTATCAAGTTAGTATAAATATTCCTTTACATTATGTGTATTTCATAGAAAATTCTCCTAAATATTAATCTTTCCAGATTGAATCATGTAAATTATTCCATAAAGAAAAAGCTACCTCTTTTACACTAATGACACATGTATCCTTTTACATGAACTTTTCTCACCCCAAAGCGTTAGTGAAACATGGAAGGATAACAACAACAAAAAAAATCAGACTATACTAGAAAAATTAAGGCACAGGATACAACTAAGCTTTCAAAAACAGAATTTGATACTTTAAGAACAAAGTATATATTTTTTTAACTTTCTGGGGCTAATATCTGAAAAATCAAAGTATTAAAGGCAGACTATTTTAAAATAGTTTAAAACTGTGATCAATAGAAAGAAAAGACATTGACTTTGATCATTGTGTTTTAGAGAAGTAATCCAAGTGCAAATTTTATCCCTGGGGCTCTCTGCCACCCACAGGACACCTGTCAATCTTGGCAATAGCCTTTAGCTATCCATATAGAGACTCAGCATGTCCTTCCCTTAACCAAATTAGGCTACCCTCATCTGCATTGACATCAGCGTCTATAATTTTGGATTCTCACGGACAGAAATAGCCTATCCCAGAGTTCTTTATACAAATGTTGTGTCTGTGGAAAACTATAACGAAACTTATAATAGAAAAATATAAACACTATAGTCAAAACCTTCCAATTGTGCTTTTATCATTTTGAATTCCAGCCAATTTTCATAGCAAATAATGTGTCAAAGCAGGTTTTTTGTTCAAATCCACATATCAGGGCTTATTATTCTTCAAATGGTATGAATTTCAAGAGATATGAAAGTGACAAAAAATGAAGCTTCAATAACAAAAATATTTTAAAACTATGGTAACATGGGAATTTTACCAGTAAATTAAGACCTTTGTATCATATTGATTTACAGCTCCAAATTAAGTTTTTTGTTACATAGTATCTCAGTAGTTGACGACAATGGGCATGTGATTAGTCCTAGAGTATGGAGGAAGCAGTAAAAGCACCCTGACATTTGACAAAACATTCAAGTCTTCTGTTACAGACAACTGTCTTATGATACTAAAAGAACTGAGATTTGCATATTGAACCATTGTTCATGATATATTAAAAATTATGGAAAAGTAGAAGTGGTTGCAATTTTTAGAAGGAAAAAACAGTAGTGCAGATCTATAGAGTACGAACTTAGAAAAAGAACATCAACGT
This sequence comes from Leopardus geoffroyi, assembly GCF_018350155.1. Classification (NCBI taxonomy): domain Eukaryota; kingdom Metazoa; phylum Chordata; class Mammalia; order Carnivora; family Felidae; genus Leopardus; species Leopardus geoffroyi. The sequence goes on along the minus strand of NC_059338.1, from coordinate 137,592,224 downwards.
GCATGCTGTAAGTGTAAGACTACTGGTATATTATTAGACCAGGTGAATGTCACAAACAGGGGACACCTTAATTTCAGCAAAGCTGCACATGAAGTCTCTGGTGGCAATCTTAAAAAAAAAAAAACAAAGCAATGTGAGCCCCACACTACATTTAGGCAGACTCCTAGCTGACTAAAACATACCCAGAGATTAAGTACTTGATATCAAACTGGTGGAAGAATTCTAGAGGTAACTAACAGAACTCTGCTTTTGACCTCGTCTAGTTCCACAGTTCATTTATTGGGGTGCAGATCAGACAAATGCATATCAAATCTGCATATAAATGCAAAGGATAAAACAGCATGCTTAATTACAAATAACAAAAAAAGTCAGAATGTTTAATCTCTAAATAAGAGACAGTAATTAAAGGCAATCTTAGGAGACATTGAAAGTCAAATAAGTATCCAGATAGAGGATGTTCCCTTATTCTCAATACAGACCACTTTTATGAGACTGAGTTCAGTCTGAATATCACACTGGAAGATGCATACATATATGGCATTTTATTTTTTATTTATTTTTAAAAAATGTTTATTTTTTTGAGAGTGTGTGTGTGTGAGTGGGAGAGGGGCAGAAAGAGAGGGGACAAGGGACCTGAAGCAGGCTCTGTGCTGACATCAGAGAGTCCGATGTGGGGCTTGGATTCACAAACTGTGAGATCATGACCTGAGCCAAAGTCAGACACTTAACCGACTGAACCACTGAGGCACCCCTTATATCTTATTTTTAATTTTTTTTTAAATTTTAGGGAGAGTATGCACATGTGTACAAGGTAGGGAAGGGGCTGAGGGAGAAGTAGAGAATCTTTTTTTAAAAAATTGTTTTTAATGTTTATTTTTTAGACAGATAGAGACAGAGCATGAATGGGGGACAGAGAGAGAGAGAGAGGGAGACACAGAATCCGAAGCAGGCTCAATGCTCTGAGCTGTCAGCACAGAGCCCGATGTGGGGCTTGAACTCACAGAGCATAAGACCATGATCGGAGCCGAAGTCGGATGTTTAACCGACTGAGTCACCCAGGCGCCAGAAAGTAGAGAGAATCTTAAGCAGGTTCCATGCTAAGTGAAGAGGCTGACACAGGGCTCAATTCTATGATCCTAAGATCATGACCTGAGCCAAAATCAAGAGTCAAATGGTCAACCAACTGAGCTACCCAGGTACCCCATACATGGCATTTTAAAATGCAGATAAGAATAATATACATAAGGGATAACAGTATTATGAACGGAGATGCTTTTGGCAAAGAAATAAAGAGGGGCAGAATTGGTGTTAAACAGCTATAAGGTAAAATAATCTAAGCAGTTTGGCTTTTTTTTTTGGTGAAATTACGGAAGGTAGAAATAAGACTAACATCCAGTAAGTTTGTGGAAAATAGAATTTGATTCAATATTACTATCTAAGAACTTTCTACAACTTGAGCCATGTAAATTGAGAAGAGCTGCCTCAAACAAGCCTCTGTCAAGGAGGTTATGAGACAGGCTAGGACAAATGATCTTCATGCTCTCTGCCAATTCCAAGATTCCATAATACTATAATTGAATCAGACACTGGAGTTCAGGGAAGCTGAAGTGCTTGAAATTTGTAGGTTGAGTACCAAAGAGGGAAAGTGTGAAGAAAATAGGCTCTAAAATTCTGAAAGTGAATCTTCTTGACTCCTTGGCTAAATATTAAGCTAGTTATGTACAGTATGAGATTCCATGAGGCCAGGAGAATAACCAAGGGAAGAACTACTAAAGGAGACATGAGTCGCAACCAACCACTGTAAAGAGCTCTCACAGAATATCTGGGACATTCCACAGAGACCCCAGAAATGCCCTACCTTAGGAGAAGGGCAAAACTAGTCCATCAATGCAGAAAATTTTATTGAACAACACCGTTCTAGACCCACACTAACAAAACTCATAATATGCCGAAAAGGATCAGGCTGATCAGCAAGTAACAAAATTGTCTGCCAGATCAAAATTCAACACTCTTTTAAGAATGACAAATAAAATTACAAATTAGGAGAATAAACAGGAAAAGGTAACCCAACCCAAGGGGTAAAAAGTCATAAAAACAAACCTAGAAATGATCAAGATGATGGAATTAGTAGAAAATAATTTCTAAAATGTTATTATATATAATATTTTCAAAGATTTAAAGGAAAACATGCAAACAATGAAAAAAATAAATTAAAACTTAAAAAAATGGACTATTTGTAGCTGATAAATATAGTATCTAAATTAAAAGATTCACAGTTGGGCTTAACAGCTGAATAAAGAGAGTAGAAAAAGAGAGCAGTGTAAATTACCTAAACATTTCCCAAATTTGATGAGAACTACCAATCCAAATATCGAAGAAGGTCAATGAACTTCAAATAGGAAAAACACAAAACCACACCAAGATATGACAACAAAATTGCTGAAAATCAGTTGATACCAAAACCAAAAACATAAGAAAAAGACACTACAGATGAAACCCCTCATAAGACACAAGAGTCTTTAAGAAAACATTAGAAAATCAAATTCAACAATATATAAAAAGGAAATGCATTATGACTAAGGGTAAATTATCCCAAGAATCCAAAATTGGCTTAATGTTTGAAAAAACAATTAAATGTAATTCAACATATTAAAAGAAAAAATGATACAATCACTTCAATTGACAAAGAAAAAGCATTTAACAAAACTCAATACCCATTTATGATACACTCCTACTAATAATATAATAAATGAAAAATTTCTTCACCTTATGAAGATCTATGAAAAATCTACAACCATTATCATACTGAGCAACAAAAAACAATGCTTTTTCCCAAACATCATGAACAAGGCAAGGATGTCTGTTCTACCACTTCAACATAGTATTATAAGTTATAGCTAATGCATTAAGACAAGAAAAAGAAACATAAGGCATACAAATTGGAAAGGAGAAGAAAATCTGTCTTTATTTGCAGGACAATCAGTTTGCCTATACAGAAATCCTAAAAACTCTACAAAAAAAAACCCTATTAGAACGAAAATTTACCAAAGTCACAAGACATAAGACCAATATACAAAAATCGCTGTATTTCTATATACTAATGAAAAATGTTTGCAACATGGAATTTAAAAAATATTATTTCCAGGGCACCTGGGTGGCTCAGTCATTTAGGTGTCTGACTCTCGATTTCGGCTCAGGTCATGATCTCATGGTCATGGGATCAAGGCCTGGGTCAGACTCTGTGCTTGGTGTGGAGCCTGATGGGAATTCTCTCTCTCCCTCTGCCCTTCTCCTGCTCATGCTCACTCACTCTCTCTCTCTCTCAAAAAACACACAAACAAACAAATACATATTATTTCCAATAGCATCCACAAACATGAAATACTTAGGGACAAATTTAATAGAATGCGTGCAACAAGCACTATACAATGTAAACTATTTAAAACATTTTTGAGAGAAATTAAAGAAGAGCTACATAAATGGAGAAATATACCATATGTTGTTGTGGGACTGAATTGTGTTCCCTCAAGAGGCATGTCAAAGTCCTAACTCTGGATACCTGTGAATGTGACCTTATTTGGAAACAGGTTCTCCGCAGATGTAATTAAGATGAGGGCATACTGGGTTAGAATGAGTTCTGAGTCCAATATAACTGGTGATCTTATAAGGAGAGAGAATTTTGGACATGGACATACAACTACACAGGGAGAAGGCCATATAAAGACGGAGGCAGAGACTGAAATAATGCATCTACAAGCCAAGGAATGCCAAGGATTGCCAGCAACCACCAGAGGAGTCATGGAAAGATTCTTCCCCTGGGGACTTCAAAGAGAGCATGGCCCTGCTGACATCTTAATTTGTGATGTCTAGCTTCTAGAACTATGAGAGAATAAATCTCTGTTGTTGTAAGCCACCCAGTTGTGATGTTTTGTTTGGGCAGCATACCTAGTAAACTAATAAACATGGATTGAAAGGCTCAATATTGTTAAGACATCAATTTTCCCAGTTAATCTATCAATTCAAGGCAATCCCAATTAAAATTTCAGCATGCTATTTTTTTCCTTGTTTTTTTTTTTTTTTTTTTTTTTTTTTTTTTTTGGAGAGGGAGTAGAATATGACAAGCTCATTCTAAACTTATAAGGAAATACAAAAGACCTAAAATAGCCAAAAGTTTTTTTGGAAAAACGAAAACAAAACACGGAAGGACTTATACTACCTGATCTCAAGACTCCTTTCAAAGCTACAGTTATCCAGATAGTGGTTATTACACAGACAAAATCAATAGAACTGAACAGAGTTCAGAAACAGACCAACACTTTTGTGGCCAACTGATGTTCAGCAAAGGTGCCAAAGTAACTCAAAGGAAAATGTAGTCTTTCCAACAAAAAATGGCATTGGAGAAAGCATATAAACATACAAGAATAAAAGAACCTCAACATGCAATCTCTCACTATGTAAAAAATTAACACAGATCACACATTTAAACATAAAGGCTAAACATTTCTAAGAAAAAGTATGAGAATATACTCATCATCTTGGGTTAAGTAAAGATTTCTATATACAAAAACAGTAATCATAAAAGAAAATTTATGTTAATTGGACTTTATTATAACTAAAAACTTCTGCTCTTTGAAAGATAGTGCTCAAATATGAAAAAGCAAAACACCAGGTTTTTTATTTTATCATAATCTGCTTATATTTTTCATGGCCCCTAATAATAATTCAAATATTCTAAAAACAATATTTTATTCCTTTGTCAAAAGAGCATTTTCTCATTATATCTGTGTAAATATTTTTTAACTTATATCCAAGTTAGTTAGCATATAGTGTAACAATAATTTCAGGAGTAGATTCCTTAATGCCTCTTACCCATTTAGCCCACCCCCCCCCCCACAATCCCTCCAGCAACCCTTTGTTCTCTATACTTAAGAGTCTCTTACGTTTTGTCCCCCCCCCCCGTTTTTATATCATTTTTGCTTCCCTTCCCTTATGTTCATCTATTTTTTATCTTAAATTCCTCATTGAGTGAAGTCATATGATATTTGTCTTTCTCTAATTTCGCTTAGCATAATACCCTCTAATTCCATCCATGTAGTTGCAAATGGCAAGATTTCATTCTTTTTGATTGTCGAGTATCTTTTTTTTTTTTTTAATGTTTATTTATTGTGAGAGAGCATGCGCATGAGCAGGGAGGGGGCAGAGAGAGAGGGAGAGAGAGAATCCCAAGCAGGATCCACACTCAGTGTGGAGTCCAATGTGGGGTTTGATCTCACGACCATGAGATTATGGCCTGAACCAAAATCAAGAGTTGGACACTTAACCAAGTGACCCACCCAGGCACCCTGTAAACCACTAGGTTCTGTTAAATTGTTACACATACCTTAAGTTTTTATTCATTAATTTATATCCACCTAATTACATAAAGCAAATTTGGAGGGGGGAACAACATAAATTTGACATATATCTGACAAAGAACTTGTATCTGGAATATATTATATAGATATTAAAAATTCATAGCTTTAGTCGAAGACAACCCAATTAAAAGTATAGGCTAAAGATTTCAACAGATAAGTCACAATAGGAGATAAATAACTAATATGCACATGAAAAGATGCTGAACATACTTAATAAAGAAATGAGAACTGAAACCACAAGATACCACTACACACCCACAAGAACGGCTAAAATTAAAAAGACCGACAATACCTAATGATGGCATGGATGTGCAGCAATTCGAACTCCGCAAATCCAATATATGTCCAAAAAAATGACCTGAACATGAATGTTCACAGCGGCTTCATTCATAATAGTCGAAATTGGTAATGATACAAGTATCCATCAACTGATAATGGGTAAAGGAACTGTGATACATCCATACAATGGGTTACTTATTTACTACTAAGTAACAAAATGAAACTGATTCATGCATGCAGTAAAAGGGATAAATCTCAAAAACACTGTGATAGTGAAAGAAATCAGGGGAAAAAAAAGTGCATTCTAGAAAAGGCAAAACTAATCAACAGGGATTGTCTACAGCAGGGGCTGGGGGGAACTGATGCAAAGAGGCACAAAGGAATTTTTGGGGGTGATTGCAAAGTACAGTATCTCATTTGGAGTATTAGTTGCATGGGTGTATGCATTTGTTAAAACTCATCAAACTGAGTAGAAATTGTACTTCAGCTTGAATTTCAAAAAGAGGAGCAAAATCTACTCCCTCCCACTCACAAAAGAAGTTTAATACAGGTAAAGTATAAAGTAAAGTTGGGAGTGGTGAAGAGGCTGAGACCAGAAAGGTAATAAAAGACTTTGGTCAATGGTATTAAGGAATCTGAATCGTACACAAAGGATAAAGGAGGAGCACTGAAAGATTTCACATAGGAGCGTGATGAATAAATTATATTCTGGAAAAAATACTTTGGGTCCCAGTGTGTGGAATGGATTAGCACAGTGGACTTCAGTCTTCCAGAGATCTGTAAGAAGGCTTTTAATCCAGGCCTTAAACCAGAATGAGATGATGCCCTAGATTAGGACAGGGGGATAGTCATGGGAATGGAGAAAGATGATGAGATTCAAGAGACTGATTAGCTTTAATCTTTTGGTGAAGGGTTAAGGGTCCAGGGACAACTAAATGGAAATATACCTTCTGTAGCTGGGCTTGTGGGTCTCAAGGCCTTGAAGGAGAGGTGGGCTGGAGAAAGGGATTTGGGGGTAATCATCTACTAATCAAGACCATATAGCAGGATTACCAAATGAGATAAGATGGTTAAAACCAAAATCTAAAGGCTCACAAGCAGGAGAGGACTGGGAGGGCAAAAGGCCAAATCTCACAAATGGTAAAATTCAAATTAAATAGCACCCACCCCCCAGCTACCTGGTGCCCCCCTACCCCAGCACACATATATGCAAATAACATTCCTTTCTCTTACATCTCAGTAATGTTAAAACCAGTAAGAAACAGCTTTGAATACAATACAAAAATCAAGTGACAAGAAAGCCCCTGCTCAACAAATCTCAAACCAAATCTTTTGGGCTTAAAGTTTCTTCCAGACCTAGGCCAGAGAAAGAATTTTTGGTTTAGCTCTCCCTAGTCTAGACTCCTTTAGTTCCTTTAGTAGATGAAAGCAAGTCACAGCAGCTAATACTAAAACTTCTATCCAGTTCTGTAACTGACACTGATTTGGAAGAAGTCGTTGAGGTAAACAGTAGCTAACCAGGACAAAATCCACGTTTCTACTACTTACAAGGTAGAATGAATGAATCTCTTATCAAAGTCTCTGAGATCACTTTCATTTCCAACAGTGGACTAGTTCAGAGAACAGATCCTACCACTGAAAAGTGAAAATAGCGGAAAATATAGAAAATACCTACTGCAATGAATCCATGAGCTGGTAAGAAATTTAAGGAACACTCAGGCAAAAACTAAGTAAAAGCAGGAATGCACAAAGGTAAGCAGAGTACTGAAGCTGGCTTTCACTTCAAGGTCAAGGTAGAGAGGGTGAACCTGAGCTTTGAATTATTCACAACCTCACGGGTGTATGGAATAAAAAAACCCACCAAAGCACAGGGTCTGGCCAAGTACAAAGCACCAATAGTAACTATTAATAATGTAATACACAATGGGCAATATTACATTTTATGTTCATTAAAGAAATAGGTTGAGTCAAACCATATGCAATTTGACAACCATCAGCTAGGAGACAGAATACAAATTTATGTAGGCTAGCAAAAAGATTGCCATGTTTTGGATTTGCTACCTTTCTGATGAACCTGACAGCGAAGGCAGTTAAGATTAATTAATGCCACCTTAAGGAGCTGTAACTAGAACAACGTACAAAAAAAGTTTACTAAGGTTCAGAAAAAAGAGCCACTTTCCCTTAAATAAACACCAATTGTTTATATTTAATAAAATGAAGAGAACACTAAGGCTTCTGTACTTAGCATATATAATTATAATGCTTTGTTTAAAATAGAATGGACAAAGAATTAAAAAGACAAAAATAACTTAATTTGCATTGAACTACATAGTACTTATTCAAAAGAAATGCATTTATACTCAACATTCTACAAATATAAAACTTATCTAACACCAACAAAACTCACTAAAAAATATTTTCTTTATAGAGGTTACCACCAGTGGGGGGGGGGGGGGGGAGGGGAATAGCAAGTTATTGTTTAATGGCTACTAAGTTTCTGTATGGCATGATGAAAAAGTTTGGGAAATGGATAGTGATGATGGTTGAATAACATTGTGAATGTACTTGATGCCACTTAATGGTACAATCAAAAATGGTTAAAATGGTAAATTTCATGTTAGGTGCATTTTAGCACACAAAAAATTACATACAAAAAACTATTTATATCTAATTTTCCTTAAAGTTTGGAATTCTCTTAAGTCTGAAATTCATGCACATAAGTATCCTGTAAAAACTGGACTAAAGGAGCAGAGTTTGGGTTACGTGATCACAGATTTTTTTAATGTTTTTAATGTTTATTCATTTTTGACAGAAAGAGACAGAGTGTGGGGGGGGGGGGGGGAGGGGCAGAGAGAGAAAGGGAGACACAGAATCCCAAGCAGGCTCCAGGCTCTGAGCTGTCAGCACGAACTCACGGATGACCTGAGAGCATGACCTGAGCTGAAGTCGGACACTTAACCAACTGAGCCACCCAGGCACCCCAAGAGTTATGTGATTAAAGATTTAAATCTGAGGTCTACCTTTCCTACCCATGGAGCCTTGGCACAAGTTACATTCTGGAAGTCTCTGTTTCCTCCACCTGAAAAACAGGCAAGTACTTGGACACAAATTGTAGTTAGGATTAAAACGGATAGTTATGGTATGCATAAAGATAATGCAGGAATTTCACACCAAGGTGTTCTAATTAAATTCTGTGACATATGAAGAGTTATTAACTAAATGAAGTTATTAACTCAAATTTACTAACCTTTTAAAATCATCTACCACCCTTTAGCCAGTGCTTGATAATATATTCAGGCATACAAAACTTGATTCAAATTCTTTAAAATGGCTTTTCCCTATGTTTATCAACCCAGCTCTTAACTTAAATTACCAGTTTCTCTAAGTTACAATATGAAACAGTCAGGAATATTAAAAAAAACAAAACAATTTATCATTAAGTAAAAGAAGTTAGACTCTAATGCTCTCTCCTTTTCAACTTTTTGCGGCTGCCACCCAACGGCAATAGTCCATTTGCAGTCACCTCCATGAACAACAGGCTTGCATCTCTCAATATTAAACCAGTCAGGAATTTGCCCAAGCGGTTCAGAGTCTAAATCATAATTTTACTTTTAAGAAATCAGACCTGGCTGGCATACATGGTATTTAATTTCCTTAAGTATCAAATACTTTGCAAACCCCCACATGATACAAGTTAATCCTCTGATAGCCTGTATTGTGTGTATTTTTTGAAAATCTGTATATTATGATGTCCTACATCTTAAAACTTTCCTGACTAGGAAGAGACTGCCAGTCCTAGAGCTAATCAATTCTTGGAGACAGCAAAGGGCCCAGCCAGGAGGATGCCCTTGATATGCAAACTATCCAGAGCCAGACCTCTTTCATCAGATCCTTGTACCCCAAAGTAATCACCCAGAGCCAGGTACTAGGTAACTAGAGACCACTCCAAATGCCCAAGGCCCCAAATTATTCAAATCTGCCAATCCAAAACTGTTCACTATGCCCTGCCTTTCTCTGAGAACCCCCAACAAAGACAGTGGCCTAATGCTCTCCCCTGTGGCCCTGCATGGTGTGCCCTGTCTCCTGTCTCTAGGATCTCTGAGTATAATAAACTCTGTTTTTTCTCCTGAACCTTTCCTGTGTCTCCACTTGTGGCTGCACCTGGCTACTGCAGCAAACAACGCAAAACATACCCACTGATTGAGAAAATACAAATTATTGTGAGTTCGGTAGTTATGTTTAAATAATTTTACTTAATCACAACAGTATCTCCTTATATTTGAAAAGCACTAGTACATACATGAGATTTATATTTTTAAGTTTAGTGTTTTGAGTACATATATATTCATGAGTCCCTTGCCAAAATCCCAGATTCTCCTGGGATTTGCCATTATCATTTGGGAACCACTGGCCAGAGGATAAAACAAGGTGTGTGTGTATGTATAACCTCCTCTCCCCGCCCCCCCCCCCCCCACTTCTGAAAGAGAGATGCCCCATTCAATATACCATCATCTCTCTAAAAAGCTGCTAAGATGGGGGGGGGGTGCAGGTGTTAGGTGATCTAAGAAAAACCGGTATGGGGCACCTGGGTGGCTCAGTTGGTCAAGCGTCCAACTCTTGATCTCAGCTCAGGTCAGGATCTCACAATTTGTGAGATCAAGCCCCACAATGGGCTCTGCACTGACAGCATGGAGCCTGCTAAGGACCCACGCTCTCTGCCCCTCCCCTCCCTCTCAAAAATCAATAATAAAAAAAAGAGAGAAACTGATCTAAGAAAAAACCTATATGATCAATGTTAAAAGGGGGACACACCAAAGAGCACAAAAACATTTAACCCTCTCATCAAATTGCAAACACAGCACTTTATCATACATCTATCCTTTTCTTATAGCATGCTTTATTACCAAGAAGATATAGAAAACCACTTAATATTTGTATTTTATGGCACAAACTTAACTTTTAATATCATTTCCCCCTATACATATTCTAATTCCAACCAATTACTCAAGATTTCCTGAACACAGCCTAGACATTATTGCCACCACACTTGTCCCCAACTCATTTCCTCAATCTAGACTAAATTTCCCCCCTCTCAGGAAAGTTATGTTAGTTTTAACACTTCCAACATGTATTTGTATAAAGACAAAAATAAAATCCAGTCATTTTTGGCTATTAGTATGGCTTATTTCAAGATTTCCTGGGAAAACTTAAAAAAAAAAAAAAAAAACACCTAAAATAGATAATTGGATAGAGTTGAAAGTTTTAATTCTATGGACAATTTGAACCAGTTAGATGTAATCCAGTCAGTTTACAACAGATGAATAAAATATACTTAAAGAGTCTCTTGTTTAGAACCTAGAATATAAGTTCTGGTACCATATATATATATATATATATATATATATATATATATATATATATATATATATAGAATATAGACTGGTACCATACTAACTTTGCCATGAGAGACCATGTTTCAAGAACAGTTGATTTTTAAATAACTTGTTCACTGAAAAGTTTCTAAAGTGTCAAGTAGAAAACAATTTTCAAAATTAGTCAACATTTAATTGGGAGACAGATATCACCCTATACATAAAAATATTTATTTATTGTATTATTACACTTTACAACTTTTTGAGTTTTTTAAATATTTATTTATTTTGGGAAGAACACAAGCAGGGGAGGGGCAGAGAGAGGGGGACAGAGGATCTGAAGCCGGCTCTGATAGGCTGACAGCAGCGAGCTGATATGGGGCTGGACCCATGAACCGTGAGATCATGACCTGAAATCAGACAATCTACCAACTGAGCCACTCAGGTGTCCCTTTTTCTTACATTACTGTTTGAGTGTAAATTGATATAAGCTTTCTTGCAAGTAATCTGGCAACGTGTATCAAGACTTAAAACTAAACCTAACATTTTAACTAGCTATATACCACTTCTAGGAATTAATCTTAAGGAAATTATCATGGATAAGCATGAAGATTTAGCTACAAAGATTTTCATCACAACACTGTTTATAGCAGTGAAAAACTGTAAACTTTCTAAATATCTGACAAGGGATTGATCTGTTGACTGATTATAAAATCAGAAACATGGAATTTTTCAATCATTTGAAGTGAATACTGTAAAACATACATGTTCTAACTGTCTTGAAACTGATTATAATTCTTGGATACTTTTAACTATTTAAAATTTATAGTACTGATAATGCACATATCCAGTATGTTAATACACAGAGATAGAGATCAGATGCGCAGTTGCCAGGGGCTAGGGAAGGGGACAGTGGGGAGTGACTGCTAACAGGTGGTTTTTAGGTGATGCAAGTATTCTGAAATTAGACAGTAGTGAAGGTGTGCAATACTGCACAACCGTGTGAATATAATAAAAACCACACTGTACACTTTAAACGAGTGAATTTTAATGATAATTATTTCTCAAAAAGTACACATATGCAAACATTAAAAAATTTTAACTATTATAAGTTAGATATAAATTATAAATATATTTACACAAATCTTAAAGTAGGCCATCGGTTGGCATCTCTCTGCATATATCTGAATGTTTTATATACATGTTACTAATAAGCCAAGTTTGGGATCTGAATGGACCTTCTTTTTTCATTTAGGCCTGTGCATGATTCCTCATGTAAAACTGTGTTCTACTAAAGCAACTGAACTCCAAAAACAAATGCAAGGCAAAGCTCACATGCATCTGTTAACATATTTCACTAAAACAAAGCAGTTTTATACCAGCAGATCAACATGTAAGAGAACTATTGGGATGGTTTAATTTTAAAAGCTTATTGCAATTCTGGCATACTTTTCTAACTTTCATATTCACGACAAAGAAGATGGATAGAATTTTAGATAATTATGACTGACTCCACCATGAAACAAAAATTGTGGACTTTTTTCTTCAAACTTCTGAATCACTACTTTAAAAGTATTCTGAAACCATAAGGGAAGCTTTAAATACTGATAACATTTTTTAAACAGCTTTCTTGATATAGTTCACAAACCATACAATTCACCCATTTAAATATACAACACAATGGTGTTTAGTATACTTACAGATATGTACAACCATCATCACTGTTAATTTTAGAATATTTCATCATCCCAAAGGAAACCTCATACTCATAAGCAGTTATTCTCCATTCTCCCTTCCCCTAGCCCTTGGCAAACATCAATCTGCTTTTTCCTTATGGAAATACATTTTCTGGGCATTTCATATAAATGGAATAACACACTGTGACCTTTTGCGTCTGGTTCACTTCACTTAACAAAAAAGTTTTCCAGGTACATCCAAGTTATAACAAATATCAGAAATTCATTCCTTTTTATGGTTGAATAACATTCTACTGTATGGATATACCACTTTTGTTTATTTACTCATCATGTGGCAGACATTTAGGTTGTTTCTACTTTTTGGCTATTTGAAAAATGCTGCTATAAATGCTCAAGTTTTTGTGTGGACCTGTTTTCATTTCCCTTAGAAGTGAAATTGCTGTGTCATTTGGTAACTCTATGTTTAGCATTCTGAAGAACTGCCAAACTGTTTTCCAAAGTGGCTGCACCATTTTACATTCCAAACAGCAGTGTATGAGGGTTCTGATTTCTCCACATCCTTGCCAACACTTATTTTTTATTCTGTCTCTCATTGTGGTTTTGATTTGCATTTCTCTGATGGAAATGCTGGAGCATCTTTCCATGCTTATCGGTCATTTATAAATCTTTTTTGGAAAAATACCTATTTAGATCCTTGGCCCATTTTTTAAATTGAGTTGTCTTTTTTTATTACCGAGTTGTAGGACTTCCTTGTATAGTCTAGATGTAAGTCCCTAATTGGATGTATGTTTGCAACTATTTTCTCCCATTTTGTAGGCTAAAACTTTCTTGAGTGTCCTTTGAAACACAAAAGTTTTTAATTAAAAAAAAAACACCTTTTTTTTCTTTTCTTTTGAGAGAGAGAGCACACACACACGTGCAAGTGTGGGACAGGAACAGAGAGAGAGAGAATCCCAAGCAGGTTCCATGCTCAGCATGGAGCCCACACAGGGCTTGATCCCACGACTCTGGCATCATGACCTGAGCTGAAATCAAGAGTTGGACACTCAATCGACTGAGCGACCCGGGTGCCCCAAACGTTTTTAATTTTGATGAATTCTAAGGCATCTATTTTTTTCTTTTGTTGCTCATGCTTTTGGTGTCATAAAAATCCATTGCCCAATTCAAGGTCATAAAAATTTACTCTATGTTTTTTCTTCTAAGAGTTTTATAGTTTTAGTTCTTATAATTAGTTCTTGGATCCATTTTAAGTCCTAAAGATCAATTTCATCTTTTTCTGTGTGGCTATTCAGTTGTTCTAGCACAATTACTGAAAAGGCCATTCTTTCCCCCTTGAATGGGCTTGTCACTCTTGTCAAAAACCAGGTGACCACAGACACATGGATTCCGGACTCTCAATTCTACTCCACTGATCTCTATGTCGCCGAGGTAAGTACTTAAGGACCATAAGTGTCAGTACCATGCTGTCTTGATCACTGGTGCTTTGCAGGAAGTTTTGAAATCAGAAAGTATGAGTCCTCCTGCTTTGTTCTTTAAGATTGTTTTTCATTACTCTGGTCCCTTGCAATTCCATTTAAATTGTCAGGTCAGCCTATCAATTTCTATAGAGAAATCAGTTGGGATTCTGAAAGAGACTGTGTTGCATGTGGAGATCCACTTGAGGAGTACTGACACCTTAACAATATAAGGTCTTTTAATCTATGAACATCAGGTATTTTTCCACTTACTTGGATCTTCAATTTCTTTAAACAATCTTTTGTAGTTTTCAGAGAATAGTTTTGTGCTTCCTTTTGTTAAATTTATTCCTAAGTATTTTATTCCTTTTACTGCTATAGAAATGGAATTGTTTTAAGTTTGTTTTAGGGTTGTTCATCTCAAGTGTACAGAAACATAACTAATTTTTGTATACTGATCTTGTATATTAATAATATATTATTATTAGTTCTAATAATCTTTAGTAGATTCCTTAGCATTTTCTATATAGATCATGTCATCTGTGAGTAGAGTTTTACTTCTTTCTTTCCAATCTGGATGAGTTTCTTTTTTCTTGCCTGAATGATCTGGTTAGAACCTAGAGGTTCTAACCTCTAGGTTGAATATAATGTTGAACAAAAGTAGCATGAGTGGATATCCTTGTCTTGTTCCAGCTCTTATGAGGGAAAGCAACCAGTCTTTTACCATCAAGTATGATGTTAGCTGTGGGTTTTTCATAGATGCCTTTTATCAGGTTGAGGAAATTCACTTCTATTCCTAGGTTTCTGAGTGTTTTGTTAGGAAAGGATGTTGGATTTTGTTAAGTGCTATTTTTGAATATTGAGATGATCATGTGGCTTTTATTGTTCTGTTGCCATGGTGGATTACAATAATTGATTTTTGGATGTTAAGCCAACCTTGCATTCCTGAGATGAATCCCACTTGGTTGTAGTGTATAATTCTTTTTATATGTTGCTATATTCAGTCAGTATATTGTTTAGGATTTTTGTGTCCATATTCATAACAGGTATTGTTCTATAGTCTCCTTGTTTTTTGTTTTTTTTTTTGTTGTTGTTGTTGGGTTTTGGTATCAGAGTAATACTGGTCTCTCAGAATGAGGTGGGAAGAATACTGTAAACACAACTTTTCTCCTGAATAAAGGAAAACCTTACCAATCAAAATAGAAACATGAGGGGCGCCTGGGTGGCGCAGTCGGTTGAGCGTCCGACTTCAGCCAGGTCACGATCTCGCGGTCCGTGAGTTCGAGCCCCGCGTCAGGCTCTGGGCTGATGGCTCAGAGCCTGGAGCCTGTTTCTGATTCTGTGTCTCCCTCTCTCTGCCCCTCCCCCGTTCATACTCTGTCTCTCTCTGTCCCAAAAATAAATAAACGTTGAAAAAAAAAATTAAAAAACAAAAAAAAAACAAAATAGAAACATGAATATTGAGGCTGATGATACAATTGGAAGTGCCATCCCCAATCCATGTGCAGCAGACACTGTTGATTATATAACCAACATCTACCCCACTTCTTCCTTAAAGAAGCAGAGCTTTGTTCAGATGTCTAGGCAGCCCTATGTTTCAGAGTATGTGGCTGCAGCCTCAGACCTGAAGAGTGGACCCTGACTGTTCCAAATCAATCATAGTGGTTCCACCCTGCTTACCAGAGACTGTTTGAAAATGGCAATGTGAAACAATCAGGTGTGATGGAAATCTGCTAGAGAAGCCCCATGGTATGAGTTTTGTGCACTTAAAATGCTACAAAAGTTAAGAGCCAGCCTTTCTCTTTCCCTGGAGGTTGTCACGTCTGAATACATGGAACTGTTAAAGCCACTTTGCAACTATGATAAAAGCTGGTGTGAGGACAACTCCAACATACTGAAGATAGCAAAACAGAAAGAAAGAATATGGGTCAGTGATGCTGCTGCTGAGGTGCTGAATTAACCAAACCTGGAAACACTCAACCTTGAGTCTTCCTGGTAAATCTTCTGTTTAAGCACACTGGAGTTTTAAGTTTTTTGCTACCTGCAACTAAAAATATTCTAGCTGATAAAACCAGTTGTGTGCAGGAGGCTGCTCTCATTCGCTCAGAAGAGCCAACTCTGCACCTCTCTTCCTAACAACTCATTCAGTAACACTGCACTGGTAGCTTTGAATCAACCACAGTAATAGTAAGCATACTACAAGAAATCAGCAAGCACCACAAATCAAATCTATTTCTCCTTCACAGACCCAAAGGAATCTTGTCGTTGTGGAAATATATTCCAGGATATTTCATACAAATGGAATCATACACCATGTGATCTTTTGTGTCTGGCTTATTCAGTTAGCATATTTTCTAGGTTCATCCAAGTCGTAGGCAATAAGCATTTTACAAGAACACCACTGGATACAAGACTCTCTCAAATTTTTTTCTTCATGAAACCAACCTTTTTATTCCCATAGTAAAAGTAATATAAAAATTTTTACCAATAAACACTGCATAAATTTGGGTTTCTAATAAGACTTTATTTAGAAAAAAGTCTCTAGCATCTGAAATATTGCTATAAAATATTTCATAATATGAAAAATTACTATGTAAATTAAAAAACTGACTATAAAACATTATGCACAGTAAGAGGCAGGGAAAAAGAATATATTTAAACAGACAGATACTAGAATTGTTGAGCTCAACACCAATATATTCACATTGTTAGCCCTGGGTGGTAGGATTACAGAGGATTTTTATATTTTTGCCTGATTTCCCCCCCCAAATTTTCCTTCATAAACATGTATAAACTCAGTCATAAAGAAAAAAATATAATTCATGCTTTTAAGAGGAAGAAGTTCAATATTTTTTGTTCATGAGCAAATGAAGCCACACTATTTTTTCTTCCACTTGTGTCTGGGAAGAGTCTATATAAACCTTGCTGTATATAAACCTACTGGAAGGTAGCTCCAGTTTTTAAATTGGGTGATTCTGGCTACCATCTAGGGTATTAAGTTATGAGCCTATTCTCTGACTACTTCAAGAAGATGTTGTAGTCATAAACTGAATTATAATATGCATTATAAGAGTGCTAAATTCTTCACACATAATCACTTTGAAAATAAAATCTGAGCCAAGGTCTCTCCTATTTTGAAATATACATGAGATCTGATTTGCATTGACTCTTTTCCTAAAGATAATGAAGGAGCATTGACCATGTGTCACAAGATTTGTTTTCTAAGTCTAGAGGTAAATCTTATTAGCCATATGAACTCTGGGAAGCAGAAATCTCTCTGAATCTAAACCTTCTTATCTATTAAATGGGGCAAAGACCTACCCCTTTTCTCTTCATAGGATGAGGTAAAGTAAATGAAACGTCAAGTGAAAGATAGTATTATATGTCACCACTTCATTACATACACATCTTAAGTCTTGTAACAACTGTACTTTGTACCACTTTGATACAAAAGACAGCCTTATAATAGCAATGTATGATGCCAGGTTTCCCTGGTAACAAGCTAACTTCCTCAATGTTTTAAAGATGTTTGTGTGCAGTGTGTAAAATCTCTTTTCTTTGCTGCTTTACTGTTTCTAACCTGCCTCTAAAAAACTAGGATGATGTAAACAAAAGTACTGCTACCACAACATGATACTGGATGGGGACAGAAAGCCCTAGATCATTTTTTAGTAAGACATATTGTTGCAAAGGTCCTAAACAAAATATTAGCAAGTAGAATCCTGAAGAGAATCATATATCTTAACCAAGTAAGAATTATCCCAAGAACATAAGGGTAAGTTAATATTAGCATATCTCTAAGAAAATATACTAAAGTAGATCAAAGGGAAAACATTTTAAGCATCAATAGATGCAAAAAAATGTATTTAAATAATATAACCATTCCCAAATAATATTAATGAAGAAAAAAATAGGCAAAATTATCATGATTTGAAACCGATGCATTGTCTACAGGTGATTATGAAATAAGGTACTGAAAAACTATGGAACAATAATATGGAAAAATATGGAATAAGAAAACTCCGTATACAGCTAATCATACACTTAACATAAAAAATCAATAGTTTGCCTATATCTAATTAGTTAGAAAACATAATGAGAGAAAGGATTCTATTTATAATTCCAATGGAATAAAAGTAAACCTTGGAATAAACAACAAATGATAAAGGCCTTTATAAAGAAAATGTTAATCTCTACTGAAGGATCTCAAAGAAGACTGGAATAAGGAGATTCAATATTAGTAGTAATGAGGATGAGGAGAAGGAGAAAGGCAAAGAGGAGAGCAGTTTCATCAGTCAGGCGCCCAACAGGAAAATGATGGCACAGAGGGCTAGCAACAGCAGGGAGCTGTTACCACCATTTACTATGAGACCTGAGGTGAGGGCTCTCAGCATGGGAGAGGGGACCCAGCCCAACGGAAGGTGTGGCCTTAGGTAGACAAACACAACCCTATAGGGTAAGAGGCTTATACCTTTTTTCCTCCTACCCACCCATCTCCTACTAGACCTTCTACTGACCAAATGCAACAAGAAGCCAGGAGGCTAGAGAGCCTGGAAAATGCATTCCACAGAGGTCAGACTGCTGGGGCACAGAGCAAGATGGAGAAAGTGAAGATCATATTTGAAGAGGCAAAAAGAATATCCAGCACAACCGCTAGTTGCTTAGCTGTTTACTCTGGATTAATTCTAATAAGGTCAATTTGCCCAAACTACAAATTCAAACAATCCCAGTAAAAATACCAATAGGATATTTTATAGGTAGTGAGAGGGCAGAGGGGAGTTTGTGACTGTCATTAAGTTCTTCTAGAATAATAAACATATATGCAAAACCAAGTAGGGAATAAAAAACATTAAAACAGGCTATTAAGCTATAATAATTAAAAGCTTAATCCTAGCACATGAACAGACTGATCAATGAAACAAAATTAGAATCCAGAAACAGACCAAGTAAGATGCAAAATTTTCACATATGATAGAGGTGGCATTTTAAATAGACAGGGTGGCTCAATCGGTTAAGTGTCGGACTTTGGCTCAGGACATGCTCTCACAGTTAGTGAGTTTGAGCCCCACGTGGGACTCTGCTGACAGCTCAGAGCCTGGAGCTGGCGTCGGTTTCTGTGTCTCCCTCTCTCTCTCTGCACTCCCCAACTCGTGGGCATGCGAGCACTCTCTCTGTGTCTCTTTCTCAAAAATGAATAAAAGTTTTTTAAAAATTAAAAAAAAATTTTTTAATCTGCTATTCTAAAAATAAATAAATAAACAAGGAAAACATACATTATTTAATTAATGATTTAGGAGAAACTGGATGGTGAATGGAGGAAAAGACACTAGATCTCTGCCTTATTCCTTACATTACAATAAATTCCAGATGGAGTAAAGATCAAAACATGAGGAATTAACTGTGGAAATAGAATTATGAGAAAAATGTAAAAGACTGTAGGAGAATACAAGAAAGAATATATTTATTACCTTGAAACACAGAAGATAATACACTATGACATAGAATCAAAAGCCTTATAAGGGGAAAATGAGACATTTCACTACATAAATACAAAACTGCTACATAAAAATTTACCATAAAAAGTTAGAAGAGATCAGATAAAATAATACTATAACATGTCTTTATTTTCCTAATATTGGAGTATCACTCTTGTAATACAATAAGAAGGTAACTGGAAGGTACATGTTTAAATATAAATGCCACTAAAATTAAAATATGAGTTATATTTAAAGAGAAGCAAAACAAACCTAATGAGACATTTTTATTTTAACCTATCACACTGGCAAAGATTACAGAGACTGATAATACCTCTGCACCAGTGAGAGGACAACAGGTAATCTGTGCTATTCAAACTCTCCCCGCCCAGCTCAGGAACTAAACAGGTTACAGTGAATTTTCAAATGAGCCCCTCATTATCTGGATTGTCCCCACTCTGAATATCCAAATCTCAGGAAGTAAAGAGATTTAAATAACATCACATCTCTCACTGTACAAACTCTCACACTACACATTCTCACTGCGCTAATTCAAGAAAAGGTTTGGACAAGGAATACACTGTGAAAGTGTATACAGAGTTTTGTAGTGAGATTGTAAATTCATGTAATCCTTTTAGGGATATCAAAATTGTAAACACACATAGTTTTTGACCCAAGTCCTTCCCCTTCTAGACATGTATGCCATGGACACACTCACATGGGAATGTAAAGCTATATGTACAGGATATTATCTAAAGCACTGTCCGTAAGAGAGAGAGAGAGAGAGACAGAGACAGAGAGACAGAGACAGAGGCAGACACACACACACACACACACACACACACACACACACACACACACACACAAATACCGTGAGCCTAAACATTCTGATTGGCAGAGACATGATTAAATTAAATATAGTACATCCATTCTACGGAATTCATGAATTCCTAGTTTTCTAAACATAATTGATCCTGAGGTGAATTCTCTTAAACTAAGGGCCAAAATGTAATTGTAAATATTAAAAATAATTGATTTTCAAGATTTTGACTTGAAAAATGAAAAAAATAAAAGTTTTAAGTTATCTTACATTTGACAAGATTTAAGTTATAATTTCAACTATGCACACATTCCTTAGACTAAAAAAAACAAGGGTTGACTTTATTTTTTAGTGTAATCTTTTCAACAAAATTATATAACACAGCATACCACATCTTTCATGTTTTTCTCTTTAGAGAGGATCACAAAGATCTTGTTTTCAGAAATACTGAATGGCTTCATCCATTTTTCCTAGGAGCCTTCTCTAATCATTTGCATCAAAAGTCACTGTAATCAAATCAGGCTCCCTTAAAAGCATCTAGTATGTCATCCTTGAGAATTTTCTTTTTCAACTGTTAGTCTGTATCTTGGAGTTAAGATCACATCCATGAACATCATAAAACCTACCTACTTTGCAAGACATGCAATTTCAGTTTGCAAGTGATTTTATTATTTTTGAGCAATAAAACTGACAACAAAGGATCAGGAGCAACATTTGAGTAGGAATTTTAAAAGGTGTGCTTTCATTATTAAAAATTATTTTCCTAATAACAATCTAGTAATGTATATATTAATCAGTCATTTAAAAAGGATGACATTATACTAGTACAAAAATATCCAAGATTTATGTATTTACAGAAAACATATGATTCCATTTGCTTAACAAGATTTTCATATGTATACATATAATATATATAACACATATCACAATTCCTATATGTGAACAAATTTTCAGGAAAACCATTCAAGAAACTATTAACATTGCTTATCTCTCGGGAATTCAAAAGGAGAGTTTTCTTTTAATTACATTTTATACCCTTCTGAATTATTTAGCTTTCCCATAAGGAGGTATAGTAACTTTTACAATGATGATGATGATGCTACATATAACTAGGTTTTCAATTAAATACATAGTAATAATAATCTGCGATTCCAGCTGCCAGTAATTTAAATTAAACCCTAACATCTAAAAGGCATTCAATTTAGAAATCTCAAATACTAATAAAAGAAATTTCAAAAAACATTCTTATGCAATACTCAATTATCTTAATAGTTTTTTCCCCAAATTATTTCAGACAGAACTTGTTCCATTATCCTTTAGAGATAAACAGGAATGATAATGATGTATCAAAGTATACTGCTTAGTATAACAATGAATCAAAAAAATTCACAGATATGTATGTTTCAGATTCTACATTGCAACTAACTTTTACAAAACTACCACTTCTTGAGTTCTGGCATCATATCAAAGAAAAATATCCACAATTATAATTAAAGGCTACTGTTATACACCTCATTTTTCCAACCACATCTGAGTGGGGCCAGATTTTCTTCACATACTTCTGCCAAATCAATTTATTTCAATAACTTTAATGCAGAAGCCTATACGAGAATCCAGTGGTCTTCTATTAAACCAGACACTGATGAGATTTGAAAGGTGTAAAATCAATGCCATTCTTGTATCTTTTTTACTTTGAAATACATATGTAGTTTTTTTCATTAAAAAACACTTATGTTAACATGTAACTGGTATTGTCATTTTTAAATAAGTAGAATTTGACTTTTTTCTCAGTTTTCTCTTCTTTCTTTTTGAGAGAGCATGTGTGCACAAACGGTAGGGGAAGAGAGAGAAGGAGAAAAGAATATGAAGCAGGCTCCAAGCTCAGCACAGAGCCCAATGTGGGGCTCAATCACATAACCCTGGGATTATGACTTGAGCTGAAAACAAGAGCCAGACATTAAACCCAGTGAGCCACCCAGGCATCCCTCAATTTTATTTTCTAATACAAAAAAATATCAATACATAAAGCCCATTTAAGCAAAAACTCTCTGGAGTCTTCAATAACTTTTCCGAATGGAAAGGAGTTCCGACACCCAAAATTTTGAGATCCTACAGACCAAAAGGCAAACAGTGCGAACAATTTGTTTACAATAAGGATGAACGCCCTATAACATGTGGGGGTGGGGAGAATGAAATGTTATAGATACTAAATTTGTTTTTAGATAGAATTCAAGTATTTTGTAAGAAATGAGAAAAATTGTATTTAAAGTTTTCATATTAACCTACATATTTATTTACATTTCCAGTGTCTGCCTTTCTTCCTATGGATCTGAGTTACCATCTGGTATAATTTCCTTCTTTTAGTATTTCTTATAAGGCAGGTCTGCTTGTTACAAATTCTCAGTCTTTGCATATGAATGTATTTATTTCACCTTTATTTTTCAAAGATAGTTTTGCTAAATATAGAATTATTCATAGACTTTTATTTCTCTTTCAGCACTTTGGATACGTCATCCCATTCTAGCCTCCAGTGTTTCTGATGAGAAGGCAGTAATTAATCACACTGACGCTCCACTGTATGTAGCCAGTTATTATTCTCTTGCTGATTTCAAGATTTTATCTTTGTCTCTTAACAGATTGGCTAGCCTGTTTCTAGGCACAGGTCTCTTTGTATTTATCCTACCAAAGTTCAGTGAACTTCTGGATGTAGTAAGTTTTTCATCAAATTTGGAAAATTTTCCAAAAGGCTATTTTCTATCTCTCTCTGCATTTGGGGCTCCCATTACAGATGTGTTCTATGCTTGATGTGTTCCATAGATCTCTAAGACTTTCTTCCTTTTTCTTCATTTTTCCGCCTTTCATATTGAGTCATATTTATTAGTCGGCCTTTAAATTTGCTGATTCTTTTTATTGGCACCTCAAAACTATTGCTGAATCCCTCTAGTGAATTTTTCATTTCAGGCATTGCATTCTTCAAGTCTAGAATTTCCATTTGATTTTTTAACTTTTTAGTTTGGAATAATTTAGATTTATTTACAGAAAAGTTGCAAAGACAGTACAGTGAGTTCCTATGCTTCACCCAGCTTGCCCTAATGTTAATATCTTACATAAGCATGGTACAATGTGTCAAAAGTAAGAAATTAACATTGGTTCAAAACTGCAGACTTTATTCAGATTTCATCAGTTTTTCCACTAATTTTTCCTTTTTCTGTTCCAGAATCCAATGCAGGATACCACATGGCATTCAGTCATCACATCTCCTTGGTTTCCTCTGATCTGTAATAATTTCTCAGTTTTTCCTTGTTTTTCATAACCTTGACAGATTAAGAGTACTGATCAGGTGCTCCTATAGAATGATCCAGAGTTGTACTTTGTCTGTTTCTTCTCATGATCAGACTCAGGCTATAAGTCTTGAGAAAGACTACTACAGAGGTGAAGTACCCTCTCATGACATCATATCAAGAGTGGCTTTTGTTTTGTCTTGTTTTGGTTTGGTTATTGTTTTAATTAGTTCTATACCCTTATGGAGAACCTGCGTTTGTTGACTTACTGTTGTTGTAATTCCCTTTATTTAAACATGGTTCCCTTTAGTTCTTGTAACAAATTTATAATTGTTGAAGTCTTTAT
The DNA here is from genome assembly GCF_018350155.1 of Leopardus geoffroyi. Taxonomy (NCBI): domain Eukaryota; kingdom Metazoa; phylum Chordata; class Mammalia; order Carnivora; family Felidae; genus Leopardus; species Leopardus geoffroyi. The sequence continues at coordinate 137,568,087 of NC_059338.1, read as the reverse complement.
TAAATCCAAATGTGGGGACATTCAGAGACAATTCTTTTCTCCTGCTTTTTTTCCTGTGCAGGACTCACACATCACTGGTTCCTTACATGGCCTGTAATTTTGTTGCTGCTGTTAAACCTAGAGATTTTATAAAATACAGCAACTCAGGATTATATTTTTCCCACTTAAAGGTACTGTTGCTGTTTTGTTTACTTCTTTCATTTTGTTTAGTATCATGCCTCGGGTAATAAATATGCAAAATCTGTCTCCCTGTGGTATGAAGTCAATGATATCTCTGTTCACTTTTATTTTAAATATATTGTTTTTATTTTTAGGCCTAGCTTCCTAGAGGTTACCCCTTTGCATCACTTAGGGGTCAATTTGTGATGAGACAGAGTTTATTTCAAATACCTCAAGCCACTAAGGCTCCTCCCCTTGCCAATGGGTATGTGTGTGGGTAAGACAAACTCATTTGTAGTTCAGTCTTTTTTCAAGTTTGCCCCAGGTTTACCTTTCCATTAGAGCCCTTTCAAGTCTCCTAGGTGCATGAATGCAAGCAACTTCAGGGTCAGTCAAAAGTATGTGAATACCTTGGGCCTTCCCAGGTCTTTCCTGTGCTTATGTGCAGCCTCAACCAGGAATGTTTGCCTCAGATAGTACTGCAAGCCCCTGCCATGCAAGCGGAGCCATTGGCCCTCCCTCACACTTCTGAAAATTCTCATCACACACAATGCCACTGGCATCACTGGCCACTTTAAAGAGCTGACCCTCCCTTCAAATTGAGGTCTTTATGCCTTGCTTCTTGCTGGCAGAAACTCCAAGCCAATCAAGCTGGGTCAGAGTGGGGTGGAGAGCAGTCCCAAGCTAGAAAGCCACAGGTTCCCATTTCTCTTACTTGAAGTTCAACAGTGTAACACTTTTGAAAGTTTTAGACAATTGGCCTCTGGTCAATCTCCAAAGTACTGAAATGATTGCTTTAGAAAAGTAATGTAGAAATAAAAATTCTATTCAAATATTCATATTGTTTGAACCAGTAATCCCAGTTATACAACACCATCCAAAAGAACTCCCCCCTGCCCCCGCCAAAATATGAAAAAAGCTGTGTACAGCATGTTCCTAACAATGTCAGTTCTCTTTTTGTGCCTCCCTTACAGCTAGATGGAGCCCTGTGACTAAGTTCTCACCAATGCCATGAGAGTGGAAGAGATACCACAACTTCCTCCTCATCAACTCCAGAGTAAACAGCCCTGAACTTCTGGTCTTTCTCCTTCCCAAAGGCCTAAGTTTGCGTTGGTAGCAACTCACAGACAACCATGACAAATGGATTCCTGTATTACTTCATGGAATAGAATCACTTCACCAGCCTGTACCTATTTCCAGGCTATTATATCACAACAAAATAAAATGTTATATTACTAAGTGACATTACAAATGCATGCTTTTAAAAGAAATACATTCCAAAAGGCTATAAAATTAAATATACTGACTCATCACAGCTACCTTAAAATATGTATGTAAACACAGTAAATACATAAAAATAACAATGTCATGGTGGGATTATAATTATTCTTTTTCAAACTTCCAAAAGTACTGTTTAAATTACTTTGATAATTTCAAAGGTTGAAACTGTTTAATTAAACTGGTTAATTAAATATTTTGAAATCCAAATTTAAGGAACCTTTATCCTATCCACTTTCATACTGGCCTAAAATGGATCCTCTGGCCAATGTTCAAATCCATAGGGCCTGGTCTGTAATCCAGCCATTGTGTTCTTTCTTTAATAAACGAAAAACTACCTATTCATATGCCTCAAGGGCACTACTAGCTAGGAAACTTAGCTAAATAAGACTGACTTCATATAACTCAATAAACTTTTTCTACTTAAAGAAAAACTTTTTGCTTCATCTTTTATATTTGTATTTCTTAAGAGAAAACAAAGTTTCCATGTAAGGGGATATACTGGAAACTGACCCAACAAAAAGCTTTATGCCTTTTCTCACCCAACAGCTTCCCTCAACCTAAAAATATATCTGAAGAAGGATGAAAGTGACTTCACTATGAAAAGCATAGCTTTTAAGATTAAAGTCCCTCCCCCCACCCCAAAAAACACAAGAAATTGAAACAGCCCAGCTCAAAGAAAGCAAAATAGAGCTGCTAAAAACTTTGCTGTCCTCTCATATTTGAAACTATACAGTATCTCCAAAAATGCAGCTAATTTATACAGTATCTTGAGATTTCCAAGCTTCCTAATAATTAAAGGTATGAACAAGGGAAATGTACCGAACTATACAAACTATAACTACACATATGTCTAATTATTTAAAAAGAGATGGCCCTGGGGCGCCTGGGTGGCGCAGTCGGTTAAGCGTCCGACTTCAGCCAGGTCACGATCTCGCGGTCCGTGAGTTCGAGCCCCGCGTCAGGCTCTGGGCTGATGGCTCAGAGCCTGGAGCCTGTTTCCCATTCTGTGTCTCCCTCTCTCTCTGCCCCTCCCCCATTCATGCTCTGTCTCTCTCTGTCCCAAAAATAAATAAAAAAACGTTGAAAAAAAAAAAAAAAAAAAAAAAAAAAAAAAAGAGATGGCCCTGACTCCCTCTAACAAGATGTACCACAAAACATTACTTCTAGAGCTACACTGTTCAATGAATCACTAGCCACTTGTAGCTACAGAGTACTTGAAATAGTGCTTGTCAGAATCAAGATGTGCTCTCCAAAAATATATAAAAATATATCAACATATTTTAACACTGATTACATGTTATTATTTTGGATATAGTTGCTTAAGTTTCTTAAAACTTTCTCATGTTTCATTTTATCGTTTAAAATATGGCTCCAGGAGAACTTTAATTTACATATGTGGCCACACTATATTTCTATCGGATATCCCTGGTGTTACACCTGAGCAAACCAGCCCAGTTTCTAACAAGCAAAATTTTACAACCAGTTTCTTTTGGTTTAGTACTCTCTAGTTCTATACTTTTATCCTAAAAACAAAAAGGGTATGTTGACCTAGGATTATGTACCACACAGTATTGAAGATAAGGGCTGCTTATAGTCGTCTGGTTATTCAACAACAGGGGTCTAACCTGTTATCACAACCAAGGCCCCAGGAGAAATCCAGAGACTTTTATAAAGTTCTTAACAGGCTGGAAACCAGTCCCTCACTCTGACAATGTCATTTATCAGCTTTATATTAGGGGATATGAATACCAATACCACTTCAAGAGGCTCTCCACAAATCCTCTAGTCATCAGAGAGTTAAAAATGACCACCTTGAGATGGTATAAGAGGATTTAAGACAGAATGGACTAGCTTGCATAACAGGGTGTGAGGCCGCACTGTGGGAAGGCAGAGAGAGGAGGGAGTGTGAGTAAAGCAGAAAGCTGGACTCACTAGCACTGGGTCACAGACAGGACCTCATAAAGGTCTAACATACCCTTTACATCTGCTGAGTATCTACTTTGTGTGAAGCACTGGGTTTAACACAGCTAAATCAACAATGTGCACTCTTAAGGAGATCACAGTCTAATCAAACTGAAGTCAGGACAGGTCAGCGTACAAGGCCAGCTGTTCTGACAGTTAATCCTGGGCTTCAACCTTAAGGATTGAAATCAGAGTTGGCTAATAAAGTCAAATTGCTAGACAAAAAGCTGCAGCAAAGTAGACTCAGGAGACAAGGAAGGTTATGGTTAAATGGGTCTCATGGTGAAAATGGACTCTAAGAACCCTTTGAAATTTTACATATGGGGATGTGTGTGTGTGTGTGTGTGTAAAAGAACTCACAGCAATCGACAGATGCTCTGAGGTAGTGGTCTCCAAACTTGTAATGCGTTTATTTATGAATTATACACATTTACTTTTATGTACTCTATGCGACATGAATAAAATTAGGATAGAAAATAAGGTTAGAAATAAATATAAATAAAAGTCCTAAGTCTTATTTCTATATCTTCAATAGTTTTTCTTTCATGGCCCACCACATGAATCCTACTCTAAAGAAACGTAAAAAACACCACTGATGGGGAAATTAGTGTGGAAACCTTGACAGTTATTAAAACTACCCCTCAACTAGAAATGAGCTGGGGCCAACCACAAAAATTCTGGGTCACTTCCAGGAAGTTTTTCTCTGAAAATGGAGAATTTTCACTATGAAACAAAGGAAAAATGAAAAGGTTGGTTGCACATATCATGTAATATATATTTTGCTTTTATCTTCCAATTGTCCTTTTTTATGTTAATATTTTAAACCATTAAAAAACCTTTTAAATATTAGACAGAAATTATCTTTAAAAATTGAGATTTTAGAAAAGCTATGTAAAATGGGTCTTATGTTCCATTTTTCTTATTAATACAAAATTTGAGGTAGTATCACTAATTTTTTTTTAATTTTTTTAATGTTTGTTTTTGAGAGAGAGAGAGAGAGAGAGGGACAGAGTGTGAGCGGGGGAGGGGCAGAGAAAGAGGGGGACACAGAATCCGAAACAGGCTCCAGGCTTTGGGCTGTCAGCACCTAGCCCAATGTGGGGCTCGAACTCACCAACTGTGAGATCATGACCTGAGCTGAAATCGGACACCCAACCGACTGAGCCACCCAGATGCCCCAGTATCACTAAATTTAAAATATTTACTTGAGGGAGAGATTGTGTGCTGATAGTTTTTAACAGTGAGCATGCTTCAGTAGTACATCCAGAAGATTTCAAGTCATTAATTTTCAATATACTTTTCTAAGCATAAAATTTCTTCCTCCAATTTCACATTCTCAGCTCTAGAAAAATAGGCAATGGATATAGACAAGTCACAGAAGATAGGTATCAGGTAATTAATAAACATCTAATACAAGTTTAATATCAACAAAAATCCAAGAAATGGAAACTAAAAAGATCAGCAACTTATGAAAAGGCACTCATATGCTGCTCATGGAAATATAAACTGGTATCACTTTATCACTTCTTTCTGGAAAGAAATTTGACAGTATGCTCTGATCTAGTAATTACATCAGGAAATTGTTTCAAAATTTAGAGAAAGACTTGTATATGAAAATGACATTACAATATTTTACATCGGTACAGAAAACGATTGGATGAAAATGTTCTAAAATGTTAACTATTTATCACTGGGTGATAGGATTACAGACAGTGTTTACTTTCCTCTTTCTTCTTTGTATTTTTTATATATTTCATTTTTTAAATAATAAGCACATATTAACTTCAATCCAAAGAAGAAATTCAAGTTTCTTCTTAGAATTCCTTTTAACAAATATCACCTAGTTCTTCTTAAAGAAACAAATACGAAGTGTCTGCTATTTCCATTCAAAATGGAGAGGGCTCCTATTCTAATTTTTTATTTTTACCTCGCCCTCACCAAAAAGCATTCAGCAGCCTAATCCAGTACAGCAGACAGGAGCTCTAGTCAAAGACAGATCTAAGTTCAAACCCCAGAAACACCATTTACAGTTGTGTTACTTTGGGCAACTTTTCTAAACCTCAGTGAATTTTTAAATAAGATTACATAAATTTAGAGATTAAGATAGCTCCATACCACAGCGGCAGCCCAGAAAGAGTATAACGATGAAGGTGGAATTTTAAGGGGAGGGTGTAGGTGGGACTATAAACTGAAATTACAGGAATACAATTTGAGATTCATCCCAAAGAGAGATATGGTGACATACGATCAGACATGGTAGCATGAGACTAAAAGAGTAAATTTTTCTTCATTCTTCTGTATTGAACACTTCCTGTATGTTGCATGCTAGGGACATGGCACTGAGCTGGGTAAACAAGATCCCTGCTTCCTGACCACACAGTCTGTGGTGGCAGGGTGGGGAGTGAGGTGGGGAGTGGGGTGGGGAGTGAGGTGGGGAGTGGGGTGGGGAGTGAGGTGGGGAGTGGGGTGGGGAGTGGGGTGGGGAGTGAGGTGGGGAGTGGGGTGGGGAGTGGGGTGGGGAGTGAGGTGGGGAGTGGGGTGGGGAGTGGGGTGGGGAGTGGGGTGGGGAGTGGGGTGGGGAGTGGGGTGGGGAGTGAGGTGGGGAGTGAGGTGGGGAGTGGGGTGGGGAGTGGGGTGGGGAGTGGGGTGGGGAGTGGGGTGGGGAGTGGGGTGGGGAGTGGGGTGGGGAGTGGGGTGGGGAGTGAGGTGGGGAGTGAGGTGGGGAGTGGGGTGGGGAGTGGGGTGGGGAGTGAGGTGGGGAGTGGGGTGGGGAGTGGGGTGGGGAGTGAGGTGGGGAGTGGGGTGGGGAGTGGGGTGGGGAGTGGGGTGGGGAGTGGGGTGGGGAGTGAGGTGGGGAGTGGGGTGGGGAGTGGGGTGGGGAGTGGGGTGGGGAGTGGGGTGGGGAGTGGGGTGGGGAGTGAGGTGGGGAGTGAGGTGGGGAGTGAGGTGGGGAGTGGGGTGGGGAGTGAGGTGGGGAGTGAGGTGGGGAGTGAGGTGGGGGTGGAAGCCAGGCAGAGGCAGACAAATGAATTGAGTTAGTGTTGTATGCCATAAATAAAACAAGGTAAAAGGACAGACGGGGGAGGGGTGCTGTCAGGGAAGATTCCTCTGCAGAGTGGACTGCGACTTGAAGGACAAGGAGCCATGGCAAGATCTTGAGTCTCAGAGAAGAGCAAGAGCAAAGTCAAAGATGGGCACAAACCTGGCACGTTCACAGGAAGAAGACCACTGTGAAAGAAGAGGGGGCTGAAAAGTTGGCAGGTACCAGATTATATGGGGCCATAACATGAGAAGGAGTTTGGATTTTATTTTCACTGTGAAAAGAACCCACTGATGTTTCGGCAGTGGCATGCGGTGACTGCATTTAAAAAATTACTTCAACAGATCTGTGGAGAAAGAATTCTAGTGACACGACGCTATCACAGCAGGCCAAACATGCCTTGGGCTGGGCAGGACTGACAGCACTAGTGGTGGTGGAATCAAGCAGAATCACCACAGAGGCTGTTTTCAGCTCCATCTCTCAAACCAAGCACAAAGGTCTTTATAAAACCCACCTTGGTTCTCCCAGTTCATCTGTGCCGCTACTCATCTTCGTATACGGTCCTGATGAGGACACATCAGTACTGCAATTACAGATTTACATAGCTCCTTTTCCTACTGGACCCAGCTCCAAGAACCAAGGCAGGAAACCGTTTTATTCACCTGTGACACACCTAGCAGAGTACCTGGCGTATAAAAAGTGCTCAGTAAGTGTCTGCTGATGGAAAGAATGAACAAATACATTTAAAATAACCAAAGCCATTTGTATTCATTTCCTAGGGCTGCTGAAGTAACAAGCTTTGTGGCTTAAAACAACAGAAATATATTTTCTCTCAGTTCTGGAGGCTCCAAGTCCAAAATCAATGTTGGCAGGGCAGGGCCATGCTCCCTCTGAAGGCTTCAGGGGAGGATCCTCCTGTGCCTCTTAGGAGTTTCTGGTGTTCCCTGGCAATCCTTCACATTCCTGGCTTGTAACCTGCATCATTCCAAACTCTGCTCCATCTTCAGGCGGCCTCCTTTCTTGTGTGCATCCTCTCCTCTCAAAAAGACATCTGTCACTGGATTTAGGGCCTGCCCTAATTCCATATGACCTCATTTTTATTATATCTGCAAAGATCCTTATTCCAAATAAGGTCACATCCTAAGGCTCCAAGTAGACATGAATTTTTGGTGGACACTATTCAACCCACTACACCATTCAACACCATGGATTGCCTTTTAAAGTGGTAATCTTCTCATCCTAAAAATGCACAAGCAAAAACTGAGTAGCCAAAATCAGGATGTTCGACAGAAGAGATCTGCCTTTGTGAGTCCCTTTAAACCTTTCTGCTTTCAGTTTACTCATCTATATAGTGAGGAAACTGATTTCTATAGTCTCTTCTAACATTAATATTCTATGATTCTGGGCCATAAGTTTTCTTGATGACTTTTCACATTTTATAAATGTTATGCTAATGTAGAGACCCTCAAATACTTGAATAAATTATAACAGAAAGCTTACCTTCTCAGTTTTGAAACAGGCAAAATACTTTTTTGTAAACTATCTGCCGCCAAAGTTACTTACTTTCCCCATTAAAAATGCACTGTATTCCTCCATACATCAAACCATTACACTTCCATTTTAATAAACCACTTTGAATACTTACTATGTGCCAGTGAACAACCTACTTCTGACCCATCTATTTATACTTATTAAATTATTAGCTAACTAGACCTTTCTTCATTATTTCTATATAATAGGTCATTTAATGGTAAGTTTTTTAAAAAAATAGCTTTACTGATTTCCCTTATTATGAAAGTGATATTATTTTTGTTTAAAAAAATTCACAAGTACAAAGATATTAAAATTAGAAGTCCCAGTCCCAAAGATAACCACTGTAAATATTTTGCTGACCAACCTATCAGACTTGTATGTATGAATACATGAGCAAAATATCCTTCATGTTTTTATTTACAAAAATCAGATGTTATGTAGAAAGTTACATAAACAGGTTAATACAAATACTACTCTGCAGCTAGCATTTTCTGCAAACTGCTATGTATATTTTTCCAAAACGAATATGGATATAAGGCATCATTTTACTGGGTAGAGTTTCATGCTGAATTAAAACAACATATTCTAACCAACCGCCAGACTGGTAAGCACTGAAATAATCTAAATATCCATCATTCTAATGTTGCAAATTGTTACCAAAATAACCTATGTATATATGTTTTAGCAAATTTTTGCAACTGTCCCTTCAGACAAATTCCAGAACTGCAGAAAGGGTAGCATTCACACTTAAAATTTTGATTTGTAAAGACCTACTACCCTACCCAAAAGCTGAATCAAATAATGCTCCCAGCTCCATATATAAGAATACCCATTTTCTCATACCGTGCTAACACTGGGTTTTATCAGTCTTTGCCAGGATGAAAATATGTTTCCCCCGCCAAAAATATTTTTCTTTCTTGCTTTTTCTTTTCTTTCTTTTCTTTTCTCCCATTCATTCATTCATTCGTTCGGCACTTCCTTTATTACTAGAAAAGCTAAATATGTTTTCCTACATTTGTATTTCTTCCTGGAGCTGTGAGTCTTCTGCCAATTTTCTAATGAGTAGTCTTTTTTTTCCCCCCTATAGATCTTATTTCTATTGCCCTGTTCAAAGAATACCTCAGGTATAAGGCAAAGATGTTTCCTCTCATCATTCCTTTTCAATATTACACTGGAAATCCTAGCTAATGTAATAAGACCAAAAAAGGAAACACGGTATAGATTGGAAAAGATGACATAAAACTATCTTTGTTCACACATGACATAACTGTCTATGTAGAAAATCTGAAAAAATGGAGTGGGGGGTGGGGGGAAGTCTCCTAGAACTAATGAGCAATTATAGCAATGTTAAAGAGCAATAAATGACATTTGAAAATTGAAAACACAATACCATTTACACTAGCACTCCCAAAAATGAAATACTTAGGTATAAAACTAACAAGATATGTACAAGATCTATATGAGGAAAATGACAAAACTCAGATGAATAAAATCAAAGAAGAACTAAATAAATGGAGAGATATTTAATGCTCATTAATGAGAAGACTCAATATTGTCAAAGTCTTCCCAACTCGATCTGTAATTTCAATGCAATCCCAGTCAAAATCCCAGTAAGCTATTTTGTGGATATCAACACACTAATTCTAAAGTTTACATAAAAAGGCAAAAAGATCCAGAGTAGCCAAGATAATATCGAAGAGGAAAAACAAAATTGGGAGGACACTACTGGACTTCCAGACTTACTATAAAACTACAGTAATTAAGACAGTGTGGTATTAGTGAAAGAACAAATAGATCAATGAAACAGAATAGAGAAGAACCAAAAACAGACCCACAGAAATATAGCTAACTGATCTTTGACAACAGAACAAAGATAGTCTGAAGCAAAGATGGTCTCTTCAACCAATGATCCTGGAACAACTGGACATCCACATGAAAAAATGAGTCTAAATACAGACCTTACACCCTTCACAAAAATTAACTCAAAATGGATCGCACACCTAAATATAAAATATAAAACTATAAGACTCCTATAAGAAAATGTAAAAAAAAAAAAAAAAAAAAGCTGGACTTAAATAAAATTTAAAACTTCTGCTCTACAAAAAACAATTATTAGAATGAGAAGACAAACCACAGAATGGGAAAAAATATTTGCAAAAGACACATCTGGTAAAGGATTGTTATCCAAAATATACAAAGGACTCTCTTTTTCAATGTTTATTTATTTTGAGAGAGAGAGCACAAGTGAACACATAAGCAGGGGGCAGTGGGCAGAGAGAGAGAGGGAGAGAGAGAATCTCAAGCAGGCTCCTCACTCGATGGGGGCTGGATCTCACAAACCACCGGTGAGATCATGACGTGAGTCCAAATCAAGAGTTGGTTGCTTAACTGACTGAACCATCCAGGCACTCCTAAAAAGAATTCTTAAAACTCAATAATATAAAAACAACTCACTTAAAAAATGGGCCAAAGACCTTAACAGACACCTCACCAAAGAAGATATACAAATGGCAAATAAACATAGAAAGATGCTCTACATGATATGTCATCAGGAAAATATGAATTAAAACAATGAGATACCACTATACACCTATTAGAATGGCTAATCCAAAACACCAACACCACCAAATGTTGGGTGAGGTTGTGGAGTAGCAGGAATTGTCATTCATGCTGGTGGGAACGCAAAATGGTACAGCCACTTTGGAAAGTAGTTTGGTGGTTTCTTATGAAACTAAACATGCTTTACCTATATGACCCCACAATCACATTCCTTTTGTATCTACCAAAAGGAGTTGAAAACTTATGTCCACAAAAAAATCTGCAGAGTAAGTCTGTAGCAGTTTTTACTCATAAGTGTCAAAATTTGGAAGCAACCAAGATGTCCTTCAGTAGGTGAATGGGTAAGTGGTGGTACATCCACACAACACTATTCAGTGCTAAAAAGAAATGAGCCATTAAGAAAACATGGAGGAAACTTAAATGCACATTATTAAGTGAAAGAAGCAAATCTGAAAAGGCTGGGGACTGTAAGAACCCAACTACATGACATTCTGAAGAAGGCAAAATTAGGGACAATAAAAATATCAGTAGTTGTTAGGGCCTGGAGTCGAGGAATAATTAGGTAGAGCACAGAGGATTTTAAGACAATGATAATACTCTGTATATTATTAATGATGAATACATATAATTACATATTTGTCCAAATTCATAGAATGTACAACACCAAGAGGGCAACCCAATGTATAGTGTGGACGGTGCATGATTATATCAATGTAGGTTCATACAATAGTAACAAATGTACCACAGTCTGATGTGGGGTGTTCATTATGGAGGAAACTATACATGTGTTGGGGCTGGAGGTATCTGGAAAATCTCTGTACATTCCTCTTAATTGTGCTGTGAATCTAAAACTGATGTAAAAAAAAAAAGTCTTTAAAAAATGTTTGCCTTTTGGAACAACTTCACTGTTTTTCTTAAAATGTTCACTATAAAGAATTCGGGGGGGGCGCCTGGGTGGCGCAGTCGGTTAAGCGTCCAACTTCAGCCAGGTCACGATCTCGCGGTCCGTGAGTTCAAGCCCCGCGTCAGGCTCTGGGCTGATGGCTCAGAGCCTGGAGCCTGTTTCCGATTCTGTGTCTCCCTCTCTCTGCCCCTCCCCTGTTCATGCTCTGTCTCTCTCTGTCCCAAAAATAAATAAAAACGTTGGAAAAAAAATTAAAAAAAAAAAAAAAAAAGAATTCGGGGAAAAAGTAAAATGAAGTAAAAAAAATATTAAAAAATTCCATCACCCACCATTTCATACATAAAAGGCTACAGAGTGAGAATTTATAGATCAGGAATAGCATTTTATTCCTCAATGTAAAAAAGTTTTATTCTTAGTTTTTAACGTATAGGTGAAATACAACCTTCCTTATGAAAAAAACCTTTCTTTATAAAAAACCTTCTTTTTGTACATAAATCTCATTTCAGCAAATCAAATGGTATCATTCCAACTGGCCCATTATAATTTCAATAATGGCTTTGCTTTATCTCTGATGATGTTTTAAGAAGTAACTCAAACATGTTTTAAATTGAGTGTGTCTGTACTCTAACTAGTTCAAATAATCACTGGACTATATAGATGCTTTGCTACTCACTAATGTTCATTAAAGAAAGATTGCTACTTAAGGAAATTACAAAGATCAATCCTTTTACAAGGAAGCAGGGGATATAGTAAGAAAAGCAACAAAGTTGGGAAAAACAAATTTTTAAAACTCTAACTTCTCTACTTTCTAATGGTCAGATCTTGGAGAAATCACTTAGCCTTTCTGAATCTCAACCATCAAATCTTTAAAATGATTTATAGGGTCCCTTTCAAGGACTGATATCCTGATTCCATTTCCAAGGAAGTCGTAGAGTGATTAAGTATGAAGACCTGGGATCAGGAGCAATCAAAAACCAGAAAAAAAAACTAACGTTGATTTATGAAGTATTATTTCTGTATACCTGCAGAAAATGGTAAAATATGGCAAAAAGATAAGAATAAGATGGAATACAGTAAACCAGTGGTCTACCAACTGTGTCATGCATGTATAACCCTTAGAAGTACATAAGCATGGAGAGTTTCAAGGAAATGGATTTCTCAGCTCTCAACTTCCATCTATACAATTTTCTAGAACCATTCTGCTAAAACAACATATCAGTTTTCATTTACCTCCTCTGCCCTTTCATCTCTCCCCCTCTACTACCTCATAAAGGAAACCGTAACACTCAACGCTTCCTGAAACTTACTGTGGAGCTGGTGTCTAATAACATCTGAAGAGCCAAATGGAGAATTCAAAATATCTGTGGTGAGGAAGATAATGATTCTACACACTGGGTATCCAATTATTTTCAAGTTAAAGGGGTCACTAATTTCTACTTCCACGAATATAGACATTAAACCAAATCAACTTACTACTTGACCAATTATTCGGATTATAGATCACTTTGCTGTCAACTTGGAAGAATGGGGGATATGCCTAAAATTAATCACGTTTTATAACCATCTACTAAATTCATGAGATTTCTCAGTACTTTCACTATTAAAGTAAAAAAGTTAGAAAGGTAATGCAAAACACCATCTTCTCTAAATTGTATTGCTTACTCAGACCAAAATAAATTTGATATGGCTTTATGGACATAGGAAAATTTAAATGTTTTTAATTATAATTGTTTTTGCATAGAACTCAGAAGAACTGGGTGACAATTTAAAGCAATTTTTTATTCCCATTATAGAAAAATATGATCATGTGATTGATAAAATTCTTTCCAGTATAAAAGAATACATTAGGATAAGATGTCAATGCTAGAAAAATACAAATGAATTCAAAGAGAAAAATAAGGAATGTAAAATTCTGACTGTTAAAATTAAGACATTGTTCATATATTTCTTTTTTCTTTTTTTTGTTTTTTTTGTTTTTTTTTTTTTTTGAGAGACAGAGGGCACAAGTGAGCGAGAGGCAAAGAGAGAGAGGGAAAGAGGGAGAATCCCATGAAGGGCAGGAAGAGAGGGAGAGAGGGAGAGAGGAAGAGAGGGAGGGAGGGAGGGAGGGAGAGAGGGAGACAAAGAGAGAAAGAGAGGGAGGAAGCAGGGCTCATCTGAAGCAAGGACTGAGCTCACCCATTGCAGGACTCAAACTCACAGGAACCGTGAGATCATGACCGAGCAGAAGTCAGATGCTTAACTGACTGAGCCACCCAGGAGCCTTGTTCACATATGTATTTTTTTAAACAGACAATGTAAAATATCAAGTTTTTAAAATTTCCATAATGTATTTAAATTGTTTGAATTTAACAAAAATTCTATTATTTACAAATACTGAAACTTAGAGGAAAAATTCAAGATGTATGAGAAGGTATATAGTTTTTTGTTTGTTTTTCCAATTCTTTGAAGGGGTATAGGAGCAAAAAAACCAAAAAAACCCTAGTAGTGAAAGAATATATCACTTGTCTTAACCTTCCTCCTAAGATACTGCCTACTGGACATCCCCATATGGATGCTCCCCAGACACTTGAACTCAACATAATCCAAAGTAAATTTATTCTCTTCCCCCAACCCCACCCCCCCCAGAAAAACAAAACCTGCCTCCTCCTCCTATCTGTATTTTTATTATTAGCTCCATGATCTACCTGGTCTCTTAGACTAAAAGAGTGGGAAATTTTTTTATTACCTCCCACACCAAATCAGTTCCTAGGACCTAACTCCTAACGATCTTTATTCCTTGTGCCACAGTAATCGTTTAAGGTCTCTTCACAGGCTGTCATCAAATAGCTCTTCAAAACAATAACTATATACATATATAAATATATATATATATATTTAATACAGTTGACATATGATGTTATAGTTTCAGGTGCACAATACAGTGATTTGACAAGTTTGTGCTTTGCTCATCACCAGTATAGCTAACATCTGCCCCCATACATCCTTATTACAATATCATTGACTACATTCCTTATGCTGTGCCTTTTATTCCCAAGAATTATTCATTCTATAACTGGAAACCTATATCTCCCACTCCCTTTTACCCATTTTGTCCAATTCATCTATGCCCCTCCCCTCAGGCAAACACCAGGTTTGTTCTTTGTATTTATAGGTCTGATTCTACCTTTTGTTTATTCATTTTCTTAAAAAAGATTCCACTTATTTCACTCCATATGAGTGAAATCATATGGTATTTGTCTTTTTCTGACTTATTTCACTTAGCACTATACATTCTAGGTCCACCCATGTTGTCTCAGATGACACGATCTCATCCTTTTTTATGGCTGAGCAATATTCCTGTGTGTGTGTGTATCATGTGTGTGTATGTGTATCTTCCTTATCCATTCATCAATTGATGGACACTTAGGTTACTTCCATAACTTGGTTATTGTAAATAATGCTGCAATAAACATACAGTATACCTTTTTGAATTAGTGTTTTTGTTTTCTTTGGGTAAATACCAAGTAGTGTAATTGTTAGATATTTCTATTTTTAAGTTTTTGAGGAACCTCCATACTTCTCCACAGTGGCTGCATCAATTTGTTCCCACCAACAGTGCACAAGAATTACTTTTTCTCCACATCTTTGCCAACACTTATTATTTCTCATCATTTTGACTTTAGCCATTCTGACAGGTGTATGGTGATCTCTCATTGGTTTTGATTTGCATTTCCCTGATGATGAGTGATGTTGAGCACTTTTTCACATGTTTGTTGGCCATCTATAGGACTTCTTCGGAAAAATGTTGCTTTAGGTCCTCTGCCCATTACTTAATCAGATTGTTTTCTGGTGCTGAGTTGTATAGGTTCTTTATATATTTTGCACATTACTGCTTATTAGAGCATATTGCAAATATCTTCTTCCATTCAGTGGGTTGCTTTATTTTTTTTTTACCATTTTTTTTTAATTTACATCCAAATTAGTTAGCATATTGTGCAATGATCTCTGGAGTAGATTTCTTAACGCCCCTTACCCAGTTAGCCCCTCCCCCCTCCCACAACCGCTCCAGTAACCCTCTGTTCTTCATATTTAAGAGTCGCTTATGTTTTGTCCCCCTCCCTGTTTTTATATTATTTTTCCTTCCCTTCCCTTATGTTCATCTGTTTTGTACCTTAAAGTCCTCATATGAGTGAAGTCATATGATATTTCTCTTTCTCTAATTTCGCTTAATATAAGACCCTCTAGTTCCATCCACGTAGTTGCAAATGGCAAGATTTCATTCTTTTTGATTGCCGAGTAATACTCCATTGTATGTGTGTGCGTGTGTGTGTGTGTGTGTGTGTGTGTGTGTATACACACCACTTCTTCTTTATCCATTCATCCATTGATGGACATTTGGGCTCTTTCCATACTTTGGCTATTGTTGATAGTGCTGCTATAAACATGGGGGTGCATGTGTCCCTTCAAAACAGCACACCTGTATCCCGTAGATAAATGCCTAGTACTGCAATTGCTCGGTCATAGGGTAGTTCTATTTTTAGTTTTTTGAGGAACCTCCATACTGTTTTCCAGAGTGGCTGCACCAGCTTGCATTCCCACCAGCAGTGCAAAAGAGATCCTCTTTCTCCTCATCCTCACCAACATCTGTTGTTGCCTGAGTTTTTAGCCATTCTGACAGGTGTGAGGTGGTATCTCATTGTGGTTTTGATTTGTATTTCCCTCAGGATAAGTGATGTTGAGCATTTTTTCATGTGTCGGTTGGCCATCTGGATGTCTTCTTTGGAGAAGTGTCTATTCATGTCTTTTGCCCATTTCTTCACTGGATTATTTGTGTTTTGGGTATTGAGTTGATAAGTTCTTTGTAGATTTTGGATACTAACCCTTTATCTGATGTCATTTGCAAATATCTTCTCCTATTCCATTGGTTGCCTTTTAGTTTTGCTGACGGTTTCCTTCGCCGTGCAGAAGATTTTATTTTGATGAGGTCCCAATAGCTCATTTTTGCTTTTGTTTCCCTTGCCTCTGGAGACATGTTGAGTAAAAAGTTGCTGTGGCCAAGGTCAAAGAGGTTTTTACCTGCTTTCTCCAAAATCTCCAAAGAGGATTTTGATGGCTTCCTGTCTTACATTGAGGTCTTTCATCCATTTTGAGTTTATTTTTGTGTATGGTGTAAGAAAGTCGTCCAGGTTCATTCTTCTGCATGTTGCTGTCCAGTCTTCCCGGCACCATTTGTTGAGGAGACTGTCTTTATTCCATTGGATATTCTTTCCTGCTTTGTCAAAGATTAGTTGGCCACACGTTTGTGGGTCCATTTCTGGGTTCTCTATTCCTGTTCCATTGATCTGAGTGTCTGCTTTTGTGCCAAAGTAGGTTGCCTTTTGTTTACTGATGGTTTCCTTTGCTGTGCAAAAGCTTTTTATTTTGATGTGGTCCCAACAGTTTATTTTTGCTTTTGTTTGCCTTGCTTTAAGGATCATATCTAGAAAAATATATCTATGACCAATGTCAAAGATATTACTGCCTGTGTTCTCTTCTAAGGTTTTTATGGTTTGGGGCCTTACACTCAGGTCTTTAATTCACTTTGAGTTTATATTTGTGTATGATGTTAAAAGGTGGTCTAGTGCCATTTTTTTTTTTTTTTTACATGTAGCTGTCCAGTTTTCCCAGCACCATTTATTGAAGAGACTGTCTTTTCCACATACTGTCACCTCCTTTGTCAACAACTAATTGACCATATAATCAAGAGTTTATTTCTGGGGCTTCTAGTCTGTTCCATTGAACTGTGTTTACTTTTGTGCCAGTACTATACGGTTTTGATTACGACAGCTTTGTAGTATAACTTGAAATCTGGAATTGTGATACCTCCAGCTTTGTTTTTTTTTTTTTTTAACAATAATTACACTTAAATTTACTTTTCAACATCTCTTATAGAGAATGAAACTACTTTATACTAATTAGAGCTGTACAAAATTACCTGTCATGCATATAATTGAGTTACTCAAAGAAATTAGAGAATCATGAAGTTGGAAGGAACCAGAAGAGTCAATCCCTTTGACAATATCCTTATCCAGGTACTTTCAAGCTGTTGTCAATTTATAGCCTCATGAAGTACCCTGCTCTCTGTCGGGACATCGCTGTCAGAGATCCAGGCCCAAATACAACTTGTTGCACATTTTCTAAGATTATTGCGATTTAAAAAAAGATTCATGCTAGCAGAAGAACAATGGTAAAATTACACAAAATTCTAAACAAAAAGTTAAAAATTAGTTAAAATTTAACATACAGAGATAGCTTCAGTTAGTATTTGGGGATACATCTGGCTTTTTTTTCCCTTTATTTTGTTTGAGTATGCATGGTGTGTAGATATGTATATATTTTGTGATTTAGTTTTAAACAAAATTGGGATAAACTGTTGATACTCGGTTTGTTTTTATTTTTTCACTTAATTATGTTATAAGCAATTCCCCATGCAATTATGTATTCTTCAAATTCTTCAAAATATTTTAGTGGATATATAATATAGCAAAACTAAGAAATATTAACTTTTAGTCAATCATTTGTAAACTACTTATATATCCTTTAAATTTTTCAAAGCATTTTTGTGGTTACATAATATAGAAATAACAAATACTAAATACTCACAATATTATAATTTATTTAATCATTTATAAATTACTTATTGTTTCTAATTTTTCACAGTGATGAATATGTGATGAATATCCTTGAAGATCAATCTTTATCTACATTTCTAGTTATTTGCTGAGGATAGAGTCCCAAAAGTAAGGCAAAGTATTAATTTTTTTATTCAACTGCTAAATTACCTGTCAGCAAATTTACAATTTATAATCCTACTAGCACTGCATAGCATAATCTTCATGTCATATACTGGTGTTTTTTTTCTTTTTTACTTTGTCAATCTTAAGCAAGTATCATTCTTTTAGTTTGTTTCTTTATTAGTGTGATTACACACAAGATCTCCCTATTTCCCTATTGCTTTTACCTATTCATCCCATTCTACTCTTTGCAGTAACATCCTTTTCCCATGTTGTAAAAGGAAGTAGAAGAAAATGCATAGGTGTTAGGTCAGGTCAGAATGACCTAGGATTTGATCCATTTCCACTACCTAGCTGTGTTACCTTGGACAAGTGACAACTTTAAGTTTGTATCTTCTCCTGTGTATTGTCAACAACCCTCACAAAGTAGAAACAGGGTATAGCAATCAAGAACATACAACCAAACAAAATCTAAATTAACTCCCCTCCTTTTTCTCATTTGCATGGTAGTCCTTCACATATTGGAAGACAGCAACGCTCTTACCGTCTCTCACCAACTGCTCTTTTATCCCTATCCTTTTGGCCGAAATCTTGGGGATTCCTTTCTCCAAGCTAAATGTCTCCAATTTCTTCACTCACATATCAAACAATATGCTTTCAAATTACCTCATCATCTTGGTATTTCAGAGTATGATTTAACCTAGTCATGTTCCCCTAGAAAGTGGCATCTAGAACAAAATCCAGATGTGATTTGAAAAGACCAGAGTAAAGGTTATCACTTCAAATCATCCAATTTGTTTTCCGTATCCAGATCCACGAGCCAACAAAATCTATAATCCATAAACCTAAAAGACTAACTATATTCACCTCACTTTCACCAACAAGGCAGGCCAGGTTAAACGTGAGGGTGTGGAACACTCTTGAAGTTCTTGTGATGCCTTGGGCAAGTAATGTAGTAATGTCTCTAAGGTCAGTTTACTCCTTGGGAAAAATGGGAGTAATATCACTTATCTCAAAGGGTTTTTGGAAAGATTAAAAATATTAATTATAGTATCTGGCATGTAGGAGGTATTCAATAAATAGAAACAAACAATTACCACTGAAGCAAGACTACTGCATCTTTATTAAGCACCATTTGTCAAGTACTTTACATGGTCTTGAGCTAGAGCTTGGCCTACCCAAAACACAGACGATGGAGTAGATGTTAACCAATTAACAACTCATCTTCTTCTCCAAATTCTGCCCTGCTCTACTTTCATCCTCTCCTCCCTCTTGCCATCATCTTCAGAAAATGAAGAGCCATCCCCACCAGCAGGTGGAGGAATGGAGCAGTCACCTACAATTCCTACTCAAAATTACAAGCAGACAAGAGACACTTCTGATTTCAACCACAAGATCACTGGCACTGGTCCATTAGGAAGGGTACCTGCCAGCAGCTAAAATGAAGTTCTGCAAGCTTCAAAGACTCATCTACAAATGTAGGGTTTTTTTCCTTTCCGAACATACTACTCATCTACTTCCTTTCCTCATATACTACACCTGAATGCAAACATACAAAAGTATCATTTATTTTGTGAATAACCTTTTGAAAGACACATTTGACAACAATATAAAAATCAACAGTCTATGTTACATTTAGGCAAGAACAGGCCATTTAAATGAGGAAGAGAATAAACACTCAATTTTTTCTCTCAATTCAAATAGATCCAAGCAATATGTACAATAAAAATGTTTTAAGTTGTTTCTAAATTAGAAGATTAAAATTAATTGTTGAACTTTTCTGGAGTGGCCAAAGGGAACGTAAGAATGCCCAGATTTTAAAGATCTTTAGTCAAACGACTTCTAACAAAATTAGATTTTATATAAACACAGTCTTTAGCACAGAAAATTAAATTCCTTAAGATCTGCATGCAATGAGAGTTCTTTACCACCTAAATTTCCTAAGTATATTTAATCCTACTAAATGGCTATCAATAGTCCCAGGCAAAAAATCTGAATTAAGCTAAGCTTTGTCTACTTCCTCTTTCTTCAGCTCTTCGCTTCCCAAACTTGTCTCTATACCCATCCCTAGAAAAGAAGTCAATTCCCTAAAATTATTCTAAAATTTTTCTTCATGAAAAGAAAAAAAAAGGAAGGAAAGATGGGTTGAAACTTACCCTAATGTATTAGAAGTCTTATCAAATTGCCTCAAAGAGAATGGATAATACCTCTCCTTCTTTCCATCCAAAATGAGCTCCCTAATCTTTGTTTCCTGAAAAGGATGTAATATTTTACCTCTTGCAGGACATTTGTGTTTAAAAAAGAATTCTTGGGTAGGCAGTATGTACAGCTGATGGAACTCTAAGCATAGCAACAAAGAAAAATCTAGGCATAGGTCTAAAACCTCTTCAAATCACATCCCATACATTAAATGTGTTCCTGATGACAACTTATAAACTAGCAATTTGAACACCCTACTCTTCAATCAGAACACTCCAAATACACTATAGATTTACATTAATATTATGTTTGAGCATATATTTGAAGTATAGCATAAATATACATTACTTCAGAAGTAAGAGCCAAACATGATAGTATTAAATTTAAATCAAAGTATGAAACATTTCTGAAAACAGAAAAATGAAACTAAGATCCCAACAAAACAAGTGTTAGGGAAATGGACAGGGAGGCAAGTCTCAGCAACTGAACCACTCCCAGGATATCCCACCAACTGCTCCCACTATCCCCTGTATTGTCTTCTGAATGTCGATTTGTGAAGAGGCAACTACTGTGGTAACAGTAATTTGGAATAATGCACATTTACAAACTGATATTTGATATATAACAGTCCTTACACATGACCACAAGATATGCAAATGAAATTTGACAAAAGAAATGCAAATGCACAGAAGCACTTCAGAAAGTGTCCATTTTGCTTACTCCAAGTTGAAACAAACTCAGCATACCACAGTGCATCTACTGACACAGTAAAACATTTATATAAATGTTTACAAAATATTTATAAAATGTTTATTAAATAATTATATAGTATTATAATCTCATATCATAATCATTATAATATTATACTGAAAGAGAGATAATCATTTATCTAAGTAAGGACAGAACTTTCTAGGAAACCAAAAAATATTCTTACCTCTTGACCCAACCTAGTGATCCCACTCTAACAAACATGCACGAAAGTATTAAAGTTTTATATACAACACCAAGACCTGAAACAACTCTAACATTCAACATTCAGAGAATAAATTACTCATAGATCAACACATCATCACTACTAATGTTCATTAGGTATATATAAAACTATACTGTATTCTGACAGTAGCCACAAGCCATAAAACTGAATTTACCATTCAGTTCCTTAGTCAGACAAGCCACATTTCAAGTGCTTACCTAGCACTTTCCATCATCACAAGTTCTGTTAGATAGTGCTGATCTACACAGCTACCTGGACCATCCTCTATCCTCCTTCCCTTATATGCACCCTTTTATCTACTTAATCTTCAGGCTTTGGCCTAAGCCTCAACTACTGTGTGAGGTTCCCCCTGATTTATGCAGGAAATTTGGGTATACCTTCTTGTAGTCTCATTACACCTTGGTAACTGGCAATAAATTCCATCACATCATATTATTTCCCCTACCACAATCCTGCAAGCTTCCTTAAAGAACCAACTTTTATCCAAGGGACTTTGAACTGTTCTGCCTTGATAATTTGTCATATACTAAGAGAACTGCTAAAAACAACAGAGATGTACACTATAAGTGAAAAACGTTTATGCATAAGGAATATAATGCATCAAAGAAAAACATGGCTAGGTTGGCAGGCTCACAAATGATTTTTAAGATTATTTATTTTGAGACAGAGAGTGAGCGGAGGAGGGGCAGAGAGAGGGAGAGAAAGAGAAGGCCAAGCAAGCTCCACAGGGCAGTGTGGAGCCAAAGGCAGGGCTAGAACCCATGAACCCGTGAGGTCATGACCTGAGCCGAAACCAAGAGCCGGACACTCTACTGCCTGAGCCGCCCAGGTGTCCCATCACAAGTGATTTTTGTTTTCAATTTCTAATTCTTTACATTTTCTTAGTACTCAACATAAGGAGCCTCATTCTCAGAAGGTGTTTAGCAAATATCTGTGGAATAGTTTCTGTATTTAAAAAAAAAAAAAAAAAAAAAAAAGACACCACGAATGAAGCCTAATGTAAACTATGCACTCTGCGTGGTAATGATGCAGCAATGTAGGTTCAACAATTGTAACAAATGTACTACCCTGTTGGGGGATGTTGATAACAGGGGAGACTATGCATGCACCAGGTCAGAAAGCACATGGGACATCTCTCTGCCTTCCAGTCAATTGTGCTGTGAACTTAAAACTGCTCTAAAAATATAATGCCTTCAACGAAAAAGATCCCAATATTTTGTTCCATAATAATATATACCATTGATTTATAATAAATTTTAAAAACTAGACCACAAATTTCTAACACAAATAATATTTATCTCCAGTGCTTAGAAAATCTGACTAAATTAACTGCAGGTGCAGTGCTGTCGGTGCCATCAATACACTAACTCAACCTCCTCATTTACTGAGCACCGACCCATGCAAAGCACTGTGGACACAGCAGTGAACAAGACAATTTCTGTTCTCACAATATTCTTTCTAAATTACAACTTTATTCTGCAAGATAAATCTTTAACCTCAGCTATCAACAACAGATAGCTCAAAATGGCAAAACAAACTTCTCTTATCCTGATTTTTTTCAAATAATTCAAAAAACTCCTATTAACCTTCAAGTAAGTAGTACATGACCTGGTTTAAAACAAAAAGTTAATGCCTCATTTACTTGGCATTCTTAGGACAGTAGGTGCTCCAAAGAAATGAATTTTTCAGATAACTCACTCTTATCCATTTAAGCACCAACACTTACATTGTTTGGCATGGAGATTTCTTTTTTAAGTGGGAATCTTTCGATTTTTAAAAAGATTCAATTAAATATTATTTTGACTGATAATTATTGTGTTGTACCACACTCAAGCTCCTAAACTATATGTCCCCAGGGTTCTTTTTTAAAAGTTGCTGGCTTTGAAGAGTTTTTCTTCTGATCCCCAGCTTTGGTGTGTCAGCTGTCAACTTTTGCTGGTATCAGTGTGAACCTGACTCAAGCAGCCTCCAACTCCCTTCAAATTTGCTGCTACTTGCAAAACAAGTTTGTCAGAATTTTGCCTAAAACACACAGGCTTTGAGAGGATCCTCAAATCTATATTTTGGTTGTTCCGTCTTCTATTTATTTCCTGAATCTCTTAAAGTTTGCAGTTACAAGTTCCAAACCAAGTTCTGGATAAATTACTGCTATATCCTGATAAAAGTCCTTACATTGTTTTCATATTTAAAACTGATAGAGAGCGCTTCATTATTTATTCACTCATCCAACAAGTATTAAGTACTTGTGTTGTGAAGTTGGTAAGTAATATTATGGTGAAAATAAAGAACTAAAAAGATTGCTAGTTTTGAACATATTCTAAAATAGAAAAACTCAGAAAAAACAACTTCTTAGCACTTAATAAAAACAGGGTTGTTGTGTGGGTTTTTTTAATATTAAACTACAAAACCACCTCAGTTTTTTACAATTTCTATAGCTTTAGACTTAAGAACTGAAGATTCAAGGGTTCTATTTAACCAAATATTTATTTTAGAGAGCTCTGAATAAGATTCCAAAATTTTATACCTTTTTTCTATTACACATTCCCATCTTGCCCTAAAGAAATCACTAGCAACATATGCTTTAGTTTTAAATGATACTCAAAATCTTGGTAACCATTTCAAACCATGGTAAGTTTATCTTCATTTTAATGTTGAGCAACAATAATTTGATAAAAAGTGTAAATTCAGGAAACTTCCTGTCCAAATTTTCATAAGTTCCTATATTTGGTGTGCAGAAAATTTTTTTTTTAAGTTTCAGGAGTAAGAGATGGTGTGGCTCTACAATATTTGCTTTATCTGCCACAATCATATTTTTAAAATTCCATTACCCATTTAAACCTAAGGCTAGGAAATGAGTCAAAGAGGAGTAGGGCTTAAAATTGGTCTCTGAGGATTAATTAAGACAACTGGTAAAAACCCCTGGTGTCAGCCTCACTTGTTTTAATGCTCTTGGAATCTCCTTTCTCATTCATTTTCTCCTCAGGGAGCACAAGTGACTTTTTCTGTATTTTATAATTTTATAACTGATTACTGGTCACCTTTATTATGCAGAGTGAACTGGAAATGGGCATTAGTTATGTGCCTGTAATCTGAGACAGTAAAATAATATTTCTAAGTGAAAAAAAGTTACTATCATTAAAAACTATTAATTACTACCATTAAAAACCTTTTCCAGCAATGCATTAACATTTCTTCAACATTAATTTTGGAACCTGCAGATGCTTTAAGCAGTACTATAGAGGCAGAGCATGGACCTAACTTTCAAAATAACAACACAGTATTATTTAAACTATTAGAGTAACCATTAAAGTTGGCTCTGACCTCATCAGCATACCATCTTGTCCCATGATATAAGTCTGATTCTAAATAAAAACAATTCAGAGAAAAATCCAAATGGTCTCTTGCTCTCTCTACAATTTAGGCAAAGAAGCAAATGGCAAATACTGGACACACCTATCATAAGCAAAATCTCCACGAGGTACTATCCACACTACCGGTTTAAAAGAAAAATACAGACCTGGCTCAGGATATTTACAATACAATTGGAGAGAGAAAATATGTTCCATAAAAGATACTAATACTAACCAATAGTAAAAATAAAAATAATTGAATTAAATTAAAAACTGATCATGAACATTTAACATTCTGAAAGCAGAAATGGAGGGCACTTAGTTCAAATGTAAACAAAATTCTTTTTGCCTATTTTAAATCTGGCAATCAAAATCAGCCAGAACTAAGGAGTTGGGCCAACAGCATCACCAAAGAAAAAAACCGAAATTCTCAGGAGCAACTGGTATTGGACCATTCAAAACAAAGTCTTCCTGTGAGTGCTCATTAGGAGTTTCTCTCCTAAAATCTCCTTATCAAATTAAAAACCTGGCTATCAACTTTGTGGAAACCTAAGCTTCAGAGAAGCACTCTCGATACTTTTTTTTTTCAAAGCACTTAAGGTCCATCCACAGAATAGGAGCTGGCGAACACCGAGGAGGAATTGGCCTATTGTTCGGAGAACCGCAGGACCATCCGAACGCCACGGGGCGCGCGGGAGCTGGGGGTAAGCAAGGCTCAAACGCGGCACAGGTGTGCGTATGGGGGAAGGGGGACAGGTGTGCCCAGGGCCACAACTAAGGTTAGAGAGGCCCGACTTCAGATCCAGACGTCGACTGGATCTGAGGAAAAGAGTCATCCCTGAAGCTTAAACCACGGAGCATGGAGGGGGGCGGGCCTGGGGAAGGTCTTAAGGACTCCAAAGCCCACCCGGTTTGGCAGTGGGGGTGGTCGGAGAAGGCCGGGGCACTCAGGGTGTAAAGCCCGAAGATAAAAGAAAAGGCTCTCGAATCGAGGGGCCAGCGTAGAAATCTCTAAACAATGAACCACGCTCGGTCTGGGGTAAATGGCTAGGAGACCAGGGGTGTCGCGGAGGTGGGAAGAGGGTGGGAAAAGGGAAACAAAAGAGAAGCCCCCCAAGTGTGGGGCCCCGGTGGCGGCGGCGCCGGCGATTACCTGTGAGAGTTGACGGGGATTGGGGCAGCCGAAGAGCGCGGAGCTGGAGCTGAAGCTGATGGCTCCTCGGCGGCTGAGGACGTGCTGGGGGACCGGCCTGTCCAGGGGCAGCACCGGCAGCTGGTAACATACTTCCATTGAATACGCCCGCCCTGCCCCCGCGCGGCGCCCGCCCAGCCGCGGCCGCCGGCCCCTGTGCTGGGAAGGGGCCGCGGCTCGGGGGCGCCGGGCCGAGGCGGGGGCAGGGAGGGCGGGCGCCGACCCCGGGAAGCCGCGCTCACGCCTTCCCACCCCAACACTCCGCCCGGGCCGCCGGTGGGAAGACGCTGCGGCGGCCGCGGCGACAGTTACGAGGACCGGCGCGCGCCCGGCTCCGGGGTGCAAGCGGGAGCAGCGCAGGCAAAGTGGGAGAGGGAACCCTGCCGCCCCAGATCTCCTCGGCCGGGAGGAACGGGTCCGGGCAGAGCAGAGCAGGAGTGGAGCAAAGACAGAAGAAAGCGGTGCAAGAAAAGACGGCTGGAGCCAGCGGCGAGACCCAGGTCGCACGGGGCTTGGGACCAGCCACCAGCTCGGGCCGCCGCCACCGTCCTGCCCCTCCCCTCCCCCGGAGCCTGACTTCACTCCGCCGCCGGCGCGAGCCCGGCGTAATTCACACTTTGCAGCCGCGGACGGTGCGCCAACCACGGCCGCCGCCACCCTGACGTCACGACGCCGCGCCGCAGGCCCCGCGCCTCCGCAGCGCCCTGGGAGACGGGTTAGCGGCGGTGGGGGTGAACCGTCTCACTCCGGTTCTGCACTCGGTCACTGTCCCCTCCCGCCACACACTGCCCCCCTTCCTCCTCTCCTACCAACCTCAACCCATAGCCCCCGCCCAGCTCTCCCTTATCTGCCCTCCACACAAGGCGCGTGCGCACGAGGCCCCACCGTTTGGGGACATTCCCCTTATCGTTAAACTCTTGCTTTCGAGCGCGCTGAGGGTGTGGGGTGGACTCAGCCTGTCTACAAGCAAGATTCGGGCCTTCTGACCCCAGAGACCCGAAGCACAGGGCGCAGTGGCAGCGCTCAGC
The DNA here is from genome assembly GCF_018350155.1 of Leopardus geoffroyi. Classification (NCBI taxonomy): domain Eukaryota; kingdom Metazoa; phylum Chordata; class Mammalia; order Carnivora; family Felidae; genus Leopardus; species Leopardus geoffroyi. Next base: position 137,541,131 of record NC_059338.1, on the reverse strand, counting down.
CTTAACTGCGGGGTCACCGCTGTGTTTCCCTCCTTGAATTCCCATTCTTGGGCTTCGCTGGGGACCGCTGCGGCAGTGACGTCAGCGGACCGCGCGGGCACCATCCTCCCCGCTACGTCACTGCCAGTCCCTTGGCGGGGCCCGGCTGGGGCTCTCCCCAGGCAGGTACGGGCCCCAGGGCTGTCCCGGGCCAAGGGGAGAAGAGAGGAGTCGAGAATGCGGGAGAGACGAGAGGGTGAAGGGGTGGTGGGGAAACACCGAGACCGAGAAAGAAGAAGTGAGAGTATGCACTGGAAAAAATGAGAAAGAAAGGATGATACTGAGAAGACAAAGGAAAAAAGGATCCTTCATGACCTTTTACCAAAACTGTTTTGGTTTGTTGGCTTTGATTTTTAGAAAGCAGAGAGAGTAAAGAGCTCTTGACCTGCTTTGTAAGTTGGATACGTCATTTGCAGGTTCATTTTGTCAAATTTCTCCCTAAACTGCAATCCATTGTTTCAAATGCATTCCAGCCCCTGGGATGTCGGCCTGAACAAGCTCTTTCCTGCTGGCAAAATTGTTGATTCGGCTCTGCTCTCAGGGCACCCACCCTTCCACTTATTTGCTATGACTAGCCACTGGCAAGATGGCAGATCATTACTGAGGATATCAGGTATCCACTGCTCATGGTTCCATAAATCAATAAAAGTCTGCAAGACTTTTTATCATCTTTCCACAGCATCTGTTTCTTTTACATCACTTAAAACTTTACCTCTTCCATGGTTATTTCTCTACTTGTGTGCTACTATTAAAACAAATATAACTTCTCCTGTGGTTTCATGGATATTGTCTTCACTAGATGGCAAGCTCCCCTTTAGTGCAACAACTGACCCAACTCCTCTTGGAAACCCTAATTACTCCCACAATATCTAGTAGATATATTGAGCATCTGCTGTATGCTTGGGATTAAGCTAAGCACTCTCTCTCGTTCTGACAAAAACCCCATGGGATAATACTAAGTTGAAACTAGGTTTAGGGAAACATAACTTGCCCTAGATCTTACTCAAAATAGTGGCAGAACTAACCTCAAATAATGTTTGAAATCTGTATACACCCAGAGATGGTATTCGTGTCATATAAAACTGTATATGCCAAATTACTGTCACATTTAATAACATTTAAGAGACTCCCTTCCATTAAGTCATTTGATAAGATTCAGGGCACTGAATTAAACAGTGCATCTCCCTTCAGCAGAGAGGGGAGCTAACATTTACTATGCACCCACTGTGAGCCATGACAGGTATTCTACATATAATGTTTAACTTAACCCTTCACAATATTCACATACGTAAAATTTGATACCAATTCTACAGATGAGGAATCCGTTTCCAAGACCATAAGTCATTTGTGCCACTGAATTTTGTTCTGTGTGATTTCAGAACCATGCATTTCCACCATACCATGCAGTATCTCAAGATCAGAACTTCAACTGTTCTCAGTGTTCTTTACAGTATTGGGGAGCATATTAGGGTTCTCCAGAAATACAAAACCAATAGATGATATGTATATGTATGTATGTATGTATGTATGAATGTATGTATGTGTATATGTATATATATATATATATAGAGAGAGAGAGAGAGAGAGAGAGATTTGCTGTACACAAGCCTCATCTAAGACAGAGAAGCTAGAGGAGCTGCAGGCCCTGCTCCTCCCCTAGCCAGTAAGGTGAGTCAGCAAATCATGTGTAAAATTACAGCAGTGCTTGGGACCTGGCATGGACCTACCAAGTGTAATGGCTGGTGCTTCACTTCCACTTCTCAAATCTTGCAAATTTCTATTGTTGCCAACCAAAACCCTAAAAAGAAGAGAATTCTGGGAAATGTAGTTCCAACTTAGCTAAGTTGATAGTGCAAAACCAACCCAGTCCAAACTCTTGTCAACTTGACCTCCAGAAACACTTTTTTAAATCATATTTAATTTTCAAATAAAGATCATAGTAAAATCATGCTTATGTCCATATGATGCAACTATCATACAGCCTGAGACAGCTCCCTCCCTCCCCAAAAGAGGATAGAGTCTTTGAATGATGTTCATCCCTCTTCTTGATAAGTCATATTATTCCTTTGATGTCCTGTAACTTAAACACTAAGATATAAAGTTAGGCACTATTAACACATCTTAGGGGAATGGGGAGGGGGAGAAAATAATCGGTTAATACACACACAAATGTATTCATATCAAAATGAGGGGAAAATGTTCACAACTATTATAGTCCTTGTATCTGCAACTGGCAATGTAATCATAATGACTACTTATAACTACTTTCTTTTTATCCCCCAATACCAATTTAATATACCCTTTGCCTTCAGCAAGCATCTCAGCTGATAATAGTTTCTTCACTTATGTGGCAACCCATATTTTTGTTCCTGAAAAATCTGGACCATTAGAGGTTCTACTTCTACTGGGTTGCTGTGTTTTTTTCCATTAACCTATATAACAGAGTATGGGAATACTAAGAAGCACCCCCAAAGAATCTCCTGCATTCCAGGCATATTCCCATGTAACAGAAACTCAAGATCAGCTTAACAGTCAAAATCGATCACTCTAGGCAGGAGAGTAACCCCCTTCTTTGCATGTTGGTTAAATAGCACAAGGCAGGGGCGCCTGGGTGGCGCAGTCGGTTAAGCGTCCGACTTCAGCCAGGTCACGATCTCGCAGTCCGTGAGTTCGAGCCCCGCGTCAGGCTCTGGGCTGATGGCTCAGAGCCTGGAGCCTGTTTCCGATTCTGTGTCTCCCTCTCTCTCTGTCCCTCCCCCGTTCATGCTCTGTCTCTCTCTGTCCCAAAAATAAACGTTGAAAAAAAAAATTAAAAAAAAAATAAATAAATAGCACAAGGCAGTCTCAATTTACAGACTAATTGAACTCTTGCTTTGTTCAAGAGTTCAAGATGTTCCTGGTGGAAGCATCCTTCCTTTGGAACTAAGACCTCTAGACAAGCAAACCCAAAGCTACAGTAATTGGAAACAAAATCTTGCATTTGACTGACTAGGGATAAAACAGGATCCACTTCCAGTCCCACCTCTTGATTCCTGAATCATGAATATATATTTAAATTTAGAACATATGCCGAAACTTGGAGGACATTACCCTAGCTACACAAGGTATTGTCACTCAGATGGAGAGATTATTGAGTCTTCTGAGGCCATTTCAATGCTACAACATGGATGAACCTTGAAAACATGCTAAGTGAAAGAAGCCAGATACAAAAGGCTACATAGTGTATGATTTCATTTTCATAAATTATCCAGAATAGGCAAACCATAAAGACAGAAAGCCAATTAATTGTTGCCAGGGACTGAGGAGAGGGAGGAATGGGGAGTGACTGCCTAATGGGTATGGGGTTTTCTTTTGGGGTGATGAAAGTTTTGGAACTAGATAGCGGTGATGACTGCACAACATTGTAAATGTACTTAATGCCATTGAAGTGTACAATTATAAATGGTTAAAATAGTAAATTTTTATCATAATAAAAAGAAAAGAAAGAGGGCCTTCAATCATCCTATCAAGCCAGCTATCTCAGGATAATAAGCAACATAATACGACTAGTGAATTATATGAGCATGAACCCATTGCTGACTTTATTTGTTGTAAAATGGGTTTCTTGGTTAAAAGTAATGCTATATGGAATAACACAATGGTGAGTAAAACATTGCATAAATCTAACATACCTGGTGGTTTTGATAGAAGCACTGTGTGTGGGGAAGGAAATTCATTTTCAAAAGAAGTATCTATTCAGTAAGAAAAAAGGACTGCCCATTCCATAATGAAAGTAGCCCAATTCAATGTACCTCGTGGATGGGAGACACTTCTAGGAAATGGAAGCTTAGTTGTGGACTCTGCTGTTAGCAAATTGGGCACTTAGCAATAGTGGTAGCCAGATTGGCCTTATTGAGTGGAAATCCATGTACCGAACCCACATCTCACTTGTATCATGCCATCATGGCCACTTTGTTCATGAGTCTGTTGGTCAGGGCCAGGGATAAATGGGGGGAAAGGCTGACTAACATACATAGAATGTGTCACTCATCCAACTGATTATTATGATCATCCTCTAATGAAATTTCTCTTTGGAATCACATGAGACACACTCTGCCCGTTCAATCTATCCACATATACCCCTTCCCCAGACCTCTTTGTCATCAATTTCCCGATCATGTTCCTTCCAAGTTCCAGACTATCCCGCCAGTAAGACACTGCCCATGAATCAGTATGACCCATACACCTAGCTATCTCTCTTTTCAGACAAAGTGAGCAATTAGGTGCATTGTTCTAAGTTTTCTCCCAATCATAGTATTTCCCTTCATCACCTTTAGGACTACCCAAAGAGTAGAAATAGTGCTGTAGCTATCTAGTTTCTGCACCATAGAATACAGAACTACTGTTAAGTCAGACCCAAATAGTTTTCTTCTGTCACTCAGCAGGACATAGGGGGCTAACAATAATGCCTTGGATGAAAGTTGAGAGGGAGGAGGCAATGTGGTAGTAGTAGAGATTATGGACAACTGGAACACTGTTCATACAATTTACTTGAGCCTTAAAAGACTTGCTTGAGGGGCATGTGGGAGGCTCAGTTGGTTAAGCCTCCAAATCTTGATCTTGGCTCAGGTCATGATCTCACAGTTCATAAATTTGAGCCCTGCATTGGACTCTGTGCTGACCGCATGCACCCTGCTTGGAATTCTCTCTCTCCACCCTCCCCCTCTCCTGCTCTCTCTCTCGCAAAATAAATAAATAAACATTAAAAAGAGAGAGAGACTTGCTTGACCCTGATCTCATGCATACCACTTCTACTTAATGATGGAGTACTCCTGGGCACAACCAACTTTATGGTTTGGTGTCAGTATACCTTTAGTATATTATGAGCTACTCAGGTCACAAGGTAATTTGTTAGCTCATGGTCAAACATTCAGTTTCTACTAGGGCCTGGTAGTAAGCCAGAATAATTTCTCAAAAAGGGAATAGTTATGTAAAGAAGAGGACATAACTTAGCTACAAAGTCCTAAAAGCCCATATAAGATTCAATAATAGAAGATTATCAAAAGCTTCCTACAGTATCACTAACCTATCACAGATACTTCAGCATCATACCTGCTGGGTCACATGGCCCAAATGACAGAGAAGCTTATGTGGTGATATGGATTCCTTAAATAGACTTTTCTTGTTCTGAGCTCCACCCAATATTTAATTTTTTGTATTGTGGTAAAATATGCATAACATAAAATTTACAATTTTAACATTTTTGGTATAGAAGTCAGTGGCATTGGGGCGCCTGGGTGGCGCAGTCGGTTAGGCGTCCGACTTCAGCCAGGTCACGATCTCGCGGTCCGTGAGTTTGAGCCCCGCATCAGGCTCTGGGCTGATGGCTCAGAGCCTGGAGCCTGTTTCCGATTCTGTGTCTCCCTCTCTCTCTGCCCCTCCCCCGTTCATGCTCTGTCTCTCTCTGTCCCAAAAATGAATAAACGTTGAAAAAAAAAATTAAAAAAAAAAAAAGTCAGTGGCATTAACTACATTCACGCTCTACAACCATCACCACTACTCATATCCAGAAAGTTTCATCATCCCAAACTGAAACTCTGTGCCTATTAAACAATAACTCACCCCTTCTTCCTCTATCAGTCCCTGGTAACCACTATTTCACTTTCTGTCTCTATGAATATGACTACTCTAGGTACCTTATACAAGTAGAATCATACAGTATTTGTCCTATTGTGTCTGTCTTATTTCACTTAGCATAGTGTCTCCAAGGTTTATCCATGTTGTAGCATGTAACAGAATTTCACTCCTTTTTAAGACTGAGTAATATTTCATTATATGAATGTATTTAGACATGCAGTTTATCCATCTGTCAATAGACATTTGGGTTGTCCTACCTTTTGGGTGCTGTGAATAAAGCTGCTATGAACACGTGTGTATAAATATCTGTGTGAGTTCCTGATTTCAATTTCTTTTAGATATATATCTAGAAGTGCAATTGCTGGATCATATGGAAATTCTATATTTAATTTTGGGAGAAACAGGCATATGGTTTTCCACATCAACTGCACCATTTTATATTCCCATCCAGAATGCACAAAGGTTTCAACCTCACATTGTGGCCAACACATGTATCCTGTTTTTAGATAATAGCCATGCTAATGGATGTGAAGTGGTATCTTATTATGGGTTTGATTTGCATTTCCCTTATGATTAGTGATGTTAAGCATTTTTTCGTGTGCTTTTTGGCCATTTTTATATTTTCATTGGAGAAAAGTCTATTCAAATCCTTTCCCCACGTAAAAAAAAAAAAAATAATGTTTATTTTTGAGAGGGAGAGTGAAAGAGAGAGCAGGGGAGGGGAGGGGCAAAGAGAGAGAGGGAGACACAGAATACGAAGCGGGCTCCAGGCTCTGAGCTGTCAGCACAGAGCCCAACGCGGGGCCTGAACTCGTGAACAGTGAGATTATGACCTGAGCTAAAGTTGGACACTTAACGGACTGAGCCACCCAGGCACCCCTGGTGAGAAGTTTTGATTACTGATTCAATCTCCTTACTTGTTTTGTGTCTATTTAGATTTTTATTTCTTCAGGATTTAGTCTTGGTAGGTTTTCTATTGCCAGAAAATCTCCATTTCATGCCGGTTACCCAACTTGTGGGTGTACAATTGTTCATAGTATGCTTTTATAATCCTATTTATTTTTGTAGAATATGTCGTAATGTGTTCATTTTTAATTCTGACTTTAGTAATTTGAATCTTCTCTCTCTTTTTTTTTTTTTAGCCATTCTAGCTAATGATTTGTCAATTTTGTTTTCAAAATACCAAATCTTGGTTTAGTTGATTTTCTCTATTGCTTTTATATTCTCCACTTACTATATCTCTACTCTTTATTATTTATTTCTAGTAGCTTCAGGTTTCAGTTTGTTGTTCTTTCTTTGGTCCCTTAAGGTGTTAAGTACCTTACTGATTTGAGATCTCTTTTTTTTTTTTTTTTAATTTTTTTTTTTTCAACGTTTATTCATTTTTGGGACAGAGAGAGACAGAGCATGAACGGGGGAGGGGCAGAGAGAGAGGGAGACACAGAATCGGAAACAGGCTCCAGGCTCTGAGCCATCAGCCCAGAGCCTGATGCGGGGCTCGAACTCACGGACCGCGAGATCGTGACCTGGCTGAAGTCGGACGCCTAACCGACTGCGCCACCCAGGCGCCCCGAGATCTCTTTTTTTAATACATCTATAAATTTCCCTTTTAGCACTGTTTTTGCTGCCAGCCATAAGTTTTGAAATGTTGTGTTTTTGTTTTCATGTGTCTCAAGATATTTTCTAATATTCTTTGTGATTTCTTCTTTGACCATTGATCATTTAGGTATGTATCATTTAATTTTCACGTACTTGTGAATTTTTCAATTTTCCTTCTGCTGTTGATTTCCAGTTTCATTTCACTGAAGTTGGAGAAGTTTCTTTGCATAATATCAATATTTTTTACATTTATTAAGACTTGTTTTGTAGTCTAGCATTTGGTCTATCCTTGAGAATCTTTAATGTGCGCTTGAGAAAAATGTATATTCTACTGTTGTTTGCTGTAGTATTCTGCATGCTATGTATGTCTGTTAGGTCCAATTCATCTATATTATTGTTCAGTACATTACATCCCAAATTGTAACAATCTATTTTAAGTTTATACCAACCTAATAACAATCCCATACAGAAATTCTACTCTCTTACAGCTCTTCCTCCACTTTCTTATTGATGTCACAAATTACATCTTTGGATATAGTACACCTATTAACATAAATTAATAATTATTTTTTAGGCATTTGTCTTTTAAATCTTTTTTTTTCCACGTTTATTTATTTTTTTGGGACAGAGAGAGACAGAGCATGAACGGGGGAGGGGCAGAGAGAGGGGGAGACACAGAATCGGAAACAGGCTCCAGGCTCTGAGCCAACAGCCCAGAGCCTGACAGCCCAGAGCCTGACGCGGGGCTCGAACTCACGGACCGCGAGATCCTGACCTGGCTGAAGTCGGACGCTTAACTGACTGCGCCACCCAGGCGCCCCTGAATCTTATAGAAAATGAAAGGTGGAGTTACAAACAAAAATTATAATAATACTGTTTTTTTATATTTGTTCATATGTTTACGGGAGATCTTTATATCTTAATTTGGCTTTGAGTTATGCTCTAGCATCCTTTCATTTCAACTTGAAGAGCATGAGTGAGGGAGGAGCAGAGAGACAAAGAGAATTGCAAGCAGGCTTTGTGTTATCAGCATGGAGCCCAATCTCATGAACCTGTGAGATCATGACCTGAGCCAAAATCAAGATGGACACTTAACCAGCTGAGTCACCTGGGCACCAATTGAAGTTCTTTAAAACAAGTAGTTAGAACCCCAGACAAGTAACTTGCTCTCCTTTGTTTCAGCAAACAAGTGGATGGATTGAACCAAATGGTCTCTGGACATGGGTTAACCTGGCAGAGGTGAGGGTGGGGTTATAGTACCATATGAAAAGTAGCAGGATAAATGAGAATCTGTCTACCTGTTGACAGCCAAATTTTTATCCTAGAGGCAAGAGGACAGAAGATTCCTCTTTTAGAAAAGTGGACCCACCCTAGGAAAAAGCTTAAAGGTGCTATTGGCTTGGGGTCATCCAACCAAAGAAATGAGCCTACACATAATTTTAAGGTAAGTTTTACCCATGTGCATGGAGTTCATTATCAATATCCCATTCATAAATATGACAGAAAAATCAAGCACTACCAGAATTTGAATAAATCCCATTGCATGAGAGATAATAGAAACAAACAGGGAAGTAAACAAACAAGGGGAAACAGAAAAATCCAGAGAACCCCCCTCCCCCCAAAACCAATAAAATCCTTAGAGAGATGAAAAGATATATAAGAATGGGATGATATAAAAAGGAGAAATGAGATAGTTCTTTAAAATTAAAACCTATGATAGCAAAAATTAAGGATTTATTGGATGGGTTAGAAAATAAAGCTGAAGATATCTTCCCCAAAGTAAAATGATTAATTAAAGATACAGATAATGTGAGAAAAGATATTAAAACTGGAATTCCAGTCCAGGGGGTCTAACATCCAAATAAGGATAATGTCAAAAAGAAAGAATTGAGAAAAATGTAGGAAAGAAATAATTCAAGAAAATTCAGCAGAACTGAAGGGCACACATTTCCAGATGGAAACAGTCCAGTTTGTAATTAGAATAATGAATAGAGAAAAGACCTCCACCAAGACATATAGTGAAATTTCAGCATAATGGGGACAAAAATAAGAATTTAAAATCTTCCAGGGAGTAAAAGTAAAAATAACTCATGTATAAAGGACTGTGGATCAGAATGGCAAAAGCCATCTCAGCAATGAATTAGAAGCTAGGAGATAATGATATAAAACCTTCAGAATTGTGAAGGAATTTGATTTCCCATCTAGGAATTAGTATACCTGGCCACACTATCAATTTAATATGATAGTAAAAATACAGATATTTTTCACTCCTACTATACCTTTTCTCAGGAAGTGATTATTACAGGATGTGCTCTAGCAAGAAGAGTGAAGAAACCCAGAAAGGGAAATATTGGGATCCAGCCAACAGGACCTTCAACACAGGAGAGAGAGAAAGAAAGCCTCAGAATGATAGTTCTTAGATCACAGCCACAGAGGATACCTAGAGAGAAACCAGGCCATATGGGAGCAGGATTATGGGGGCTCTGTGACGGAAGTGAAAGTAACAGATGTCCTGAAGAGGCTGAACACAGAGTGAGAAGCTCTGGCAGAATTTGGGAATAAATTTATTGTTATTACATAGAATATTAAGGGGGTAAAAGAGATTCAATTACTCACACCATGAATAAAAAGTTGTAAAAGAAAATCAACTTAATTACTGTTCATTATATGGCCCTTTTATAAATAATAGTTACGCAGTCACAATAATATAAGCACTGAATATTCATTTAACAAAAATATAGTGCTATAACTATACTGAGAAGTGGAAGAAGATGAAAAATGTGTATTTGGGTATTAGAAAGCCAAATTTTCAACTTCCACAGCAAGACATTAATAGGTAATAGCAAAAATTGAGATGTGAGTTAATACATGGAGTGAAATATCATAAGAAACAGCTAAAAACTGACCATTTCTTGTGTCAGCAAAGCAGAAATTGGTAGATTATTGAGATGGAACAAGAGGCTGCTAGGTTTGTTATAACATAATAGGACTACTGAACTCTAAAAACTATGTATAGGGGCACCTTGGTGGCTCAGTCGGTTAAGCGTCCGACTTTGGCTTAGGTCATAATCACGCAGTTTGTGAGTTCGAGCCCCACACAGGGCTCTGTGCTGACAGCTCCGAGCCTGGGGTCAGCTTCAGATACTGTGTCTCCCTTTCTCTGCCCCTCCCCTGCTCACACTCTGTGTATGCATGTGTCTCTCTCTCGAATATAAACATTAAAAAATATGTATATGTATTATGTTTCTCATTTAAAAAAGTACTCATTGTAGTGGGTTGGATTGTGTCCCCCCAAAATATGTTAAGTTCTAATACCTGGGACCTATGACTTTGTTTAAAAATAGGGTCTTTGCAGATCTAATCAAGTTAAATAAAGTCATATGAGATTAGGGTGGGCCCTATACCCCACAACTGGTGTCCTTTAAGAAGAGAGAGACTTGGAAGTGCAATACACACAGGGAAGAAAGCCATGTGAAGACAGAGACCATGGCTGGAGTGATATGTGTACAAGCCCAAACCCCAAGAGACAAACAACCCACCAGAGACGCATGAATCAAATTCTCTTCCAGAGCCTTCAGAGGGAGCATGGCATTGCCAACACCTTGATTTTGGGCTTCTAGCCTCCTGAGCTCTGAAAGAATAAGTTTCTGTCCTTTTAAGCCAATTTATGGTAATTTGTTACAGCAGCCCAAAGAAGCTAATACAATCATTTTACTCAATTTCTGAGTATCTGAATTAGAGCAGGAGATGTTCCACAGAGGGTCAATTCTTCTAAATTCATTTCCACACTTGAGGCTTCAAAACAACAACAACAACAACAACAACTAATCAAGTTAGCTGGGTTTTTTTTTTTTAGGGCACAGTATAAAACCCATCTGTTCAATTAAGGGATGTGGGAGGACTGGCAAATGTGAAACACAAATTTTGGTCTCTGGTTATAAATATTTAAGTGTATGCCTATTTGAGGTTTACTTTCTGTTTTTAAAAATGCCAGTTCTTTCCTGCTATCTCTGAAGAATAGTTACAAAGAACAAAGGCTTCTTTTCTTTACCCTTCACACAGTAACAGTGTAAAATGTTGAATAGAATGAATATTACTCAGAAAAGCAAAATATTTTACAATATATCTAAAAATTGATCATTAAACATTTTTTCCAACTAACAACATTGTTATATGAAATAGTAACAGAATTAAAGAAAACACCTACATTATTTACATTTCCTACACTTTTGATTCCAGTGCCTTATCTTGGGGTCCAATACCTTCTTTAATATAGTTCAAGTAATGAGATACTAATTTTTTTTAGGACAGTGAGCATGAGCAGGGCAGAAGGAAAGATAAAGAGAGAATCTTAAGAAAGAGAGAAAGATGAGAATCATGCTCAGCACGAGCCCAACATGGGGGCTCCATCCCACGACCCTGGGATCATGACTTGAGCCAAAATCAAGAGTTGGATGCTCAACTGACTGAGCCGCCCAAGTGCCCCAGGGTGTGAAGATCTTAAAGCACTTGGTTCCAGGATGTTATGGGTTGAAATCCATCTGTTCCTCTTTCCCATCTTAACCCCCAGTACCACAGAATGTGAACTCATTTGGAAATAGAGTCGTTGCAGATATAATTAGTTAAACTAAGATGAGGTCATACTGAATTAGCATGAGTATTTAATGTCCTTACAACAAGACAGCCATATGAAGGCATAGACACAGGGAGAATACCTTGTAAAGATGGAGGCAGAGATTGGATTGATGCGTCTACAAGCCAAGGAACACCAAAAATTGCTACCTGTCAGCAGAAATTAAGAGACAGATTTCTTCTGAGATTCTTCCCCAGAACACTCAGAAGGAGCTAACCTGCAGACACCTTGATATTGGACTTCTAGGCTCCAGAACTGTGAGAGAATAAATTTATTTTGTTTCAGGCCACCTAGTTTACGCAGCATAGCGTGAAATTTATCATTAGCCACTCAGTTTGTGGAATTTGGACAGCAGCCTTAGGGAATGAATATTTAAGAATTTTATCAAAATTATGATAGCTGGCAGAGGGGAGTTCTTTAAAGATTTTTCAATTCCAGTTTTTTCATTCGTTTATTCACTAAATATTTCTTGACTGATTACTAACTTTTAAGCACTCTGTAGCCACTGGAAATAAAAAGAAAAAAAAGGGGACAGAGAAAGGTCCCCTGCCTTAATGAAGTGAAAATCCTAATGAAGTAAGAATAGAAAAAAACAGATACATAATGTAATATAACATAATATAAGCTAATGTTAGGTGTGCTATGAAGAAAAATAAAGGAGGGAAACATACTAGAAAGTGGGATACAGAGGTCAGGGAAGACCTCTTTGAGAAGATGACATTTGAGCAGAAGGCTGAATGAGGTAAGGAAGTAAGCTAAGCCAGGATTCGGGGTAGAGAAGTACTTTCTTGATAAGGGGAACCAGTACACATGTTCTGTGCATAAATGGGGTCAATGTAGAGGGAACTTACTGCCTGAGAAACAGGGAAGGGAGATGAGATCAGATCAATGTAGGCCCCTGTGGGCCTGGTTAAGGATTTGGATTTCATTCTAAATGTGATGGGATGCCACTGGAATGTTTTGTTTTGTTGGTTGCTTCTTTTGTTTAATCAGAGAAAAGATATTATATGATTTATATGTTTTGAAGATCTCTCCAGTTTCTCTGTAGACAATACTTTCTAGATGAAGAATGGAAGCAATGAAATCAGTTAAAAAGCTTTTAAATAGTCTGAAAGGGTGATGGAGGGGCCTTTGAGCTTCTTTGGATGTGGCACTATGCAAATTTATACAGAACAAATTTATAGATAATCATCTAAGCCTAATGTCATCCCCTTTTCAAGTTCACAACCATAGCTTCTTGGGATTCTTCTACATCTCCTGAGCCACTTTATTTTTAAAAAATTTTTTTTGGTTATTTATTTTGAGAGAGAGCGAGTGTGAGTGGGGGAGAGGCAGAGAGAGAGAATCCCAAACAGGCTCCACACTGACAGTGCAGAGCCTGATGTGGGGCTTGAACCCACGAACCCTGAGACCAGGACCTCAGCTGAAAATCAAGAGTTGGACACTTAACAGACTAAGCCACCCAGGCGCCCCAGTCCTGAACCACTTTAGACCAGAAACTAGTAAGGGGTTTCTGGATAAAGCAGTTAATATCCATTTGAAGGTCTTATTTACAGCTCAAAACTTAACTCTAAAGTTAAGGGATAAAAATAAGATTACTTTTGGAAGATCTCAGGATTAATTTTTTAGGTAAATAACTTACATAATATAATCAAAATTTTACAAGGTATAGCAAAATAAGTTAAATATATATGTACATATATATATTATCCATATCAAATCAATTTTTAAAATGCAACTAAATTCTTCTACTTATAGCATATAGGAATCTTAAACTTGTTGAAGAATTAGTAAATGTTCACAATTCTTAGAGTGGAAGGACTCAGCATTCAAAATTTAGTTAAACTGAAAGTGACATTGTGCTATAAGTGAAATAAATCAGACATAAAAGGACAAACACTATATGATTCCACTTATATGAGGTGCCTCGAATAGTGAAATTTACAGAGACGGAAAATAGAGTAGTTGCTACTAAGGACTGGAGGAAGAGAGGAATGGGGAGTTAGTATCTAATGAGTACAGAGTTTCTGTTTGATATGATGAAAATATTCTAGAAATGGTGACGGTTGCACAACACTGTGATTGTATTAAACGCCACTGAATTGTACACTAAAAAGTGGTTAAAATGGTAAATTTTATGTTAGGCATATTTTACCACAACAGACAGGAACAAAGCATGTGCTATGACAGTTCATTGCTTTAGCCAACCAGTCTCTGAGCTCTAGAATAAATGTGTGGACACAAGTCACCACTCTCGTTCTTAAGGCCCAACCCCTTCAATGTTCAGAGTGGATCTAGCTTCAGAAATAGGGCTTGATAGAGCATGGCAGTGGCATCCCATCACTGCAGGTAGCAGAGCCTGGGCTAATTCTAATTCTAATTCTCATTAGAATTCCTATTATGCATTTTTTTTCCTCTACTGTTTTTCTGGAAAGTCTGGAAAAAAACTTTTCAGGTATTCTATGACATTTGCTTTCTCTTTTCATTTCAAATATTCTCATAGTTGACCAAGAAAGACTGAGTCATTCTCTGAGTTGAAATTTGCACACTGATGATTTTCCTTAATGCTTTCCATATGTTGATTTTTTAAAAACATTTATTACTGAGAGACAGAGACAGACAGACTGTGAGCAGGGGAGGCGCAGAGAGAGAGGGAGACACAGAATCCAAAGCAGGCTCCAGGCTCTGAGCTGTCAGCACAGAGCCCGACACGGAGCTCGAACTCACGAATTCCAAGATCATGACCTGAGCCGATGTTGGCTGCTTAACCGACTGAACCACCCAGGCGCCCCTCCATATGTTGGTTTTTAAATTCAGATTGGTCCAATTGTAGGTGACATGAATGTTGTCAATAGTGCCTAAAGACTTCATTGGCAACAACATGCCTTGACAACTCAGCTCTTGTATGTTTCCTGGTTTGAGCAATCTGTCCAAGCACAGCAGGCAAAATGCTGTAACTGCAATGTATCTGCTGGCAATGATGATAAACCACACACTTACAAGGCGACACCACAAGTAACACTGTAGTACACAGGTGGGAAGACAAGGAAACTGATAAATTGTAAAGCAAACACAAATATTAATACAAGATTTAAACCAAAAGAATGCTTTACTAAAAAAGCCCTCCTAACCAACAACCAAAAGCAATCAAATGTCTTAAAAAATTATGGAACAAAGCCACAAGAAACAAGTTGCTCTTACTTTAGTCAAAGTTTAGTCACACGAAAGAGATAACTGGAGAAATGTTTTTCTTTATCTGTGGAGAGTTTCATTTGCCAAATAATCCTCAGATGGCCTTCCCTCCTTCAGTGCATCATGTTTAAGTGAAATCACAAAGACTGCCAGATTTATAACAAATGCAGTGATGATGGAAATTCACAATGAAGTAGGAACAAAAATGTTTGCACATGCATGAATAAAAGTTATCAATGAAGAAACAAACATATCAATCATTCTGGAAAACAAGTGACCAGAAATGGCAGTGGGGGGAACAGCCCTGGCTTCTGCAAAACCCACATAACACTGGAGTCTGTGGAATTACTCATATCATCAAAGCTTTTACTCTAGCATCTTAAACTTCTTTTTAAAAATATTTATTTATTTATTTATTTATTTATTTATTTATTTATTTATTTACGTTGAGAGAGAGAGAGGGAGAGAGAGAAGGAGGGAGGGTGGGAGGGAGGGAGAGAGAGAGAGAAAGACAGAGAACCCCAAGCAGACTCTGCACTGCCAGTGCAGAGCCTGACAAGGGGCTCAAACTCACAAACCGTGAGATCTTGACCTGAGCCAAAATCAAGAGTCGGACACTTAACCAACTGAGCCACCCCGGTGCCTCTAGCATCTTAAACTTCTATTCTCACAAGTGCCTTGCCCTTTCATCTCCATGTATGTGCTCATCCTGTTACCTCTGAATTGAACACCCGCTTCTCCCCTCCCAGTCTCTAGGCTCCCCAAGTTGAAATCCCACATATCATGTGACCCTATATAAATCTTCATTCTCAATAAAGTCTTTCCTGAACAACTTAGCTGGAAGCAATCTCTCTCTTATCATGTCCAGTAAGACCATCCGCACTACTCTTAAGGCATTCCCTCTCTGCAAGGTACTATATTTACCTATGTACATATATGATCTCTCTGGACTCCTAAACACAGGTGTTCTCCAAAGATCTCTACTGGACCCTCTTCTCTTGTCAGTCCTCATTACATCCATATCCACACATATCCACACATACACCTCCATATTAACAATTTAATATGGTTCACAGTCTCTTCTGTGAACATGACTCCAAAATCTTTAGTCCTATGGTTCTTTCAAGTTTCAATCCCTCATTTCTCACTGCTTGCACCTAGTTGCCCCTTTAAATCCCACACTCATTAAGTCTACAGTGGAAATTATCATCTTCCTGCCCAACTTTCTTCCTCTGTTCTCCTTATGTTAACGACACTAGTGCCTCCCTGGTCATTTGGATGCAAAATCCCTCATCCATCCTCCCTGCCCATAACCAGTCAGTTACAAACTCCTGTCAGTTTCATTTTGCTAATACTGCTATCGTTTCAACCGTTTCTTCTCACCCAGTTCCCTTTCTTCCAACTTCCAATGACTATCTTATCTAGTCCACCACTGTTAGCCACAGTATCCAGAAGGATGTCTTACCTAACGTGGAAAATCAGTAACTACATATTGGAAGAATGAATAATTCTCCCCAGCCAATGCCTCTGCTCATACAATTCTCTTATCTAGGAATGTTCTTGTACCATGTTGCCAATATCTACTCCATTATTCACAGTACAACTCAATTGTTTTACCCTCCATGAACTTTTCCAAAAAAGGAAAATTTCAGGTTTCTGAAATACTCAGAATTCTTGGCTGCAAACAGCAAGAGCCAACTTTGAATATTTTAAAGAAAAAGAGCAACAAAAATGGTTTATTGAGTGATGTGATGGAGACTCAGAATGGTTGGGAGACCAAAAAACAGGCAGGTCATCTAATCTGTAGGCTAATCAGAAGGAATTTGCAAGGATGCCGCCACCTTTATTGTCACCACACCCTACTGCTGATGGATCTAGGAGCCAATACAATCTCCTAACCATCCTTCATCTTTCATCACCTGCATAGGATCAAAGTCCTACGTGGGCACATACATTTGGCTAATCCTAGGTTATGTGCCCAGAAGGTTTGAGGACACAGGATACCCGACGCCTTGGCTTTTATAGGAGGCTGCAAAACTGCCTCTTCCAAAGACTCTTATAATGGGAGAGTCCCAGTATTTTCAAAATACAGATACTAGGTAGTAAAACAAAGCAACAAATGTCCACTATCATGTCCAGTGGCCTTGTCCTGTGGCCATGTCCTAACTCTTCTACAGGAAGGCAGAATTCATGTCTGGCTCATTTCTGTATCCACTGCAGTCCCTAGAAAAATCTCCTGGCACTTCTAGTTGAGAACATTCTCTTCTATTAACTTTATCGTAACTATCTTGACTTAAAGTTTCTTGTGTAAACTGCTCCATGCCACTTTAAATCTTTCAGATTTTAAAAATTTCTGATGTTTTCTGCAAAAGCTTGATAAATATCTGTCAAATAAAGGAATGAATGATGACCCTTTTAAAGCACAGAAGCCACGGTGTCTTACACACATTCTTTCACTCACGCTTCACTACATTCTTACGGCTTTTTTCCACTATAGTATTTAACACATTTAAGAAAGCACTTAAAGCTAATAAAACATTCAAATTATGTTGTTGAAAGGTATACCTACCATTCCTCACTTAACCATAAATCTTTATTATTTGTTCTCATTTCCAGAGTCTAAGCAACTCTACTTTATAAATTTTCCTCACATCAAATTTCCATTTAATGCACTAGATAGCTAGCAGTAAAAAAAAAACAAAAAACAAACAAACAAACAAACAAAAAAACCCAAAACAGTCTTTTTCTTCAGCTGTGTCATGCTTCACTTAATTTCTCACTTCTCCTTGTTGAAGGTGTCTCTAATTACCTTTTTGTATCTTCTTTGTTTTCAAGTTTAAACGACCCACAACACCTTTCAAATTTTCAGATTTGTTAAATTTCTGATTTCTTTTTTAAAAGTTTGTCTTTTCTAGAATATTCTATGCTATTTCTGAGCAGCAGCCATTTCCCGGGTTCACTGAGTAACCAGAACACACAGAATATTTGTTGGACGAGTTGATTAATAAGATAGGAAAAGTACATCTTAAGGACTTAGAGGGATGCCTGCATCAAACACATAAATGGTAGCAATTAGATCCATGCCATCGTCATTAAAACGGTGTAGTGAAGGGGTTCTCAGAGCGTGGTCCTCAGACCCCAGGGTGTCCTGGAGACCCTCCTGGGGGAGATCCAGAAGCTCAAAACTATTTTGGTATGAATACAAAGATGATATTTGCCTTTTCCACTGCGTTGATATTTGCAACGATGGTGTGGAAAAAAATGGTCAGTAAAACTGCTGGTGCCTGAGCACAGAGCAAACGGCACTACTGGCCATTGCATTCTTCATGGCTACGCACTTACTTCAAAAAAATGCCAATTTCAGCTTCTGCATGTCACTGAAGTAAAAATTATTATTCTCATGATATCTCAACCCCTGAGACCACATCTTCTTCATATTCTGTGTGATGAAATGAGCCGTGCGCGTAAAGTGCTTGTGCTACGTGCTGAAGTCTGCTGGTTGTCCCAAGGCAAAAGACTTCTGCCATCGTTTGCGTTGTCAACTCAAGTAGCTGATTTTTTCATGAAAGCACCGTTTTACTTGAAAGTATGACTGATAGACAAACTCTGCTTATCATGACTTGGGTATTTGACAGACGTTTTCTTTAAATGAAGTAAATGAGCCGGTCACTTCAAGGAAAACAACTGACAGTACTTGTCGTCAGTGATAAATTTCAAACTTTCAAGTGAATATTACAATTCATCCACTACCATGAGCTAATTCTTGAAGATTTTTCTGATGATACCAGTGGTGCTGTTAATGGATGTACTTTCTTATATTATGTAATGAAATGTGCCAACATTTGGATAATCCGCATACAGAATGAACCAGTATTTTCTAAATGACTAATGCATGATTTACAAAAGCATACAATGGTGAAATGATCCATCCATTCAGAGTTCAAGCTGGTCCAGTGGATTTTAATGTAACAGGGTATGGAAAGTACTATGTAATATTAAACAGTGTGTAAACACATGACCATAACAAATGCATTTTGTAAATTGACAAATATTTAAGTTAGTTTTTTTGAGAGAGAGAGAGAGACAGAGAGAGAGCAAGAGCCCATGCAAGGGTGTGTGAATGGGAGAGGGACAGAGAGAGAGAGAGAATCCCAAGCAGGCTCTGCACTCAGAGTGGAGCCCTTCTCAGGGCTCGATCCCATGACCCTGGGATCATGACCTGAGCTGAAACCAAGAGTCAAATGCTCAACCGAGTGAGCCACCCAGGCACCCCATAAATTAATCTGAAGTAATGAGAAAATCTAAGACTTATTAGTTTTTTTTCTATAAAATTGCTTTCATTCATGATTTTTAAATTTACCAAATTCCTTATTGTTTAGGATTTTTGGGGGGTGTTCTGATAATTACCCTAAAGTGTTTTATATATTGAATTCCCTTTGAAATTTACATAAATTTATACACATCATTTGCACTGAGATTATTAAAAAGTTTTCCCTGAAAGTCCACCATATATACCAATTGTACATTTGTAAATCTGTTATTACTGTGAGCCCTCTTTGGAAATATTTATGCTTTGTTCTTTCCTTTCATTAACATATGAGAAAAAAACAAAGAAATGAACCAGGGTCTACATGACTCTTCCAATCTCACAGTCCTTTGATTTTCTTCCTTGTCCCTTCCAAATAGCAAATATTCCTTTGGACATTTCTGAAACTCTTCTAAAGCCTTGCTCACTTTTATGTGACAGAGGATGTTGTGAAAAGAAAACAAAACCAAACAAAACAGTGGATAGAAATCAGCAGTTCTGAGTCCCAGTGTTTTCACTAACCAATCCTGTAGTTTTAAATTTTCTCATGTGTCCAGGGGCACTTGGGTGGCTCAGTTGGTTAAATGTCTGACTCTTGATTTCAGCTCAGGTCATGATCTCACAATCATGAGATCAAGCCCCACACTGGGCTCTGTGCTGACAATGAGGAGCCTTCTTGGGATTCTCTTTCTCCATCTCTCTCTGCTCCTCCACTCCTCATATGTGCATGCTCTCTCTCTCAAAATAAACATTAAAAAATTTCCTATGTATCCAGCCCTAAATTTCCTCATCTGTAAAATAAAATTGCAGAAATGATCTTTTTAAGTCCTCTTAAGAATTTCCTAAAATCTATAATCAAAATCCAGAGTATGTCCAGCATCCCTTAGCAAAAAGTAGTTATAAGTCTTGAAAATATTCATTATGATTCTTCCTTCCCATCTTTTTTCTTGCTCCTGCCTAAGGATTGCTGCCTCTTCTATGTTATTCAAATGAGAGCTTCTAACTTCCCAGCAATATCTTGGGTCTGCTCTCTTGAATTCCCCTCTTGACTTAGAGGAGTCATCTGCTCCAAAACTATTTTCAGAGAACAGTGTTTGTGAGGCAAGATAGCTCAAGTTTGATTATTCACATAATATAGTTAACCCACTTCTTGAAGTCATTTCTATGTTAAGTGCTTTGTAAACATCTAATTTATTTCTTACAAGCACCCACTGAGGTAAGTATTTTTATTCACATTTTACACACGAGAGAACAGCCTCAAAGAGGCTTAGTGAATTGTCCAAGACTATGTAGGGCTATTTTCTCTAACATTATCTAAATTAGACATAAAAGATTCTAACAATACTTGCCAGCTTTCTAAGCTAGGCTGCTTAGAAACACATGTCTAGTTATCATATTTTGACCTTGTAGTATACAATTCTGTCCAAAAGATACTCATAAGATCTGAATTACAAACTAAACTGTTTTCCCTTTTGCTTCAAGGAAAGAGTCGCAGTGTTGCTGACAATCATCATTAAGATTACTATGCCTTGGGGTCTCAGTCAGTTGAGTGTCTGACTTCAGCTCAGGTCATGATCTCATGGTTCATGAGTTCGAACCCCACATTGAGCTCTCTGCTGTCAGCACAGAGCCTGCTTCATGTCCTCTGTCCCCCTCTCTCCTTGCCCTTCACTGGCTTGTGCTCTTTCTCTCTCCAAAATAAACATTAAAAAAAAAAGATTACTATGGCAGATCATGGCATGTATTTTCATCAGACTGCCTATAACTCTAAATTCCAGTAAAGCAATGAAGATGGATATATTATATATACTGTCTTTCAAAATGGAACCTTCTAAAAAATGAGACAACAAAATTCTCAAGAGTAACTTATACCCTTGGGAACTCACTTCACTTGCTGATGTGCCAGGCCCATGTTCTGGTAAGTAGCCTTCAACATAAAGGTTTTTCACAAAGAGGGTTTTGTTTTGTTTTTGGTGGGAAACTGTTATAGTTTCTGTTCTCTGCTTCAAGAATACACTTTATTTTGGTTTTGTGAGTTTTGCTTTCCTGATTTCATTCACATTTGCCCAGTTAAGATGTTTTTGGCATCCACTTCATTTAAAAATATTATTATGCACTGGAAATGGCATTTGAATTATTTGGGCATATTGCTTTTGAAATAGAATTCAATGCCAAAAATTTAATCATGCTGGTGGAAAATAAAAAGCCACTGAATTGTCCCTTCTATTAACAACCAACCTTAAAGAAATTATTAGCCCAAGGAAAAGCAAATTGTCATTCATCAAAAGTTAGGATGTTTCAAGTTGCAACAAGATAATTCTATGAAAGAGAATCTGTTGACTATTATGTGCATAGATATTGCTTTTTCAGGATCTGTGCCACAGCAACTTCTTTCCAAGGACCTTTTCCACGAGGCTAATCAGTCCTCAATTGTTTTGTCATCATCTTCTTATTTCTCTCCTTCAGTAACTTTCCTTTTCCTTGGCCCATTGGTGATTTATTTCCTCACTTACTTTTTCTCTATTTTTTTTCTTTCCCCGAGGCCCCTTCTTACTGTCCTTCCCTCAAGTTTTCTTCCACATTTATCAATGCCAAAAACCTCTCATTCTTTTTCTCACACGTTCATCTCCTTAACTCAAAAATTAGTGTCCAGAATAATGATACATAATGTTTGGTTGGGGATGCATATAGATAGAAATATTTGAAACATTTAGCTTCTATTTTATTACTTATTACTCTCTACAAGAATCAATACATCAATACAAGCAACCACTATGGAAAGCAGTATAGAGGTCCCGCAAAAAATTAAAAATAAAACTACCATACGATCCAGCAATTGTAGTCCTGGTTACTTGTCCAAAGAAAACACTAATTTGAAAAGATATATGCACCCCCATGTTCATACAGCCTTATACACAACAGATGAGACACAGAAGCAACCTTGGTGTCCATCAACAGATGAATAAATAAAGAAAATGTGGTGTATGTATATACAATGGAATATTGGTCAGTCATAAAAAGAATGAAATCTTGACATGATTTCCCCTCCAGAGGTGGGGTTTTGGGGGGCATGATTTCTCATGGGTGAAGGTGATCAAAGAGTAAAAATTTCCAATTATAGGGGCACCTGGGGGGCTCAGTCAGTTAAGCATCTGACTTCAGCTCAGGTCATGATCTCATAGTTTGTGAGTTCGAGCCCTGTGTCAGGCTCTGTGCTGACAGCTCAGAGCCTGGAGCCTGTTTCAGATTCTGTGGCTCCCTCTCTCTCTGACCCTTCCCCTATTCATGCTCTGTCTCTCTCTCAAAAATAAATAAACATAAAAAAATTAAAAAAATTTTCCAATTATAAAATAAATAAGTCCTGGGGATGCAAGTGACTATGGTGACAGCATTGTGACTATAGCTATATGCTGTATATGCCACATAGCATAGTGATGTTATGTATAATGCTGTCTTGTTATATTTGATAGTTGTTAAAGAGTAATCTTAAAAGTTCTCATCACAAGAAAAAAAAATTTGTAAGTATGTGTGGTGACAGAGGTTAACTAGATTTATTGTGGTGATCATTTTGCAATATATACAAATATCGAATTATTATGTTGTATGCCTGAAATGGATATAATATTATATGTTAATTATACCTCAATAAAAAAAGAGTCAATACAGGGTAAAGTTAGATGGGACAAATGCCAGTTTTAAGAACAGTTTCTTCCTGTAACAGACTTTAACTGCTAACATAGCCACAGCATTAACTCAGTTTTCTGGTCCCTTAGAAAAGAGCTAGTGGGGCACCTGTGGCTCAGTCAGTTAGGCATCCGACTTCAGCTCAGGTCATGGTCTCACTCATGGTTCATGAATTCCAGCCCCACATCGGGCCCTCTGCTGTAAGAGGGGAGTCCACCTTGGATCCTCTGTCCCGCTCTCTCTGCCCCTCCCCCACTCATGTGTTCTCCCTCAACCTCTCTCTCCCAAAAATAAATAAAACATTTAAAAAATTATATAAAAAAAGAAAAAAGCTAGCTAGCTAGATGATAATAAATAGAAAGGAAGGAAGACAGGAGTAGGGAAAGAGAAAATACAGAAAGAAAGAAAAAGAAAAAAAGGAAATGTAAAAGTGGTGCTGTTCTAAGTAGATCATCTTAAGAAGAGGTTAAACTATCAGAAATGTTCTAGAAACAGGTAAGACTTGGGAAGCACACTACAAACCATTCTGAATCTTTTGTGATGATGTCAAAGTTCTATCAATTCATAGAGTATGTTTTAAACTCAAATATCATTCTGCTGTCCCAAGGCTTAACTCTTGATTAATACAATTTGGATGAAATAACACTGTATCTATTCCTTACATTCAGAATACACTTCATTAAGATGAGACAATGCCATTTTTACTTCTTCAGTGCTGTCTTCTCTTTTCTAAACTTTATAGAGTGAAATGGACAATTTATTATTTTGCCAAAGTCTTGGAAAATCCCCAAGTTTGCAGATGGCATTCTAGAATTTGGAATTAAGCCCCACATGGCCTCTGTCATAGACAGCCATCACTGGGAATGGCTGTGGTCTTTCTCTTTCAAAGATAAAAAGTGAAAAGAAACCTCTGGGGGCAGTTTGGGGGAGAGAATTCAGTAGTTTACTCTCTGGTCTTCTGTCTTGAGAAGTGTTATAAAATTATTTCTGTTATTGCTTCCCTCATAGTGAGGCACCAAAATAAATTCCCAGATTTTATTTTTCCTTTGAGAGCACAGCTACTGTCTTGCTGGCTCTATATGCAAGAGGCTGACAGCCACAGTTCTGGCTCATCCCCTGCCAGCAAAGTCACTACATCAGTCTCCTTCTAACCGGATGATATACCCATTTTCAAACCACTGTCATCAAGGTGCTGAGGGAACAAGATTAAAAAATTTTGAAGAAGACATTACTCACTCACCCCTGAAGCACTCCACTTATTTTCATTTCTCAGGTTACTTCCAGTCCTGTTGGTAGGTAAATATATTTTTTACGTAGTTGCAATTTCAGATCCTCTTTCTTGAAATAATAACATTGTTTGAAAGCTCTTTTTTTCAAAAGCCACTGTTGCTGTGTACCTCCTTAGGACCTCCTTAGGTGACTTTTACTAAGCCTGTGCTCATAAACAAGTGCAAAGGGGCAGAAAGGGAAGCATTGTCATTACATAATCTTGGCACTGATTACTAAAGTCTCTAGCATGTTCTTTGACCTTCCCATTTTGACCTGAATTTCATGTTATGCTTATGCTTTAACATATCCCACACCCAATATTTAATTTACCTTTGTGAGAAAATAGATATAATATCTGACATTTTAAGGAGCTATACAACAATTGTTTTGCTACAATAATATTTTCCTTTCTTTAAGTTTAAAAAATTTTAAATTGCAGCATGGTTAACATACAGTGTTTTACTACTTTCAGGTGTATAATACAGTGGTTCAACAATTCCATACAAGTTTGGTAAAACAACAAAAAAAAAAAAAAAAAAGGAAAGAAAAGCAACCAAGAACTGCTTAGCTTATTTATGATAGACTGGCAAAGTGTTGCCATGGAATAAGTGACATCAGCAGGCCAAGGAATCTGGAAAAATTAGCTGCAGCATCACATTTACAAAGGAGAAATAGAAAGGAAAGAAAAGCCTTACCTTGCCAGGAGGTTGAATCTCCTAGTAAAGGATAGTATTAGGTACAGTTGAACTTCCATGATTTTTTAATTTAGTTTTCTAAGGATCATTCTGTAATTTTTATCTTGAGAGACTGCTGCTAAAGAAGTGGTGCTTTTCCTAGATTAATCGCCTGTTATGAATTTAGATTTTATATAATACTTAGGCATACTTGCAACATTCTGGTATATTCCTATTCAAATAGAAATGGAAAATTACTGGAGAAGACCTATAGAAAATACATTAGGAAATAATAGTTTGGTTATTTTTCTGTGTTTAAGGTATATTTAAAATTGTCTCAATGCTTCTTTTCCTTTTCCTAAAGAGGGAAAATTATACCATCTGAAATACTGAAAGGCTTAAAATAGCCTATATGATTTATACAGACCATTAAAAGAATAGTCCTCAAATCTACAAATCTGTCATTCATCTTTCTCTGAGAATACATTTCTGTCTCTCATTTTATATCATAGAGTAGTTAGTGATGAAGGCCTTAAGAAGTTATCTAATCAGTCCTGCCTTCTGGTACAAATACGTCTTGATATAATCTGGAAGAATAGATTTTATGTTGGGAGCTGAAACATTTTTCTAATACTGCATGTTTTATTTCTGGTTGTGCAAATCCAACCTGCTGGGCAAGTCTCAGATTCTCCATATAGATTTATTTTAGGGCACTCAGTAAGATATGTCCCAGGCATAAACTGTCAAGATAGCGCAGTCTGTCTTTGATGTTTTCCATTTCGCCTATTGGGATCTCTTTTCTTCCAGACCCCACCTGCTGCCCCGCCTGCCGCACACCTGTGATAACAGCCCTGGGCAAGTGTTCAAGGTGGGCTGGTTGAGCTGGCACTCAGAACATTTTTACTGATTCAGCCTGGCTTTCATTTCCGTGGTATTTGTTCCTTGTTTTTGAAACCACGTAATTTTCCTTCATTGTCCCTAGACAACTCTATTGAAGATTCCTGAAGACTCAGAGGAATGTGGTTCCAATATGAAAAAGTTTTTTTCTCTTTTGGAGAAGAAGACTACTTCTTTTTAGTAGTCTTTAGTAGTCTTTTTTTTTTTTTTAATTTTTTTGATGTTTATTTATTTTTGAAAGAGAGACAGAGTGACAGGCAGAGGGGTAGAGACAGAAGGA
Organism: Leopardus geoffroyi; assembly: GCF_018350155.1. Lineage (NCBI taxonomy): Eukaryota > Metazoa > Chordata > Mammalia > Carnivora > Felidae > Leopardus > Leopardus geoffroyi. Next base: position 137,514,942 of record NC_059338.1, on the reverse strand, counting down.
GTCACAGAATCCGAAGCAGGCCCCGAGCTGTCAGCACAGAGCTCGACGTGGGGCTTGAACCCACGGAGTATAAGATCATGACCTGAGCTGAAGTTGGACACCTAACCAACTGAGCCACCCAGGTGCCCCTCTTTAGTAGTCTTAAATCACACTACTTACTTCTGTGCAGAGATGTAAGTGCTTCTCCATGTGTGGCTCACATGATGAGCATTCAGTAGTGAGACAAGATGGGATCAGGAGCAGAGTGACCGAAGCTGGGGATGCTGAAGCTTCAGGTCCTTTTTTTTTTTTTTTCTTTTTTCTGTGCAGGTCTTTCCAAGTCTTTGAGAAAGACCTTAGCAATGTGCTTACATGTCATAAGTTTTGCAAAATTTGCAAAATAAAGTCATCGTAGTTACCCTCAGTCAATAAGGCTCTCTTGCCCCTTTGACTTCCCCTCTGCAGCACTTGCACTTGAGTTTGGTATTTTGGAGTGGCTGTGGTATTACAGGATCCTGGGAAGGGGAAGTTCAATCAGTGATAGTTTTAGTTTAGGTTTCATAGAATATGCTTATGTGGTTTGCAGTCATTTTTGTGATTAGTTAAGTTATTGCTAGGTGTCCTGATGAAGGAATAGCTTCTGGGAATACTTGTACCTCTCACTATGTTGACCTACCCAGCATCATGATATAAAGGTATAAAGCCAAGATTTATATAACATACAGGGGTTCTATCACAGTCCTCTTACCAGGACTGTGTATGTAAGTGGGGGAGAAATGTGTCTAAAGGGTCCCAAGCTAGTTTATGGAAAATTCTTCCAAATATCACAAGTATAAAACTGTAAGCAGAGGATTCAGTTTGCATCAAAACCTAGGCATAACTGTAGCTCCTCAGTTGGGATATATATATATGATGGTTATATTCACAATATATTCATATATCATAGTCATATATAGTCATATATTCATTCATATATACGATGGCTTCCTTTGCAATGGGAATTGTGTGAAACATAATTATTCAAAATTCTTTTTTTTAAAGTTTATTTATTTTGAGAGAGAGAGAGAGAGAGAGAGAGAGAGAGAGAGCATGTGTGCATGCACGCTCATGCAATTGGAGTGAGGGGCAGAGAGGGGGAGAGAGAGAGAATCCCAAGCAGGCTCTGCACTGTCAGCACAGAGCCCGATGTGGGGCTCCAACTCACGAACCTTGAGATTATGACCTGAGCTGAAATCAAGAGTTGGACACTTAACCAACTGATCCACCCAGGCATCCTTATTTCTGATTTCAGGCAGTACTAAAAACAGTGAACATGTCTTTGTATCAAGTTGGAATGATTTATGCATCCCAGACCTCAATATGTAAAACAAATCTTGATCAACTATACTGCAAGAAAGACTGAATTACTTTTCTATACTCTTTATAGGAGAGGATATTACAAAATAGCTATTGTATGAAGAAACTACCAAAGGGTACTAAAAACCAAAGCATGTAGGAATATTATAATGGTATATCAGGCAGTTAATTAATAAAAGTATTATATAATATTCCTGGAGTTTGTATTACTTGTGGCATTTGTCAGCATTTAAAGAAATTTAAACTTCTTGAGAATTCTATTATCATTCTAAATTTTTACCTAACTTTGCATTTGTAATTACATATTCTTTTGTTTAAAGATTCCCCCCCCCCATAAAAAAGCTTTTGCACAGTGAAGGAAATCATCAATAAAATGAAAATAAACATACTGAATGGGAGAAGATATTTGCAAATGCCATATTTGATAAGGGGTTAGTATCCAAAATATATCAAGAACTTACACAATTCAACACCAAAAAAACCAAAAATCCAATTAAAAATGGACAGAGGAGCTGAAAAGACATTTTTCCAAAGAAGACACACAGCTGACCATAGTTGCATGCTCAAAATCACTCATCGCTAGGGAAATATATATCAAAACCATGAGATATCACTTCACACCTGTCAGAATGGCTAGAATCAAAAAGTCAAGAAATAACAAGTGTTGACGAGGATGTGGAGAAAATGTAACCCTTGTGCACTGTTGGTGAGAATATAAACTGGTATAGCCACTATAGAAAACAGTATGGAGGTTCCTCAAAAATTTTAAAATGCAATTACCATATGAACAAGTAGTTCCACTATGGGGTATTTACCCAAAGAAAATGAAAACACTAATTCAAAAAGACATATGCCCTCCTGTATTTATTACAACATCATTTATAATAGCCAAGATGTCAAAACAACCCAAGTGTCCACTGATTGATAGATAAATGGATACAGAAGATGTGTGTGTAGACATTATATACATTATATTATATTCCATTATATACACACACACTATATATATACAGTGTTTGTGTGTATGTATATATATTATATATATATTATACATACATATATAATGGAATATTACTGAGCCATAAAAAAGAATGGGATCTGGCCATTTGCAACAACATGGATGGACTTAGAGGGTTTAATGCTAAGTAAAATAAGTCAGACTGAGAAAGAACAAATACCATATGATTTCAATTATATGTAGAATCCAAAAAGCAAAACAAATTAACAAACAAAAACGAAGAAGAAAGAAACAAAGAGACAAAAAAACCACCAGTCTTTCCAGACAAAGAACAAACTGGTGGTTGCCAGAGAGGAGATGGGTGGGAGATGTGTGATATAAATAAAGGAGATTAAGAGGCACAAACTTCCAGTTATAAAATAAAAAAGTCATGGGGATATAAAGTACAGCATAGGGAATATAGTCAATAATATTGCAATAACATTGTTTTGTGACAGATGGGACTATACTTACTGTGGTGAGGACTGAGTAATGTATAGAACTATTGAACCGTTATATTGTACATCTGCAACTAATATAACACTGTATGTTAATTATACTTCAATTAAAAAAGACTTAAAAAAATAAAGAGGCCCCCCAAATTACATAAGCTTCTGTCTGTATGAAACCTGGGTATGCCTCTGAGTGAGATGAGATGAGATGAGCTAAGTCAAGTTGATCTCTGTTTGACATCTGACATAATGAGCTAATCAAATGAGAAATGAAGCTCATAAGAACAGGTAAAATAGTGAAGGTCAGAAGCAATTTTTTTTAAACAATAACATTTTCTGTTGGTGGATATGATGGTCACAGGTTTTGATGACATTACTTAGGGGAAACCATATGAATTGGTTATAATTTTTAATTTTTACTGCTTTTATTGCATTTATTCACTCCCTGTCTCCCATCCTGAAACATCCTATTAGTTGTTCAGCACCGGTGGAATAACAACGGTAAACATTTTTTTCAGCGGTGTTTTGAGGTGGGTTTTTGTCACCTAGACTTTTTTTAATGGATCCCTCCCTTATATTAGAGGGTTTTTCTCTAAACTGCACAACCCCAAAACATATATAAAAGTCACTCAATGTATTTTTTAACTGAATTGTCATCCTTACCCACTTAGCCAAGGCTCTCTTCAGGGGACCTTACATTTCACCTCAAGTGCATTTACAAATTCGGTTCCTTAGAACATGTAGCTGGAGCCAGGGGCATGTGAGGCACTAGATTGTAACAGCATCCTAGAACTAGTTCTCTTGGTGCTGCCTCTATACATTCTTGTTATGATGATTAGTTAATTCTTACTGTTCATTACAAACGCCTGAAGTTCTGAGACAAGCAAAGGCACGTTGTTGGTGGTAGATTCTCGTCTCAGGAATTTGCATTCCTTATTATCCTTTGGAGATTGGGGAGTTTCTGACCCCATCTATCCCAAATAGATACACCCATCCTCACAGAATCCTATTCATTCTTGCTGACTGACTTTCGTAAAGATGGGTAGTGATATGCAGGAAAAGCATGCAGAAACTGTCTTCTACTTCACAGCTTGAATTTAAAAATTTTTTTTTCAACGTTTATTTATTTTTGGGACAGAGAGAGACAGAGCATGAACGGGGGAGGGGCAGAGAGAGAGGGAGACACAGAATCGGAAACAGGCTCCAGGCTCTGAGCCATCAGCCCAGAGCCTGACGTGGGGCTCGAACTCACGGACCGCGAGATCGTGACCTGGCTGAAGTCGGACGCTCAACCGACTGCGCCACCCAGGCGCCCCACAGCTTGAATTTTAATCTTTGCATTCTTGAGTCAGACCCTGTTTCTCCAGAGTGTTTATTATTAGGTTTAATTCTCTGATATAAATCTTATAGTCCGTATATAGTTGGCTGGTGATAGTTAACTAGATTGAGAAGATCACTAGGATCCTCCTCTGTCTGCTTCTGTCTTTCTCTCCCTTTCACTTGAGCTCTGCTAAAAAACTACTAGACAGTTTTGCCAAAATTGGAAAGGAGCACAACATAGTTTTTAGAAAATCAAATTATGAAAAACAGATTGTATCTGTCATGTTTGCATATCCTAAGTACAACATGGGTATACACAAATTATATCAAAAAACTTTTGAGACACTATCTAGAAGATACATTGGGCTTTATTTTTAAAAAATTCATAAGCTTTATGTACTTGAAGAACTGTATTTAATCACACGTTGGTTTTATTGCTATTAAGTATTTGAAATTACTTAACCGTATTGTTTTCTTAGTGTTGGAAGAATGACTCAGTGAAGGTTTGTGAACTGTTAACTTAGTACAAACGATTTTCTGTGGATTAGGTGTCACACTAGATCTGAATAATCAGTCCCCAGAAGCATGGCAGTAAATCTGTCAAATGTCACAACCTGGTGCTTGCTTGAGCTTATCAAGTCATAAGCCTTTTCTGTTTATTAAACTGAGTTCAAGGAATGCAAGGAGAATATGACCCACCATATCTCTATTGCATTTTAATCACACAAAAAAACAAATTTCTTCCAGTTAAATACTCCACAATCTGAAAAACACTGATAGTGTAACACGTTTATTCAAACATTCTAGCAAATCATTAGCCATGTATAACACTTGACATAGAACACTCAGATTCTATTTAGCCAAGTTTGACCTTGCTAATATTTTAAGTGAGATTTTATATATGTATAACATTATACATTCATAATGTAATAGCAATATTATACATACAAATATATGTATATATGCGATCTTTATGCACAAAAATATTTTAATGTAAACCTCTAAGGAATTAACAAAAGAACTGGAAATCAGAAGACATGGATTTTGAGGACACCTGAGTGGTTTGGTCAGTTGAGCATCTGACTTCAATTCAGGTCATGATCTCACGGTTCGTGAGTTCGAGCCCCGCATTGGGCTCTGTGCTGACAGCTCAGAGCCTGGAGCCTGCTTCGGATTCTGTGTCTCCCTCTCTCTCTGCTCTGTTAACTATAGTTAACACTCCCTCCCCCACTCATGCTCTGTCTCTCTCAAAAATAAGTAAACATTAAAAAAAATTTTTAAAAAAGACATGGATTTTCTCATTTTGTTTTTTGATATTTTTGTCCTAATTATTAAATCAATACATATACATACAATGCTCATTTTAACAATGAGTGAACATAAAGAAAAATGTTAGTAGTCTCTCCCTCCTTGCTTTCCTAACTCCTTCCTTCTAGTAACCAAGAGTAACAATTAGTTGGGTATTCTCCCATATCTTTCTCTCAGACAACAGAGTTTTGTAGATAATATTTTGCCCATGACTCACTGCAACATGGAGCACAAGACTCAAAGGCTTTGGTATCCTCTTGCCAAAAATAAGAATGATTCAAAACCACAATGAGATATTATTTTACACCCATTAGGATGGTTAAGATAAAAAAAAAGACAGAAAATAACAAGTGTTGGTACAGATGTGGAGAAATGAGAACCCTGGTACATCGCTGATGGGAATGCAAAATGGTGTAGCCACTTGGAAAACAGTTTGGCAGCTCCTCAAAATGTTAAATATAGAGTTACTATATGACCCAGCAATTCTACAGCTAGGTGTAGATGCAAGAGAAATGAAAACTTTGTCCACACCAAAACAAATGTTCTTAACAGCATTACTAATCATGGCCAAGAAGTAGAAACAACCTAAACGTCCATCAACTGATGAGTGGATAAACAGAATGTGGTGTATCACACAATGGAGTATTATTCAGCCATAAAAAGGAATGAGGTACTGACACATGTTACAACATGGGTGAAACTTGAAAACATTATGTCAAGTGCAAGAAGCAAGTCACAAAAGACCACATAGTGTGTGATTCTGTGTACGGGAAATGTCCAGGCAGATCATCAGAGACAAAAAAATAGATTAAAGGTTACCAGGGCTAGGTTATCAGACTTCTGTCAGTCTGGAAATATTCTATAATTAGATTCTGGCTGGGTGCACAACTATGGGAATATACTAAAGCTCACTGGTATGAGGGTGATGTCAAATTTCAGTAGGGTGAGATTGCCAATACCATCACATAAACAGGAAGTCTGGAGATGGAGGCACTTTGGGACTAGGTTAATGATTTCAATTACAGATAACACTGATTGCTGGACATCAGAAATGAAATGTCCAGCAATTGAAGCTAGGGGACTGAAGCTGAGGAGCAGTCCTGCTTACATCTTGGGTCTTTATAGTGTGACAGCTGACATCATAAAGTTGGACAAAGTTTCTGAGGGAGGGCTGGGGAAAGGAGCAGACGGCTGAGAATTGGTCCTTGGGGGAGCTGCCACTGTCCTGGGATGGGAAGAATCAAGGAAGCAACTGACAGAGAAGGAAGGATTATGCCAAAATCTCTTCAATTCTTTGAACTACAGGAAGAAAAGGTTTTGGGGAGGAGCAAAGAGGGGTAAACTGTTTCAAAAGTAATGAGAAAATGGAATTTGAATTATTTATCATCAGCATCATTAAAATACATGATAAATTTTAAGTAATCAGAGTATGAATAGTGATAATAGCAATACCATTTATATAAACTTTACAAAAATATTCTCATAGACATTATTGAAATCCATTGATTTATTCAACAGATATTTATTGGATGTTGGTTATATGCAAGGCACGTATGCTAGGAGAGAGTAGTATAAAATATAATTTGGTTCTTGCCTTCTTGGAACTCAAAGTTTAGCTTTCGTTAGCATTTCTAACAGATCCTTGAGTGAATTATAAGCAAACCTCTGTGTTAAGAATGTTTCTTAGTGCATTTTTCTATGGTAAGAATACTCCTTTTTTCTGGGTCAAGAAATGTAAATGAAATCAAACAATAAGAAGTCCTAGACTTTATGTCCTTTCTCCAGGAAGCATGGAGATCTGCGAAGATACATCTCAATATCAGCTAACTTTCATTCTGATATGGATGGCAGGTTGATGACATTAGTAAACTAGCCAGACCATCTAAACCCTTGCTACTTAATGTATGGTCTATGGACTAGTTGTGACAGCATCACCTGGAAGCTTCTTAGAAATGCTTGATTGTTTTCTATCCCAGATCGGCTAATTCCAACTCTGCATTTTAGCAAATCCTCAAGTGTTTCCTACGCATGTTCAAAGTCTGTGAAGCGCTGATCTACGCTACTTTCTTAAATGCAACACAGAAATATTTTTCTTCTCAGAGAAAGGGAGCTAAAAGCAGGGAACAAATATTTACTGCAGATCTGTTACGTAATAGGTACTATAAGTCTCCCCAATGTTTTGTCATATGATACTTAATATAACAATAGAGGTAGAATTTATTGCTACTAAGGAGCAGATGGAAAAACAGAGGCTCAAGTGGCACCATTGTCACCCGCCTAGGAAGTGCTAGGACTGACATTTGATGTCAGGTTTTCCATCTCCAAAGCCTTTCCTATTACACCAAACTACCTTTTAAGCATATGAAAGAAGGCATTCTAAAACCTTCCAGAATAAAATGTTACTTAAGAATTTCACTAAGGAAAGCATGATTCAGAATCATATAACTATCAACATTGAGATCTATCTTATCATCGCAAAGTGCTTTCTTTGTTAATCTTCACAATAATCAGGTTAGGCAAAAATTACCTCCATTCTGTAAATAAAAAAGCTGAAGCTCAAAGTACCTAAAAATTTGTACACAGTCATAGAGCAGTGAGTCAGAGTCAGAATGAGGGTGAAAAGGCTTGACTGTTCACTGCTAATGTTCTGGCAGACTAGTCTCTAAAGTCATTTAGGTGCTTAGAAAGCCAAGGTAACTCTTTTACAGCTGTTGGCTGTAGTAGTTTGGAGCCAGCTGGGTTGCTATTTGGGGCATTCAACTTTTGCTAACATGACTGCATAAAACCATGTGGAATTCACCCATCATTATGGATGCCTTTGCCCTGTACTATCCACAAATATGTATTAATTTATGAGGTCGTATGATCAAATCTTTAGAAGAGTGTACAAGGCTCAGCATGATGTGACCCTTGGACCCCCTGCCTATTCTGTCATCTTATGTGACGTGGCTCTTGGCTCTGGATGCCCAGCTTCCGTGGCATTCTCTTATCACTTCCTAGTATAGGCTGTGCCTCTTCCCAACTCAGCTCCTTTGCACAGGCTGTTTCTTTGTCTTCTAACGCTCACTCTCCTCTTCCTTGGCTTATGTTTATTCATTCCTTCTTCAGGCCTCACCCTTAATTTCACTTCCTTAGGGAAGCTTTCCCTAACCCCTTGGTCCACGTCAGGCTCCCCTGTTGGACACTTTCATAATCCCCTGTACTTCTCCATCATGGCACTTACAGTGTAATTAATCATTTGGTTGATTATTTCTTCAAGGAGTAACTTGCTCCACTAAGCTGTGAATTCTAAGAAGGCAAGTAGGGTATTTTATTTTAAACTACTGTCTCCTAGCACACATGCCTTGCACATAATCCAATAAATATTTGTTGAATAAATCAATGGATTTCAATAATGTCTGTGAAAATAGTTTTGTAGATTGTAAAGTTTTATATAAGTGCTATTGTTATTATCACTATTTATACTCTGGTGCTTGAAATTTGTCTTGTATTTTAATGATGTTGGTGATAAATAATGAATTTGTATATGTTAAATTAATTGTAATATATTTTCTTTTAATAGCTGATCCTAACTGTAGCACACCTGATGGCTTTTTAAACGATATGCATAAGAAGGGCAAAAGTTAACCAGGCAAAGACAGGCAGATTTTCATTCGACTGTGACAGGAATCCTAACCAAATAGAAATGATTTAAACTTCTCACCTGACCTCTTGCTCATAAAATGATGAGTCAATCCTAAGAGATTCACACTTAATCCAGAAGAATTTTGGCAAATTTTCTGGTACTACTTGTTCCCAGGAGACAGTATGTGTTTGCAGACAAATGTGTTTGCTTTTTTTTTTTGTCAGAAAACATAGACTATGTTACGCAAGATGCTTCCAACTTCTGCCATAGTCGCTAAGACATTAAGATAAATTTTAATTTATTAGTTCCAACTTCAGCTCTTCAAAGCCTGGTATTCTCTACTCCTTGGCTCTTTTTAAGTGATTTCTGTTCTGTTCTGTGTACCAAACAGACCAAGTCTCTGCCCTCAGGAACTTACATTCTAGCAAAATAATAACAATAGCTAACTTTTATTAAGAATTTATTATATGCCAGACACTGTGCTGGGAACCTTGTGCAAATAATCTCATATAATCCTCACAATCCCATGAATAGAACCATTATTATTTTCACCATCATTTTAAGGAGAGTGGAGAGGTTAGGTAGTTTACTCAAAGTCAGGTTTAAAATTTATTAGATATAGGGGCGCCTAGGTGGCTCAGTCGGTTAAGCGTCCGACTTCAGGCCAGGTCATGATCTCACAGTTCGTGAGTTCGAGCCCGGCGTCGGGCTCTGTGCTGACAGCTCAGAGCCTGGAGCCTGCTTCACATTCTGTGTCTCCCTCTCTCTCTGCCCCTTCCGTGCTCATGCTCTGTCTCTCTCTGTCTCAAAAATAAATAAACATTAAAAAAAAAATTGGGGCGCCTGGGTGGCGCAGTCGGTTAAGCGTCCGGCTTCAGCCAGGTCACGATCTCGCGGTCCGTGAGTTCGAGCCCCGTGTCAGGCTCTGGGCTGATGGCTCAGAGCCTGGAGCCTGTTTCCGATTCTGTGTCTCCCTCTCTCTCTGCCCCTCCCCCGTTCATGCTCTGTCTCTCTCTGTCCCAAAAATAAATAAATGTTGAAAAAAAAAAAAAATTAAAATTTATTAGATATAAACCAGGATGATGTTCATGGCCTTTAGCAGCAGCTAAAGGACATTCAGTATTCAGAATGGATACTGACTATGACTCTGCAGCAGGGTCTAGGAGGCCAGTGAATTCCCTTTACTTCCTGGATTACGGACTGCTCCAGGGGTTGTGGGGGAGGGGTAGATAGATGAGGAAATTAATTGAATTTCAGTGCTGAATGTAAAACAAGACATTTGTAAGAGTTTGGTAATTAAATAGAGTATTAGAGAATGAATTCTGCAGACACATTATTCTGCCTGACACTGCTTAAGCCCCTTGGGGTAGGTAGAACAAGAATGAGGATGTGATCTCTTATCTCAAGGAGCTCAGAACTGGGAGACCTGAGAGTTTGTCTTGGTGCTGATTTCAGGAGTTGGGTCACCTTGAGAGAGTCACCAGCTTTTTGGACTTCTTGGAGATTGGGTTAGTTTTCTAACTGGTAAAACTCAGGGGGGGGGGGGTAGCACAGTGATCTATTTTTATGGAGCCTTAAATCATTAATTACCACTTTTAAGGGTGTTCAGCTTTCTTCACATACATGGAATGTCCCATTTAGCTGATACTGTTTTCTTTTTACAGCGGTGCTGTGATAGCTTGAATCTGAAACTCTACAAGGTAATAAAATTGTTCCAAACTGTTTAAATCATTTAGACCAAGTAAACCCTGTACACAAATATGTAATTACATGAATTGCTGTTATTGATGTTAGAATGAAACTGTTTACCAAATGGAAACTAAAGGTGTTCTCTAATTAAAGTCTTTTAAAATCATGCTGATATTTGTACAGTTTAGACCATAATTATGTTAAAATAATTCTTGGTGCTTCAGGGAACATGTGGCTATAGAAAATAATAATGTTGTTATAATTATTTTCAGTGTGTATTTAATGATGTAATATTTTATGCAATAGTAATGCTCAGATGCAACCGGTTGTTAATGATGTGATTGTTGAAAACAGTAAACTCCATTATCATTAAAAAATCTGTGACTGAGCATTCTACTTTTTGTTGTATATGCTAAAGCATTTTTTTTCATGTGTATGATAAATATCATGTATTGTTTTCATATACGGTTCCTCACCTATATAAATACACCAGAATAGAACTTTCCAAGGTTCACACTTAGAGTGCACTCAGAATGCACACACTCTGGTGTTTATCCTTCCTCACAGACCACACATATTTCTGAATACTGTCAGTAACTGACGTGATCGTAACTGGAACAACAGGAACTAGAGAGATGAGTAAAGAAGAAAAAGATTGACACGACATCTCATCTCCCAGGCCTAATTCCTTTACTACTGGTAGCATGCTACTCCACACCTGTGTTTATTACTTTTAAAGCCTGGATGAACTATACTCAATGAAAGCACTACACCTACTTTAATTACTGAACAAGACTGCTTTGTTCAAATCTTCAAGGCCCTTGCAGCTGGACATGTGCATGTTCAGAATAATGAGACTAAAAAAGTCCTTATTTTGTTGTGTATGAATATATCCATGGAAGAGGACATTCAGCGTTGCTTGTCACAGACAATTCATGGTATAGTGCTGCAGTGTGGGAAAGCTGGAAAGTGTTCACGATCCAAAGGCAGGTGGACCTGGGTTCAGATCATGGTTCTGAAACTTATTAGCTATGTCTGTGGTCAAGATACTTAACTTCTCCAAGTCTCCATTTCCTTAGACCTTGGCTTCTCAACAGTGGCACTATTGACGTTTTAATAATTCTTAGTTGTGAGGAAATTTCCCATGAATTGTAGGATGTTTGGCATCTCTACCCACTAGCTGCCAGTATCAGTTCCCCCTAGTCATGACAATAAAAAATGTCTTCAGACATTGCACATTTCAATAGAGTAAATCACCCCTTTTTAGGATTCACTGCTTCAGATGTTAAGTGTTGGGTTATAGAACCCACTTCATACCTTTGAAGATGCCCACATTCTGGTGCTTGGAACCTAGAAATGTGTAACTTTAATGATAAAAGGTTGCAGACAAACTAAGGGTGCTAATAAATTGACCATAAGACAGGAAGATTATTCTGGATTATCTGAGAATATCTAATGTAATCACAAGGGTCCTTAAAAATAAAAGGATAAGGGAGAAGAGGTCAGAATGGTGCAGTGAGAAAAGAACTAGGATTGAATTTTCTAGCTTTGAAGATGGGTGAGGGGGTCCACAAGCCAAGGAATGTAGGCAACTTTAGAAGTTAGAAAAGGCAAGGAAACAGATTTTACCACAAGTGTATGGGAGGGAACACAGCCCTACCAATACTTTAATTTTATCTCAATGAGGCCCATGTCAGATTCTGTCCTAAAAAACAGGAAGATACCTGTTATTTTAAGCCACCAAGGTTATGGTAAATTGTTATTGCAGCAATAGAAAATTAATACAATAGAACTATTGTGAAAATTATGAGATAATACATATTATTACTATTGCCAGAAAAATAGTAAGTGCTCCACCAATATTAGTGATACTCTTTAGTTAAGAAAAAAAGATTGGGTTATGTCACATTTATCTGTAAATTTTATGCCTTAGGCCTTTAAATTTTTTTTTTTTATTTTTGTGTGTGTGAGAGACAGAGTGACTGGGGTAGGGTTAGAAAAGAGGAGGACAGATGATCTGAAGCAGGCTCTGTGCTGACAACACAGATCTCATGAACCACGAGATCATGACCTAAGCTGAAGTCAGACGCTCAACAGACTGAGCCACCCAGGTGCCCCTGCCCTAGGTCTTTTAAAAGGATTCATGAAACTGAAGGATACCAGACACCCTCTCCCTAATCCTAACCCAAACTCTAGCCATAACCCTAACTCTAACCCTAACCCTTAACTACTAACCACTAACCCTAACCCTAACCCTAACCCTAACTCTACCCTTAAAGTTATCCCTCTGGAGAGGTCTCTGAACTGCAGGATAATAGGCACATACCCTCACAGTGTCCCTAACCCTAACACTAATCATTATTCTGGTCCTAAACTAAACTTTAACCTTAGATCTGAGGGGAAAAGAAAAAAGATTTGGTATATATATATATATATATATATATATATATATATATATATATATCTACACACACACACACACACACACACACACACACACACAATGAAATATTACTTAGCCATAAAAAAGAATAAAATCTTTTCATTTGCAACAACATGGGTGGAGCTAGAGAGTATTCTGCTAAGTGCAATAAGTCAGTTGGAGAAAGACAAATGCCATATCACTTCACTCACATGTAGAATTTAAGAAACAAAATAAATAAGCAAATGGGGAAAAAGAAGGAATGGAGAGGCAAACCAGAAACAGGCTCTTAACTGTAGAGAACACATTGATGGTTACCAGAGGGGAGGTGAGTGGAGAAATGGGTGAAATAGGTAATAGGGATTAAGGGGTGGACTTGCTGTGATGAGCACTGGGTGTTGTATGGAAGTGTTGAATCACTATATTGTATACCTGAATCTAATATTACACTGTATACTAGCAAACTGGAATTAAAATAAAAACTTAAAAAATATTAAAAAAAGGATTCATAGATTTCATGCAACATGCTATCTGGACATGCTACTTGTTCAACTGTAGCAAGAAATTCTTCATTCTGCCTTGATTTTCAAGCTGTTGCTTATGTGTTTCAACCTACAATTCTGTGCTCTATATCCCCAGCTCTCTGAGTCCTTGACTCCATTATCCTTTAAGGTCTTCCTTTTTGTAGTCATTACTCTAGACATGTATCTTTGGCTCTGTCCTTTGAGCTCTCTTTTGAGTGTGATAGTTTTCTTATTTTATGGGTCTTGCACAACAGTGATAACAAGGCATGTAAGCCTATGTCTCAAACCTACAGAAGCAAACCCCCTTCCTGGGATAGAAACAGGACAACTGGAATAGATTTGTTTTATGTACTTTGGTGTCCTGTTGTTTGGTGCCATTACATTTATTTTTTTCCTTCAAGTTTTTAATTTAAATTCTGGTTGGTTAACATACAGTGTTAGAATTTAGTGATTCATCACTTACATACAACACCCAGCCCTCATTGCTACTAATGCCCCTCCTTAACTCATCACCCATTTAACCCATCCCCCTGCCTACTTCCCTCCAGTAACCCCCTCAGTTTGTTCTCTATAGTTAAGAGTCTGTTTCCTGGTTTGCCATCCCTCTCTCCCTTTCCCCAACATGTTCATCTGTTTTGTTTTTTTAATTCCACATATGAGTGAGCCATTATGCTTAGAATCATTACGTTTTCCCAGTAGACTGATCTTTTCATCATTATAAAATGTCTCTGTCTCCAGTAATTTTCTTTTCTCTGAAGTCTACTTTATCTGATATTAATATAGCCACTACTATTTTTTTTAAATTAATGCTTGCATGATATATCTTTTCCCATCTTTTAACCTTCAACCTACTTGTACAATTTATTTGAGGTGAGTTTCTTATAGATAGCCTACCATTGGATCAAATTTTTAAATTCATTATGCCAATCCCTGTCTCTTAAGTGGTATAATTAGATGATTTACATTTAAAGTAATTTTGATTATGTTAGGATTTAAGTCTACCATTTTATTACTTGTTTTCTACTTGTTACCTGTGTCTCATTCCACTGTTTCTATTTTTACCCTCCTCTGGGTTACTTGAATGTTTTTAGGATTCCATCTTGATTTATTATTGTCTTTTTTAGTACATCACTTGATATCGTTTTCTTAATGACTGCTTTAAGTAATACAATATACATATATAATTTATTATAATCTACTGGTATAAATGTTTTCCCACTTTGAGAAAACATACTTCTATTTAGGCCTCTTTACCCTCTCCACCTTTTAAATATAGGTGAGTTTTTTTTAATATAGTTTTCTTACATGTTACAATACATTGAGCACCACATCAGGTGCTGTTATGCTTTTTGTTTCCATCATCAAAATGATTTAAGAAACATGAGGCATAAGGATAACAATGCAATAGCTTGAGAGTCCAGAAATAAACACTGACATTTATTGTTAATTAATTTCCAACAAGGGTGCCAATATAATTCAATGGGGGAATAATAATCTTTTTAACAAACGATGCTGGGACAACTGAGGGGGCATGCCAGAATCTCATCAATTCTCTGAACATCAGGAAAAAAAGATTTCAGGGGGAAAAAGGGGGGTAAACTGTTTCAACAGCTATTGAGAAAATGGAAACGGAGTTATTTATCATCGACATCATTAAAATACAGATAAATTTCAAGCAATCAGAGTATTAATGGTAACAGCAATGCCAGTTATATAAAATTTTATAGTTAACAAAAATATTTTCATAGACATTATTTAAATCCATTGATTTATTCAACAAATATTTATTGGACATTGGTTTGTGTAAGGCATGTGTGCTAGCTCAGCTTTCCACTGGTTTCTATAGGACACCCATACTATCAAGATCAGAAGCAACAACAACTGACACAAATTTCAGAACATTCACAGTGACTCCAGCTCATGTGTATGAACTCTAGCTTATATTTGCTTTCCCTACACTTATGTCAATTTCCCTTCCCATTGCCTGCCCTGTAGACTTCAAGTTTTAGCCTCAGAAGCAGAAAACAACAGCCCTACAGAGATTTATTAAGCTTTACAATTACATAATATCACACTGCTGTAACCAATTCTCTTATGTATATATGTATATCCTAGTGGTATTGCCTCTCTGATTTAACTCTGACAGATACACTAAAACAAATAATCCTTTGTCAGTTTACTACAGACCTCTCCAAACTGGGCTTTCATTATATTAACCAACAATTTGGATTGGTGACATAGTTATTTTTTAAGTAAATATTTTATTTTAGAATAGTTTTAGGTTTATAGAAAAATTGGGAAGATAGTTTCCAATTTCCCCAATCCTTAGTTTACCCTATTATTTTTAATAATAGCTTTATTGAGATATAATTCACATACCATACCATTCACCCATTTAAGGTATACACTCCAATGGCTTTTAGTATATTCACAGAGTTGTGCAATCATCATCACAATCAATTTTAGAACATTTTTATTTTCTCCCCCATGAAAAACCTGTACCTACTAGTAGGCATTTTTCCCCCCACCCTAGGCAACCACTAGCCTACTTTTTTTCTCTCTGGGTTTGCCTATATTGGACATTTCACATACTTTGAATCATCCAATATGTGGTCCTTTGTGACTGGCATTTTTCACTGACACTATGTTTTCTGAATTCATTTATCTTTTACCAAGTATTGTTATTTCATTTCTTTTTATTAGTGAATACTATTTTATAGTATACATATGCCAGCTTTTAAAAAATCCATTATTTATTTATTTATTTATTTATTTATTCATTATTAAAAAAAAATTACATCCAAGTTAGTTAGCATATAGTACAATAATAATTTCTGGAGTAGAATCCAGTGATTCATATCCTACATATAACACCCAGTGGTCCTCCCAACAAGTGTCCTCCTTAATGCCCCTTGCCCATATACCCCATCCCCCCACAAAACCCCTCCAGCAACCCTCAGTTTGCTCTCTATATTTAAGAGTCTCTTATGTTTGTTCCCCTCCCTGTTTTTATATTATTTTTGCTTCCCTTCCCTTATGTTCATCTGTTTTATATTTAAAATTCAACATATGAGTGAAGCCATATATTTATCTTTCTCTGACTTATTTCGCTTAGCATAATACACTCTAGTTCCATTCACATAGCTGCAAATGGCAAGATTTCATTCTTTTTAATCACCAAGTAATATTCCATTGTATATATATATATGCCACTTCTTTTTTATACATTATCAGTCGATGGACACTTGGGCTTTTACCATACTTTGGCTATTGTCAATAGTGCTGATATAAACATTGGGGTGCATGTGCCCCTTTGAAACAGCATACTTGTATCCTTTGGATAAGTACCTAGTAGTGCAATTGCTGGGTCATACAGTAGTTCTATTTTTAATTTTTTGAGGAACCTCCATACTGTTTTCCAGAGTGGCTGCACCAGTTTGCATACCATAAAAATCCATTTATTAATTGATGGACATTTGGGTTACTTCTACTTTTGGGCTGTTAATGAATAATGCTGCTATGAACATTTGTGTACTAGTTTTGGATGGACATACATTTTCATTTCTCTTGGGTATATACCTATGAGTGGGATTGCTAGGTTTATGTTTTGTATTTTGAGGAACTTCCAGACTGTTTTCCAAAGTGACTACAACTTACATTTCTACTGGGAGTGTAGAAGGGATTATTATCTGTCTCTTTTTTTTATTATTAGAGCTATTCTTTTGATTATAGGGTGTGAACTGGAAGCTCATTGTGGTTTTGATTTGCATTTCCCTTATGACTAATGACACTGAGCATCTTTTCCTGTGCTTTGGTGGCCACATGTATATCTTCTTAGGACAAAAGTCTATTCACATCCTTTGCTCATTGTTAAATTGAATTATTTATCTTTTTATTATTGAATTGTAAGAGTTTTTAATATGTTCCAGATACAATTCCCTTATCAGATATATGATTTGCAAAAATTTTCTCCCATTTTCACGTTCTTGATGGTGTCTTTTGAATCACAAAAAATTTAATGTGGATAATGTCTAATTTATCTTTTCATTGCTGTTGTTACTTGTGTTGGGAACATCAACTTTTAAGTGAAATCCTGAACATTAATCTGTTTCATAACACTTTCATTGGCAGTTGAATCATTTAAATACAAAACAAAACTTAGTTTGATAAACTTGGTATCCCATTAGGTAGAAAAGGATAGAAAAGCTGGGGTATAAGTTGAGGGTATACCAAGTAGAACTGTCCCATCATAGCTACATTTATATCAAATGAACTGAGAGCATGTGTACAAGGTACCACAAATGTCTGTTAGAGTTGAATCCGTGCACCACTGAGATATGCTCTACTGACAACCAACCACTTACAATGGTGGTTGCACATAATCTCTTAAAGAACAGATTTACAATGGGAGGGTCAGTGAAACAAGTCATAGTTCCTGTTCCTGCACCTGTTCCCAAGACTGCAACTTGTATTCTTCATCCTTCTCCTCCTCAACCCATTTAATATTTTCCCTATACTTGGCCATTATTTCAGCCTCTCTGGATTCTCTGCCTGGTGGAATCACCAATACCTTCATCTCTGGGGGTACTGAGGCTTTGACTGTCTTATTCCATCAGGCCATAGTTAGTGCATTCACTGTTTATTATTATTCACTGGGAATGGAAACACTAAGGGATGTTCCAATTAGTCCTTCAAGTTGCAAGCTCTTTCCTGACCCAGAAAGTAGCAGCAACCTTGTAATCACAGTCAATTATTACAAACAATAGAACAAGTCCTTTCTTTGCTTGTTGACCCAAGAACACGAGAAGTCTAAAGTGACCAGGCATTAGCTGTAGTTGTGGGTTCAGTGAAACATCATTATGTGACTGGTGAAAGTATTCCCTCCTCTTTGGGAATGAGGACATCTAATCCAGAGTTGCAGAGGTGGGAAACATATATTCTGCAAGTGGGCTCATGAAAGTGATGCTGAGAGGAGCTTGTTGCTTGATTTCTGGACTTGTGTAATGCACTTTTGAAGAGCAGGTACGATACATCATGAATTTGTTCAATGCATATATCACATCCTGAAGGACTCTTCAGCAACACTGTGGGACCTTGTCTCCCAGCTGGCACCTTAACTGAGCCATTCCAAAGATCTATCAGGCTGATGCTCTGGGGAATGTGGTATGTGGAGAATTAGTGTGTCCCATGGCCATATGCCTACGGTCACACACCCTTTTGCTGTGAAATGGTTTCTTCAGTCTGTGACAGTGTTTCACAGGATCTCGTGTTGGTAAAGTACATTCTATAAGCCCTTAGAGAGTGGTGCTGTCAAAACTACTGCAGGCAGACTCAACAAGAAAAAAAAAAGAAAAGACCCAAATAAACAAAATCAGAAATGAGAGATGAGAAATAACAACTGACACTGTAAAAACACAAAGGATTATAAGAGAATACTACTAAAAATTATATGCCAACAAACTAGAGAACCTAGAAGAAGTGGATAAATTCCTAGAAGCATACAATCTTCCAAAACTTAACCAGAAAGAAATAGAAAATCTGAACAGTTATAAGTAATGAAACTGAATTGGTAATAAAAAAATGACTTAAAATAGAAGTCAAGGAACAGATGGATTCACAGGTGAATTCTACCAGACCTTTAAAAAAGTGTTAATACCTATTCTCCCCCAGCAATTCCAAAAAACAGAAGCTTCAAATATATTCCACAAGGCCAGGATTATCCTGAGACAAAAATCAGACAGACACTACAAAAAAAGAAAACTATATGCCAATATCCCTGATAAACAGAGATACAAAAATCATTAACAAAATATTACCAAATTGCATACAGCAATACATTCACAAGATCATTCACCATGATCAATGGGATTTATTCCTGGGATGAAAGGATGGTTCAATATTTGCAAATCAATTGATGTCATACACCACATCAACAAAATGAGGATAAAAATTATATGATCATCTCAATAGATGCAGAAAAAGCATTTGACGAGATTCAACATCCATTCATGATAAAAACTCTCAACAAAGTAGGGTTAGAGGAACATACTTCAAAACAACAAAGGCCATATATGAAAAACCCACAGCTAACATCATACTCAATGGTGAAAAACTGAGAGCTTTATCTCTAAGGTCAGGAACAAGACAAGGATGTCCATTCTTGCCAGCTTTACCCAGTGTAGTACTGGAAGTTCCAGCCACAGCAATCAGAAAAGAAAAAAGAAATAAGAGGCATCCATATTGGCAAAGAAAAGTTAAACTGTCATCATTTGCAGACAATGTGATATTATACATAAAAAAACCTAAAGACTCCAGCAAAAAAACTACTAGAATAAACGAATTCATTAAAGTGGCATGATACAAAATTAATAACCAGAAATCAGTAGTGTTTCTGTACACTAATAACAAAGTAGGAGAAAGATAAATTAAGAAAAAAACACCATTTACAATTGTACCAAAAAAGAATAAAACACCTAGGAATAAACTAAACCAAAGAAGTGAAAGTCCTGTACTTCAAAGACTATAAAACATTGATGAAAGACATTGAAGAAATTGAAGATGACACAAATGCAAAGGCATTCCATGCTCATGAATCGGAAGAATTAATATTGTTAAAATGTCCATATCACCCAAAGTAATCTGCAGATTCAATACCATCCCTATCAAAATACCAACAGTATTTTTCACCAAACTAGGACAAATAATACTAAAATTTGTATGGAACCACCAAAGACCCTGAATAGCCAAAGCAATCCTGAGAAAGAAGAACAAATCTGGAGGTATCGCAATACCAGGTTTCAAGATATATTACAAAGTTGTTGTAATCAAAAAGTATGGTAATGGCAAAAAAATAGACACATAGATCAATAGAACAGAATAGAAACCCTAGAAATAGACCCATGATTATATGGTCAATTAATCTTTGACAAAAGAGGCAAGAATATACCATGGGGGAAAGTTTTTTCAACAAATGGTTTTGGGAAAACTGAACAGCTACCTGTAAAAGAGTGAAATTGGACCACTTTGTAACATCATACACAAAAATAAACTCGAAGTGGATTAAAGACTTAAATGTTGAGACCTAAAATCATAAAAATCCTAGAAGAGGACACAGACAGTAATTTCTTTGACACTGGCCATAGCAACATTTTTCTGGCTATGTCTCCTCAGGCAAGGAAAACAAAAGCAAAAATAAACTTTTGGGAGCACATCAAAATGAAAAGTTTTTCCACAGCAAAGGAAACCAACAAAACTAAAACAAAAAGACAACCTACTGCATGAGAGAATATATTTACAAATGATATATCTGATAAGGGCTTAATATCCAAAATATATAAAGAACTTATACAACTGAACACCAAAAAAACCCAATCAAATTAAAAAATGGGCAGAGGAACTGAATAGACATTTTCCCAGAGAAAACATATAGATGGCCAACAGACACTTGACAAAGTCTCAGCATCACTAACCATCATGGAAATGTATATCAAAACCACAGTAAAATATAATCTCACACCTGTCAGAATGGCTAAAATCAAATGGACAAGAAATAACAAGTGTTGGCGAGAATGTGGTGAAACAGGCACTCTCGTGCACTGTTGGTGGGAGTGTAAATTGGTACAAGCACTGTGGAAAGCAGTATGAAGGGTCCTCAAACCTAAAAATAGAAATATCATATGATCCAATAATTCCACCATTGGGTATTTGACCAAAAGAAAATGAAAACATTAATTCAAAAGGTATATGTACTTCTATGTTTATTGCAGTATTTACAACAGCCAAGATATGGAAGCAACCTAAGTGTCCATCAATAGACAAATGGATAAGAAAAATGTGGTATACATATACAATGGGATATTATGCAGCCATAAAAAATATCATGAGATCATTCAGACTCCGCTCAGTCAGTGTGGAGACTGCTTGGGCTTCTCTCTCCTTCTCTCTCTGCCTCCTCCTGTGCTCGCTCTCTCTCTCTCTCTCTGTCTCAAAATAAATAAATAAACTTAAAAATATTATGAGATCTTGCCATTTGAGACCAAATGGATGGACCTAGATGGTATCATGCTAAGTGATATAAATCAGTCAGAGAAAGACAAATACCATATGATTCCACTCATATGGTATCTAAAAATACCTCAAAAAATGAACAAACCAAAAGCAGAATGAGACCTATAAATACAGAGAACAAACTGGTGGTTGCCAGAGGGAAGGAGGTAGGGGAATGGGCAAAATGAGTGAAGGGGAGTGGGAGGTACAGGCTTCCAGTTATGGAATGAGTAAGTCATAGGAATAAAAGGCACAGCATAAGGAATATAGTCAATGATATTGTAATAGTGACATGTCAGGACAGATGGTATCTACACTTGTGAGCACAGCATAATGTATAAATTTATCAAATCACTACATCATACACCTGAAACTAATGTAACATTGTGTGTCAACTCTACTCAAAAAAAAAAAAAAATAGCTAAGAAAAAAAAAGTACTGCAGGCAGGGAAGTCACATCCTTATTCATCCTTAGTCAAAGACTAATTACTGCTTCTCCAGGATTGAAAAGATCCAGAATAATCAGTTTATCCAAGAGACTAGCTGGTCTTCTCAGGGGCTACCATATATATATATATATATATATATATATATATATATATATACACACACACACACACACACACACACATATATATACATGTATATATATATATTTTTTAATATTTATTTATTTATGAGAGAGAGAGAGAGACAGATAGACAGAGCATGAGTGGGGGAGGGACACAGAGATAGAGAGACACAGAATCTGAAGCAGGTTCCAGGCTCTGCGTTGTCAGCACCGAGCCCAACGCAGGGCTTGAACTCACGCACCTCGAGATCATGACCTAAGCTGAAGTCAGATGCTTAACTGACTGAGCCACCCAGGTGCTCCTCAGGGGCTACTATACTGAGAACACAGCTTTGGTCTCCATTTGTTGCTTCCCAGTTCTGTATTCAGCAGTGGCATCTATGGGGAGAGAGCCTGTAATGCTGTGCCAATTTTTAACTTCCAGTGCTGCCACCATGGCTACCCTGTGTGTGGGCACATTGTTCAAGCACTGGGTCAGCTAAGAAGAGTTACTCAGTTCACCCGGTTGCAGTGTTTCATCTACAGTGGGTGTTTTCTGGTGGCTACTAAAGCAAACCAAAAAGCTCTACTTCTCTGTGCCTACTCCCAGAAATCTATCTACATATATTTTCCCAGACCTCCTTCGCTCTAATTTTCCAGTTTTACTGCTTCCGGGAATTAATTAACCAGCCAAGACATCACCACTGCCCACTCCTCAACTGGGGTTATGGACAATAATACAGAAAACATTTAGAGGGATTCTCTGTAAAGGGGAGCAGAGGTTTGGGGTGATGGCTGAAGAGAGAAAATGGCTGAAGACAGATCAAGATAATTTTTTTTAAGATAAGAAGAAATCAGAACATGTCACTGCTGATGAAGATAGTGCAATAGAAATGAAAAACTATGATGTAGTACACACAGAAGAGAATTACTGGAGATGGATTCCAATAGACTTGAAATGCATTGTAAATGGCAGTTTACTATTTGAGGATAAGTAATGATACATTTTAATCATTTCTATATAAATGTAATGCAGCTGTACAAATTAATTATTTAAAAACCACATATTAAGCATCTTCCAGGAGATAAGAACATGCTATTTCTAGGACATAAAGCTAGGTAAGAATTTCTTAGAGAACTTACAATCAGAAATGATTGTGGAAAAAGTGATTGCAATTCAATGTGAGAAATGCTATAATAGAAGCATGGAATTAAGGATCTTCATTTTGATATAATATGCTCCAAACGCTCAAATAACTGCTTAGATATATAGAGTCTAACTAAGTATAAAAGATACACAACTAGTGCTTTCAGGATTTAAAAATATCTTTTGTCTACTGTTCTTGTACTTACAGGGGAGAATCAAAAGAGAAACTAGTTCTTTATAATTTGTCTTTTTTTTTTTCCCTCACTGCAAAATAGAAGTGACGTAAATGTAAATGTGGTTATAAAAAGTTACAATTATGAATAATTGGTACTGTCAGTTACGGATCCTGATAAATTGCTGGTATGTAGAATCATTAAGATAATTGGGGGAAAAAAAGTTACAAAATCAGCTACTGCTTCCCTAAAAGGTTATTAGGGGGAAATAACATCAGAATAGAGAAAATGAAGCTGATTTTATTTGGGCTTTACTGGCTTTCACTGAGCATGCATTATGCATAAAACTGCCTAGTATCATTCAGTTTCTAGAAGGTTTACTTTCAGGGGCAAAGGAAAGTGCAACTCTAGGAAGAAGAATGTAAGTCCAGAGACAGAAAACGTCTTCACATTTTAAGGAGATGTTCTGTATTTTTCAGATTAATACCACTGATGTGTAAAGTCTTCAGAGGAGAACATGGATGAGGGCCAGATGGAGCTGAACCTGGGCAATAGACAACAATGACATTTGGGAGTGACCAGGGCTGCCCTAAGCCAAACCAAGATCCATCATCTTTCCCGTATCCAATCAGCCTCATTAAACTGCTTCCATTTCCCACGTGAAGTGTGTTCTCTTATAAGATTCAAAAAACAAACAAAAAAATCTATAGTTTTCTAATTTTATTAGGTATAAATTATTTTTTGTCATGATATAAATTGTATTATATTTATATAAATGATTATATATGAACATTGAGATGAGTTACAGTTCACCAGTTGACATATTATATTTTATTTTTATTTAAAAAATTTGTTAGGTTTGGGGCGCCTGGGTGGCTCAGTCGGTTGGGCGGCCGACTTCGGCTCAGGTCATGATCTCGCGGTCCGTGAGTTTGAGCCCCGCGTCGGGCTCTGTGCTGACAGCTCAGAGCCTGGAGCCTGTTTCAGATTCTGTGTCTCCCTCTCTCTGACCCTCCCCCATTCATGCTCTGTCTCTCTCTGTCTCAAAAATAAATAAACGTTAAAAAAAATTTAAAAGAAAATTTTTTTCGGTTTATTTCTTATTTTCAGAGAGACAGAGATAGCATGAGCGGGGGAGGGGTAGAGAAAGAGGGAGAAAGAGAGAGAATCCCAAGCAGGCTTCATGCTGTTAAGGCAGAGTCTGATGTGTGCTCCATCCCATGAACCATGAGATCATGATTTGAACTGAAATCAAGAGTTAGATACTTAACCAAATGAGCCACTCAGGTGCCCCTATATTTTAAACATTTAATTAGATGTTTTAAAATTTTGGAGCCAGTATCATTTTTGTTTCCTTGTCTGAAACATATCAGTGTCCCTTAAAATGTCATAAACATAGGTGCTTTGCAATAATGCCTCGTGGATAAAATTTAGGTGGTATATAGCAAAAAACATGATTCTTTTCTTTTTTCTTATTCAGGAATGCCTCTCCTAACTCAGGTTTATAAAGTTATTCTATTTGTTCATTTAATCGATTTGGAATTAAAAAAAAATTAAAAAAAAAAAAAGGGGGCGCCTGGGTGGCGCAGTCAGTTAAGCGTCTGACTTCAGCCAGGTCATGATCTTGTGGTCCCTGAGTTCGAGCCCCGCGTCGGGCTCTCGGCTGATGGCTCAGAGCCTGGAGCCTGTTTCAGATTCTGTGTCTCCCTCTCTCTCTGCCCCTCCCCCGTTCATGCTCTGTCTCTCTCTGTCCCAAAAATAAATAAACGTTGAAAAAAAAAATTAATCGATTTGGAATTCATTTGTGCACGGTGTAGAGATAGAACTGTATTTTCGCATATATGTATTTCAAATTGCCTCATCTGTTTGATTGTTGGTGGATTGTTTGTTACAGGGGCTGCTTAAGTTTAGTAAGCTACTCAGCTGTCCAGATTGTAGAGAGGTCAGGAGCTAAAGATTGAATGTGTCCCTCCAAAATTCTTATGCTAAAACGCTAATCTCCAATGTGATGGTATTTGGAAATAGAGCCTTTGGGAGGTAATTAGGTCAATGGGTGAAGTCCTCATGATGGGATTTGTGCCCTTACAAGACGAAACTCGAGGGGCACCTGGGTGGCTCAATTGGTTAAGCGTCCAACTTCAGCTCAGGACATGATCTCATGGTTTGTGGGTTTGAGCCCCACATCGGGCTCTGTGCTGACAGCTCAGAGCCTGGAGACTGCTTCCAATTCTGTGTCTTCCTCTCTCTCTTCCCCTCCCCAACTCATGCCCTGTCTCTGTCTCTCAAAAATGAATAAAAATGTTTAAAAAAAAAAAAAAGAGAGAGACTTGAGAGAGCTTGCTTCCTCTCTGTTGTCCTCCATGTGGGGACACAGCAAGAAGATGGCCACCTGCAAACCAGGAAGAGAGTCCTCTCCCTGATCTTGGACTTCCCAGTCTCTGAAACTGTGAGAAATAAATTTCTGCTGTTTAAGCTGCCCAGTCTATAGCATCTTGTTTATAGCAGCCTGAACTAAGACATGAGGTAAAGAAAGTGAGGTGCCACAGGCAAAATACAGGTAAAGCTTGGAGGAAATGATCTTCCTTTTCCCTTGGTGGGAAATATATGTTTATAATATTATATATAATTTATATATATCATATATATAATAAAGTTGGGATTACAACTAGTGACCATTTTGTTTTGTTTTGTTTTGTTTTTTGTTTTTTTTTATTATATGAAATTTATTGTCAAGTTGGTTTCCATACAACACCCAGTGCTCATCCCAAAAGGTGCCCTCCTCAATACCCATCACCCACCCTCTCCTCCCTCCCACCCCCCATCAACCCTCAGTTTGTTCTCAGTTTTTAACAGTCTCCCATGCTTTGGCTCTCTCCCACTCTAACCTCTTTTTTTTTTTTTTTTTTCTTTTTTCCTCCCCCTCCCCCATGGGTTCCTGCCAAGTTTCTCAGGATCCACATAAGAGTGAAACCATATGGTATCTGTCTTTCTCTGTATGGCTTATTTCACTTAGCATCACACTCTCCAGTTCCATCCACGTTGCTACAAAAGGCCATATTTCATTTTTTCTCATTGCCACATAGTATTCCATTGTGTATATAAACCACAATTTCTTTATCCATTCATCAGTTGATGGACATTTAGGCTCTTTCCATAATTTGGCTATTGTTGAGAGTGCTGCTATGAACATTGGGGTACAAGTGCCCCTATGCATCAGTACTCCTGTATCCCTTGGATAAATTCCTAGCAGTGCTATTGCTGGGTCATAGGGTAGGTCTATTTTTAATTTTCTGAGGAACCTCCACACTGCTTTCCAGAGCGGCTGCACCAATTTGCATTCCCACCAACAGTGCAAGAGGGTTCCCGTTTCTCCACATCCTCGCCAGCATCTATAGTCTCCTGATTTGTTCATTTTGGCCACTCTGACTGGCGTGAGGTGATACCTGAGTGTGGTTTTGATTTGTATTTCCCTGATAAGGAGCGACGCTGAACATCTTTTCATGTGCCTGTTGGCCACCCGGATGTCTTCTTTAGAGAAGTGTCTATTCATGTTTTCTGCCCATTTCTTCACTGGGTTATTTGTTTTTTGGGTGTGGAGTTTGGTGAGCTCTTTATAGATTTTGGATACTAGCCCTTTGTCCGATATGTCATTTGCAAATATCTTTTCCCATTCCGTTGGTTGCCTTTTAGTTTTGTTGGTTGTTTCCTTTGCTGTGCAGAAGCTTTTTTATCTTCATAAGGTCCCAGTAATTCACTTTTGCTTTTAATTCCCTTGCCTTTGGGGATGTGTCGAGTAAGAGATTGCTACGGCTGAGGTCAGAGAGGTCTTTTCCTGCTTTCTCCTCTAAGGTTTTGATGGTTTCCTGTCTCACATTCAGGTCCTTTATCCATTTCGAGTTTATTTTTGTTAATGGTGTGAGAAAGTGGTCTAGTTTCAACCTTCTGCATATTGCTGTCCAGTTCTCCCAGCACCATTTGTTAAAGAGGCTGTCTTTTTTCCATTGGATGTTCTTTCCTGCTTTGTCAAAGATGAGTTGGCCATACGTTTGTGGGTCTAGTTCTGGGGTTTCTATTCTATTCCAGTGGTCTATGTGTCTGTTTTTGTGCCAATACCATGCTGTCTTGATGATGACAGCTTTGTAGTAGAGGCTAAAGTCTGGGATTGTGATGCCTCCTGCTTTGGTCTTCTTCTTCAAAATTCCTTTGGCTATTCGGGGCCTTTTGTGGTTCCATATGAATTTTAGGATTGCTTGTTCTAGTTTCGAGAAGAATGCTGGTGCAATTTTGATTGGGATTGCATTGAATGTGTAGATCGCTTTGGGTAGTATTGACATTTTGACAATATTTATTTTTCCAATCCATGAGCAGGGAATGTCTTTCCATTTCTTTAAATCTTCTTCAATTTCCTTCGTAAGCTTTCTATAGTTTTCAGCATACAGATCCTTTACATCTTTGGTTAGATTTATTCCTAGGTATTTTATGCTTCTTGGTGCAATTGTGAATGGGATCAGTTTCTTTAGTTGTCTTTCTGTTGCTTCATTGTTAGTGTATAAGAATGCAACTGATTTCTGTACATTGATTTTGTATCCTGCGACTTTGCTGAATTCATGTATCAATTCTAGCAGACTTTTGGTGGAGTCTATCGGATTTTCCATGTATAATATCATGTCATCTGCAAAAAGCGAAAGCTTGACTTCATCTTTGCCAATTTTGATGCCTTTGATTTCCTTTTGTTGTCTGATTGCTGATGCTAGAACTTCCAGCACAATGTTAAACAACAGCAGTGAGAGTGGGCATCCCTGTTGTGTTCCTGATCTCAGGGAAAAAGCTCTCAGTTTTTCCCCGTTGAGGATGATGTTAGCTGTGGGCTTTTCATAAATGGCTTTTATGATCTTTAAGTATGTTCCTTCTATCCCGACTTTCTCAAGGGTTTTTATTAAGAAAGGGTGCTGGATTTTGTCAAAGGCCTTTTCTGCATCGATTGACAGGATCATATGGTTCTCTTTTTTTTTGTTAATGTGATGTATCACGTTGATTGATTTGCGAATGTTGAACCAGCCCTGCATCCCAGGAATGAATCCCACTTGATCATGGTGAATAATTCTTTTTATATGCCATTGAATTCGATTTGCTAGTATCTTATTGAGAATTTTTGCATCCATATTCATCAGGGATATTGGCCGGTAGTTCTCTTTTTTTACTGGGTCTCTGTCTGGTTTAGGGATCAAAGTAATACTGGCTTCATAGAATGAGTCTGGAAGTTTTCCTTCCCTTTCTATTTCTTGGAATAGCTTGAGAAGGATAGGTATTATCTCTGCTTTAAACGTCTGGTAGAACTCCCCTGGGAAGCCATCTGGTCCTGGACTCTTATTTGTTGGGAGATTTTTGATAACCGATTCAATTTCTTCGCTGGTTATGGGTCTGTTCAAGCTTTCTCTTTCCTCCTGATTGAGTTTTGGAAGAGTGTGGGTGTTCAGGAATTTGTCCATTTCTTCCAGGTTGTCCAATTTGTTGGCATATAATTTTTCATAGTATTCCCTGATAATTGTTTGTATCTCTGAGGGATTGGTTGTAATAATTCCATTTTCATTCATGATTTTATCTATTTGGGTCATCTCCCTTTTCTTTTTGAGAAGCCTGGCTAGAGGTTTGTCAATTTTGTTTATTTTTTCAAAAAACCAACTCTTGGTTTCGTTGATCTGCTCTACAGTTTTTTTAGACTCTATATTGTTTATTTCTGCTCTGATCTTTATTATTTCTCTTCTTCTGCTGGGTTTGGGGTGTCTTTGCTGCTCTGCTTCTATTTCCTTTAGGTGTGCTGTTAGATTTTGTATTTGGGATGTTTCTTGTTTCTTGAGATAGGCCTGGATTGCAATGTATTTTCCTCTCAGGACTGCCTTCGCTGCGTCCCAAAGCGTTTGGATTGTTGTATTTTCATTTTCGTTTGTTTCCATATATTTTTTAATTTCTTCTCTAATTGCCTGGTTGACCCACTCATTCGTTAGTAGGGTGTTCTTTAACCTCCATGCTTTTGGAGGTTTTCCAGACTTTTTTCTGTGGTTGATTTCAAGCTTCATAGCATTGTGGTCTGAAAGTATGCATGGTATAATTTCAATTCTGGTAAACTTATGAAGGGCTGTTTTGTGACCCAGTATATGATCTATCTTGGAGAATGTTCCATGTGCACTCGAGAAGAAAGTATATTCTGTTGCTTTGGGATGCAGAGTTCTAAATATATCTGTCAAGTCCATCTGATCCAATGTCTCATTCAGGGCCCTTGTTTCTTTATTGACCGTGTGTCTAGATGATCTATCCATTTCTGTAAGTGGGGTGTTAAAGTCCCCTGCAATGAGCACATTCTTATCAATAAGGTTGCTTATGTTTATGAGTAGTTGTTTTATATATTTGGGGGCTCCGGTATTCGGCGCATAGACATTTAAAATTGTTAGCTCTTCCTGATGAATAGACCCTGTAACTATTATATAATGCCCTTCTTCATCTCTTGTTACAGCCTTTAATTTAAAGTCTAGTTTGTCTGATATAAGTATGGCTACTCCAGCTTTCTTTTGGCTTCCAGTAGCATGATAAATAGTTCTCCATCCCCTCACTCTCAATCTAAAGGTGTCCTCAGGTCTAAAATGAGTCTCTTGTAGACAGCAAATAGATGGGTCTTGTTTTTTTTATCCATTCTGATACCCTATGTCTTTTGGTTGGTGCATTTAATCCATTTACATTCAGTGTTATTATAGAAAGATATGGGTTTAGAGTCATTGTGATGTCTGTATGTTTCATGCTTGTAGTGTTGTCTCTGGTACTTTGTCTCACAGGGTCCCCCTTAGGATCTCTTGTAGGGCTGGTTTAGTGGTGACAAATTCCTTCAGTTTTTGTTTGTTTGGGAAGACCTTTATCTCTCCTATTCTAAATGACAGACTTGCTGGATAAAGGATTCTCGGCTGCATATTTTTTCTGTCTAGCACCCTGAAAATCTCGTGCCAATTCTTTCTGGCCTGCCAAGTTTCAAAAGAGAGATCAGTCACGAGTCTTATAGGTCTCCCTTTATATGTGAGGGCACGTTTACCCCTTGCTGCTTTCAGAATTTTCTCTTTATCCTTGTATTTTGCCAGTTTCACTATGATATGTCGTGCAGAAGATCGATTCAAGTTACGTCTGAAGGGAGTTCTCTGTGCCTCTTGGATTTCAATGCCTTTTTCCTTCTCCAGTTCAGGGAAGTTCTCAGCTATTATTTCTTCAAGTACCCCTTCAGCACCTTTCCCTCTCTCTTCCTCCTCTGGGATACCAATTATGCGTATATTATTTCTTTTTAGTGTATCACTTAGTTCTCTAATTTTCCCCTCATACTCCTGGATTTTTTTTATCTCTCTTTTTCTCAGCTTCCTCTTTTTCCATAACTTTATCTTCTAGTTCACCTATTCTCTCCTCTGCCTCTTCAATCCGAGCTGTGGTGGTTTCCATTTTGTTTTGCATTTCATTTAAAGCGTTTTTCAGCTCCTCGTGACTGTTCCTTAGTCCCTTGATCTCTGTAGCAAGAGATTCTCTGCTGTCCTCTATACTGTTTTCAAGCCCAGCTATTAATTTTATGACTATTATTCTAAATTAACTTTCTGTTATATTATTTAAATCCTTTTTGATCAGCTCATTAGCTGTTGTTATTTCCTGGAGATTCTTCTGAGGGGAATTCTTCAGCTTGGTCATTTTGGATAGTCCCTGGAGTGGTGAGGACCTGCAGGGCACTTCCCCTGTGCTGTGGTGTATACCTGGAGTTGGTGGGCGGAGTCGCAGTCAGACCTGATGTCTGCCCCCGGCCCACCGCTGGGGCCACAGTCAGACTGGTGTGTGCCTTCTCTTCCCCTCTCCTAGGGGCGGGATTCACTGTGGGGTGGCGTGGCCCGTCTGGGCTACTTGCACACTGCCAGGCTTGTGATGCTGGGGATCTGGCATATTAGCTGGGGTGGGTAGGCAAGGTGCACAGGGGGAGGAGGGGCAGGCTTAGCTCACTTCTCCTTAGGTGATCCACTTCAGGAGGGGCCCTATGGCAGCGGGAGGGAGTCAGATCCGCTGCCGGAGGTTTGGCTCCTCCGCAGAAGCACAGAGTTGGGTGTTTGCGCGGAGCGAGGAAGTTCCCTGGCAGGAACTGGTTCTCTTTGAGATTTTGGCTGGGGGATGGGCGGGGGAGATGGCGCTGGCGAGCGCCTTTGTTCCCCACCAAACTGAGCTCTGTCGTCCGGGGGCTCAGCAGCTCTCCCTCCCTTTGTCCTCCAGCCTTCCTGCTTTCGGAGCAGAGCTGTTAACTTATGACCTCCCAGACGCTAAGTCGCGCTTGCTGTCGGAACACAGTCCGTCAGGCCCCTCCGCTTTTGCCCGCCAGACTCGGGGGCTCTGCTTGGCCGGCGAGCCGCCCCTCCGCCCCGGCTCCCTCCCGCCAGTCCATGGAGTGCGCACCGCCTTGCTGCCCTTCCTACCCTCTTCCGTGGGCCTCTCGTCTGCGCTTGGCTCCGGCGACTCCGTTCTGCTAATCCTCTGGCGGTTTTCTGGGTTATTTAGGCAGGTGTAGGTGGAATCTAAGTGATCAGCAGGACGCGCGGTGAGCCCAGCGTCCTCCTACGCCGCCATCTTTTTTCCTCTCCCAACTAGTGACCATTTTGTAAGAGATATCTGCTGGTGGCAAGTAATCAAATTCTACATAAAAGGACAAACCTAAAAACCAGAGCTGATCAATTTTGAACTTTAAGATGTCAATGATCTCTACAAGAGAGCTTCATGTTAGAAGCATGTCTCAGATAGGAACTTCCCAAAAGGAATCATAAGATTTGACATTAAAGTATGTACTGAATGTGATTCTGGTCCTGGAAGAGACTCCAGAGAAAGCCTTCTCTGTGAGCTTTATCGCCACCCACGAGAAAAGGTCTGATGTAGGCTCAGAGCACTAGTAAAGAACCTTGCTTCACTGAAGGTCAGAGCCTGCCTTAAAAACTGCTTACAGTATGGGCACCTGTGTGGCTCAGTCGATTGAGTGTCT
Organism: Leopardus geoffroyi; assembly: GCF_018350155.1. NCBI lineage: Eukaryota > Metazoa > Chordata > Mammalia > Carnivora > Felidae > Leopardus > Leopardus geoffroyi. The sequence goes on along the minus strand of NC_059338.1, from coordinate 137,482,317 downwards.
GACTTTGGCCCAGGTCATGATCTCATGGTTCGTGAGTTCGAGCCCCACGTCAGGCTCTGTGATGACAGCTCAGAGCCTGTAGCCTGCTTCAGATTCTGTGTCTCTCTCTCTTCTCCCCTGCTCACACTCTGTGTGTGTCTCTCTCTCAAAAATAAATAAATGTTAAGAAAAAAAAACAACTGCTCACAGTAAAGTTCTCAGACCTGGATAGAGAGGTACCTGTAGAACAGCAGCAGGGGAGAATGGAAGTGGAATCCCTGGCTTGCTCCTTGCAGGGTGGCTATGGACTGGCTGTGTTCTCCGGCAACCCTCTTCAAACAGCTACTTTCTCTGGGATCTGCAACCATACTCTTCACATTTAGAGGTGGTAAAAACTTCCTGTAATTGCTATCACCATGGTTCTTCCCCATCTTATGTTGGTTTCCCTAACACCTGCCTACACCTTTATAAATAGACCAATTATTACTCTCTTTAATTACCCAGTTGACTTGTGCTGTTTCCTGCTGGGATCTAGGTATATACCCATTCTGTTTGTGTCAAAACTTGAAATAGATGATTCTCAGAGTCCCTGAGGGGAAAAGTGTGAAGGTTTATTTATAGTTCACGTCACTCTGAGGGTGTGTACCCTTTTGAAATCCCAGGCTTATAGAAGAGGAACATCAATTAGACTCACCCTGACTAGGATCTGGGCTTCATCTCTTTTTCCCCCCAAAAACTTAAAAGCAAGTTTGCCAAATTCAGCAAAAGTCAGCCTCTCCACTTAACCTGAGTTCCAGCCTCCACTGAAGATCTGGCTTGAGAATTTATTTCTTCCTTATCAGTTCATTAATGCTTTTAAGAAGATGATGTTTTACCTTTTACCCAGCACTTTTCAATTGTTTTCAGCATATAACCACTATATTACTAGAAATGGAGGAGGTCCTCTGTTTTTTCCTGCTATGGCAAGTGAGAATTTTTCTCTTTCTTATACCCTTTTCGTCTCCTCCCTCCATCCTCTTGATATTGTATTAACAGGGGTTTTTAGTTTAGTTCATTTTTTGTGTATTTATTCTATATTCAATGATTTTCTGCTTTGATTATAAAAATATTCATTACTAGTTATTCAAAATATTTGAATATTTTCATCACATATTTCATCAAATATGAAAATATTCATAATCATGAATATTCAAAATATTCATGCTGAACAACAAAAAAGAAAATACTATGATTACCTTTTCTTTCCTATTTCTCCTGCAGTTGATAATTGGCTTTCTCTAATTTTCTTAGTTTTCTTTAAACCTAAGACTAAATCTTATCATTTCATACCTATCATAAACATCTTGATTGATAATTTGACAGGGTATAAAATTCACAGATATAAATTATTTATCAAAAGATTTAAAAAATTTTTAAAACTTTTAATGTTTATTTATTTTTGAGAGAGAGAGACAGAGCACGAGCAGGAGAGGGCCAAATAGAGAAGGAGACAGAATCCAAAGCAGGCCCCAGGCTCACAGCTGTCAGCACAGTGCCTGAGGCAGGGCTCTCGAACTCAGGAACCACAAGATCATGACCTGAGCTGAAGCCGGATGCTTAACCGACTGAGCCACCCAGGCGCCCCCCCCCCCCCACCAAATTTTCTTTAATGTTTATTTTTGAGAGAGAGAGAGCAATTGGGGATGGGGCAGAGAGAGAGGAAGACACAGAATCTGAAGCAGGCTCCAGGCTCTCAGCTGTCAGCACAGAAGCAAATGTGGGCTGAAACCTACAAACCACGAGATCATGACCTGAGCCACCCAGGCACCCGTACCAAAATATTTTTGAATGCATTGATCCATTGTCTTTTTGTTTCTAATCTTGCTATGGAAAAGTTTAATGTCATTGTGATTCCCAATCTTTTGTATTTATCTATTTTTCTCCCTGTTTGGTTTTAATATCTTTTTTCCCCTACAGTTCAATATAGTGAAGTTGATATGGGTACTTTCTTAAAATCTATTTTACTAGTCACCCAGCCACTAATATCTGGAGATTCTTGCCCTTAAGTTTTAGACAATTTTCTTTTTTTCTCTCCTTTTTTACTAAAGTATAATAGACCTACAATATCCTATTAGTTTCGGGTGTACGTCATAGGGATTTAATATTTTTATACATTATGAAATAATCTCTATGATAGGTCTAGTTACCTTCTGTTACCAAAGTTATTACAGTATTATTCCTTATGCAGTACACTACATGTCCATGACTTATTTATTTTGTAAGGAGGTTTATACCTATTAATCCCCTTCACCTATTTTGTCTGCACTCCCAACCTCTCCAACTATTTTCTTAAGTTATTTGATAACTTAGTTTTACTTTTTACCTCCTGGAACACTTATCAGTTAGATGTCAATCTTCTAGGGCTGGTACTCTAATACTCTTTTGTTTTATGTTCAGTCTTTGTCTTATTTTACTTTTGGTGAGATTCATTCCACTTTTTTGTCTAACCCTTATGTCAAAATTTAAAAATTATTTTGATAATACTTTCTTTTTTTAAGAGTTCTTTCTTGGGGCGCCTGGGTGGCGCAGTCGGTTAAGCGTCCGACTTCAGCCAGGTCACGATCTCACGGTCCGTGAGTTCGAGCCCCGCGTCGGGCTCTGGGCTGATGGCTCAGAGCCTGGAGCCTGTTTCCGATTCTGTGTCTCCCTCTCTCTCTGCCCCTCCCCTGTTCATGCTCTGTCTCTCTCTGTCCCAAAAATAAATAAACGTTGAAAAAAAAATTTTAAAAAGAGTTCTTTCTTGTTCTCTGTTCCTATCATGTAACACATTAGTCTTGTTTCAATATGAAACATCTCTTACGTCTCTAGGGATATTAATTACAGTTTATTTTTTGTTTTGGTCTTTGTCTTTCGTGTCAGAGTCTATGCTTGCTCACAGAGCTGGTGATCTACTAGAAAGCAGATTAGAAACTCTCTCTGTAGGGACTGGCTTGCAAACTGGTGAACTTTATGGTAGGTCAGTGGTTCTCTAGCAGAGGTGATTTCTCATCCCCACCCCCTACCACTGACAGACATTTGGCCATGTCTGAAGATATCTTTGATTATGTAAAGATACTACTGGTATCTAGTGGGTAGAAGCCAAGGATGCTGCTAAATATCTTAAAATGCACAAGGACAGCAGCCCCCAACCCTGCATTATCTGGTCCAAAATGTTAATAGTGCATAAGTTAAGAAACCCTGGGTTTGACCAACATACTCTTTTCCTTGTGGACTCCTTATATCAATAGCTAAAGGACGTTTCTCTGGTTATGTGATCAGTTTCTCCAGGGACGAATTTTCCCCTATGGAAGGTATACCTAACTGCTCATATTTAGAACCGGCAAAGGATGGGGGCTGGCAGGGTACTTCAAGCTTTAATATGCAGATTTTTACTTAAAATTCTGTTTTCACTCTTGCACTTTACCTCACCATTCTTTGTTAGTATCCTCTCTGGTTCAAATTTTTCCAGAGGGATGGTTACCAGGCTGAGAGATTTGGGAATGAAGATGTGAGGATCCACTTTTTTTATTACAGACTTCTCAACAATCTTATTATTAATACTACTCATCCTTACTCTTCAGGGTATTGGTATCTCTAATTTCTGAGCCACACTGGCATCCTGCAAGTCAAATTGGCTTGCTTCTGGCCAACAAATGCAGGCACTTAGATATGACCTCCCTGTGTTGTGCTAAGTCATTTATCATTTCTCTGATTTCCCTCCTAGTATAATGTGGTTTGGGGTTACAGATGTTTCCTAGATCAAAGATGAAATTTAAGTTTCTGTTTCTTGTTCTCCATGTGAGAAGAAGGCATTGGAAATGTCTTTAAGAAGGAAGTAATCAGGACTTTTCTGCCAAATTGCAGAAAACTCTTATTCTCTCCATCTTTAGTTGCTTCAAGTTCACAATTGAGGCATAATGTATGTTCTTTTGCAATATGCTGATAGAAGCTCTTTGAGCCTCTCTCTTTTGAGCCCTTATGCCTCCGTGATCACAGCTGTACTATAACTGTTCTTTTTTTATGCAAAGAGGGCAAAAGTAATGAATAAATGCTTTGGAAGTCCAGAGGAGAAATGAATAATTTGGTAGAATGGAGAAGGGTTTAAGAGAGGTGAGTTTTTCGTTGAAATTTAAAGTCTGATTGCTATGTAGCTACCAAAGGAGGGAGATAGAAAGGAGGGAGCAAAGTGGAGAGAATTCTAGACAGAGCAAATACAACTAACAAAAGGGTAGAGGTATAAAAGAACTATTAAGGAGAATAATAATGGCTGACTATTCTTGGTATTTAACTAGTAAACTCATCTAACCTTCACATTAATCCTATGAGGATAATATGGTGATTATTATCCTGTTCCTAATTACACATATGAGGACACTGAGGCATAAAGAGGGTTAACAACTTGCCCAAGGTCCCTCAGCTAAGGAGTGACAAAGCAGGCAGCATAGTCCCACAGAGTGTGTTCTTCATGACCACTCTAGACTGCACCTCTACGAGAAATGTCACTACCTAAGTTGACGAGTAGTGGGAGATAGGACCAATGAGGAAGCTGGGAGCCAGGTTAAAGGGTCTTGTATGACAGGCTGAGGGGCTTAGAATTTATCATATCTCTAGAAGCCACCAGGCTATAGATCCTAAGCAAGGTCAAATTAACAGTTTATCTCTCTCTTTCTCTCTTTTAAAATTTTAATTCCAGTATAATTAACATACAGTGTTATATTAGTTTCAGGTGTACAACACAGTGATTCAACAACTGCATACATCACCCAGTGCTCATCATGACAAGTGCCCTCCTTAATCCCCATCGCCTATTTCACCACCCCCCCGCCCCCCACCCATCTACCTCCCCTCTGGTAACTATCAGTTTGTTTTCTGAGTTAGGAGTCTATTTCTCGGTTTGTCTCTCTCTCTTTTTGTTTTGCATTTGCTCAATTGTTTTGTTTCTTAAATTCTATATATGAGTGAAATCATATGGTATTTGTCTTTCTCTGACTTTTTCACTTAGCATTATACTCTCTGGCCCCATCCATGTCGTTGCAAATGGCAAGATTTCATTCTTTTATAAGGCTGAGTAGTATTCCATTATATGTATCTATATATACCACATCTTCTTTATCCATTGATCTATTAATGGGCGTGTGGGCTGCTTCTATAATTTGGTTATTATAAATAATGCTTCTATAAACAGTAGTGCATGTATCCCTTTTAATTAGTGATTTTGTATTTTGGGGATAAATACCCAGGAGTGAAATTACTGAATTGTAGGGTATTTCTATTTTTAACATTTTGAGTAACTTCCAAACTGTTTTCCAGAGTGGCTGCACCAGTGTGCATTCCCATCAAAAGTGCAAGAAGGTTCCTTTTTCTCCACATCCTTGCCAACACTTGTTTCTTATGTTTTTGATTTTAGCCATTTTGACAGGTATGAGGTGATATCTCATTGAGTTTTGATTTGCATTTCTCTGATTATGAGTGATGTTGAGCATCTTTTCATGTGTCTATTGGTCACCTGAATGTATTCTTTGGAGAAATGTCTGTTCATGTATTTTGCTCATTTTTTAACTGGATTACTTGGTTTGAGGTGGTTGAGTTGTCTAAGTTCTTTTTATATTTTGGTTATTAATCCTTTATTGGATATATCACTTGTAAATATCTCCTACCATTCAATAGGTTGCCTTTAGTTTTATTTATTGTTTCCTTTGCTGTGCAAAGGCTTTTTATTTTGAGGTAGTCCCAATAGTTTATCTTTGATTTTATTTCCCTTGCTTCAGAAGACATATTTAGAAAAATATTGCTATGGTCAGTGTCAAAGACATTACTGCCTGTACTCTCTTCTAGGATTTTTATGGTTTCAGGTGTCGCACTCAGGTCTTTAAACAATTTTGAGTTTGTTTTGGTGTATGGTGTAAGCAAGTGGTCCAGTTTCTTTCTTTTGCATTTTGCTGTCCTGTTTTCCCAACACTATTTGTTGAAGAGACTGTTTTTTTCCCATTGGATATTCTTTCATGCTTTGTCAAAGATTAGTTGACCATATAATTGTGGGGTTATTTCTGTTTTGTCTATTCTGTTCCATTGACCTGTGTCTATTTTATGTACCAACAGTACCATACTGTTTTCATTACTACACCTTTGTAATATAACTTGAAATCCAGAATTATGATACCTCCAGCTTTGCTTCTCTTTTTCAAAATTCACTGTTTATCTCTTAAGTCCTCATGATTAATAATTCCCATCCACCAGATGAAAAGCTCTCAATGCTTCTCTTTTCTGGAATGTCTCTTAAATCCTAGGGCTGAAAGTTGCCTCCAGAGCAGCTGGGTTGGCCTAACCCATTTCTATAACCTTACTGCTGCTCCAACCACCCTCAGTTGGTATGGCCTCTCCCAGGCAACTGTACTACTGACACTCTCTGGGCAATTGATCTTCCTGCAAATGGGTTCCTGACCACACATACTGCTGCTGATTGCTTCTGGAAGGATCAGAAGTCCAAACAAAAATCTAGAGAAACATTTATAGAAGGAGTGTTTATATGCTGATAAAGTATTACTTGGAATGTGGGAAAATTCTCATTTTGTTACTAGAGACTAATATTTAATGGGATAATTAAATAGTTAATGGATATAGCTATATTTATATGAGTATGTATAGTTATGATGACTTATGATATTAAAGTCTCTCTTCATGAAAGTGCAATATAGCCTTACATTGGTAGAAGATTTTGAGCCTATAAACTATTGGACACTTGAAAAAAAAAAAGGACAAATATGATTAAGTGCTTAGTAAATGTTATGGGAGATAAAAGGAAGTGTCAGGTACAGTCCAAGACTTCAGGAAATACATAATCTAACCATGTGTCATTTGAAAAGGTTTTGTATACATCTTTGTTTGTTTCTTATTCTTCTTTCCATACCCCAGTTATAAATTACTGAAGTAAATGAGTCCTTCTAGATACAGACCCTTTTATCAGGCACTCGTATGTCTTACAAAATTTAGCACATTTCTAGTGTCACAGCAGGAACTTAGTCATCATGGATTCCTTTTTTTATTTGCAGTTTCTATATCCTTTAATGGTCTCTGGAGGAAGGTATACTCTTTATTCGCATTAATAATAGAAAATATAAGTATTTCTAGTATTACTTATTTCTGGATGTACATTATAGTAAACTAGTTAAATATTTCCAAGCTCATGTGTATGCAAAGGCTATCATATTAATTCCCTTCTAATTGTAAAAGTTATCCAGTATAAAAAATGGAGAAAAGTAGAAAAAATAAAAATCACCCATTGGGACACCTGGGTGGCTCAGTCATTTAAGCATGCTACTCTTGATTTGGCTCAGGTCATGATCTCACAGTTCATGGGATTGAACCCTTCATCGGGCTCTGGGGCTCTGTGCTGACAGCATCATGGAGCCTGCTTGGGATTCTCTATCTCCTCCTTACTCTGCCTCTCCCCAGCTCACACACTCTCTCTCAAAATAAAAAAATCATCCATAATTCCCCCATTCAGAAATAGGAATTGTTAATATTGTAAAATTTTTCCTCTTTAGATTTTTATCTGTGGAAATACTTATGCCGATGAAACCATCAGAGATGATGTAATTTATGTATAAAAATGCTTATAATAACATTATCATGTTTAAACTTAAAAACAACATAATTGTGCAAAAGAGAGTAATGGTTAAATTTATTATAGATTATCATATCCACATAAGACATTATTTTGTAGGTTTATAGGTTATTGTAGCCATTGTTTTTATAACAGCTTTACTGAGATATATTGTACATACCATAAAATTCACTCATTGAAACTGCTGAATTCAACAGTTTTTAGTATACTCACAGAGTTTTGTAACCATTGCCACAATCAATTTTAGAACATTTTACCACCCTAAAAAAATGGATACCTTTAGCAGTCACTCCCCAATCCTCTCTTTCCACTCAAATCCAGCCATAGGCAGCAAGCAACTAATCTAATTCTTTATTTCTATAGATTTTCCTATTATGAACATTTCATATAAGTGGAATCAGACAAAAGTGGGCTTTTATGTCTTTCATTGAGCATAAAGCTTTCAAAGTTTATCCATATTGTAACAAGTATCTGTACTTCATTCCTTCTTGTGGCTGAATAATTTTCCATTGCATGGATATATCACTTTTTGTTTATCCATTTATCAGCAGACAGACATTTTGATTATTTCTACTTTTTGGCCGTAATGAAAAATGGTGCTATGAATATGAGCATTCCTGTACAAGATTTTTAAAGGCATATATTTTCAGTTCTTTTGGGTATATACTGAGGAGTGAAATTGTTGTGCCATATGGTAATCTATGTTTAAACACCTGAGGAATTGCCAGCCTGTTGTCCATAGCGGCTGCACCATTTACATTCCCACCAGCAAGGTATGAGGGTTCCAATTTCGCCACATCTTTACTAATATTTCTTATCATCTGTCTTTTTTTAAATTATAGCCAACATAGTGAGTGTGAAATGGTATCTTATTGTAATTTTGATTTGCATTTCCATGATGGGCAGGACATACAGCAACTTTTCATGTGCTTATTGGTCATATGTATATCTTCCTTGAAGAAATATCTACTCAGATTCTTTGCCCATTTTTTAAAAAAAATTTTAAACTGTTTATTTTTGAGAGAGAGACAGAGCGTGAGTGGGGGAGGGGCAGAGAGAGAGAGAGAGGGAGACACAGGATCTGAAGCAAGCTTCAGGGCTTGAACCCACAAACCGTGAGATCATGACCTGAGCCAAAGTTGAACACCCAACTGACTGAATCACTCAAGTGCCTCTCTTTGCCCATTTTTTAACTGAGCTGTTTTCTGCTACTGAGTTGTAGAAGTTCTTTATGTATTCTAGATACAAGTATTTTATGAGATATATAATTTGTAAGTATTTCTTCCCATTCTGTGGATTGTCTTTTTACTTTCTTGATAGTGTTCTTTGAAGAACAAAAGTCTTAAGCTTAGTAAAGTGCAACTTTTCTATGTTTTTGTTGCTGGTGCTTTTGGTGCCAAATCTGAAGTCATAAAGATTTAGCCCTTCGTTCTGAAAGTTTTATAGTTTTAGTTCTTACATTCAGGTCTTTGATCCATTTTATGTTAATTTTTGTATATGATGTGAAGGAAGGGCCCAAGTTCATTCTTTTGGATGTAGCTATTCAGTTGTCCTAGCACTGTGTTGAAAGGCTGTTCTTTTCCATTAGATGATCTTGGCATCCTTGTAAAAAGTCAGTTGGCTTAGATATATGGGTTTACTTTTGGACTCTAAATTCTATTCCAATGATCCATATATCTGTTTTTATGTCAGTACCAATATTGTTTTAATTATTGTTGCTTTGTAATAAGTTTTTAAATCAGAGAGCATAACTGCTCCTACTTTGTTCTTCAAGACTGTTTTGGCTAATCTTGTCCTTTGCAATTTCATGTTAGTTTTATAATCAGCTGATTCTAAATCTATGAAAAAATCAGCTGGGAGTCTGTTGACTTTCTAGATCATTTTGGGGAGTACTGCCAGTTAAACAGAATTAAATCTTCTGATCCATGAACGTGGGATATTTTTCTAATTTTTTAGTCTTTTTAAATTTCTTTTAATAATGTTTTATAGTTTTCAGAATTTTATCATTCTTTTGTTAAATTTATTCCCAAGTACATTATTCTTTTTGAAGCTATTATAAATGGATCTGGGGCACCTGGGTGGCTTGGTCGGTTAAGCGTCCGACTTTGGCTCAGGTCATGATCTCACGGTCCGTGAATTCGAGCCCCGCGTCGTCGGGCTCTAGGCTGACCGCTCAGAGCCTGGACCCTGTTTCAGATTCTGTGTCTCCCTCTCTCTCTGCCCCTCCCCTGTTCATGCTCTGTCTCTCTCTGTCTCAAAAATAAATAAACGTTAAAAAAAATTTTTTTTATAAATGGATCTGTTTTCTTAATTTTATATTTGGATTGCAAGTGTATAGAAACAAAATTATTTTTTTCTATATTAATCTTATATCCTGTAAACTTGTTGGATTCATTTATTAGTACTCAGAGTATCTTCCTTAGCATCACCATACAATATTATGTCATCTGTAAGATTTTATTTCTTCCTTTTCCTTTGTATGTCTTTGATTTATTTTTCTTCCCTAATTGCTCTAACTAGAACCTCCAGTAAAATTTTGAACAGAAGTGGTGAGAGCAGACATTCTTGTCTTGTTCCTGATTGTAGGGGGAAAATCATATAGTCTCATAATTAAGCATGATGCTAGCTTTGGGTTTTTCATAGATGTCCCTTTATCAGATTCAGGAACTTCCCTTTTATTTGTATTTAATTGAGTATTTTTACCATGAAAACTGTCAAATGGTTTTTTTTTTCTGTCCCTATTGATAAATTATATGAGTTGATTTTAGGTTGTTGAAATAATCTTGCATCATTGAGAAAAATCCTACTTGGTCCTGGTGTAAAATTCTTTTTTATATGTTGCTAGGTTCTGTTTGTTGGTATTATGTTAAGGATCTTTGCATCCATATTCATAAGCAATGTTGGTCTGTAATATTTCCTTCCTTGTGATGTCTTTGTCTGATTTTGGTCTCATGAAATGGTTAGGGAAATGTGTTCTCTTTTTCTATTTTAGGGAAGAATTTATAAACGATTTGTATTAATTCTCTGAATGTTTGGTATTCAGCAATAAGCCAGGCCTGGGTTCTTCTTTCTGGGTAATTTTCATTACTAAGTCAATCTCTTTACTTGTTAAAGACCTATTCAAATAGTCTATTACTTCTTGTGTTAGTTTTGGTAGTGTTTTTCTAGGAATGTTTCCATTTTATCTAATTTAATGTACAATTATTTATAGCATTTCTTTATAATCTTTTTTGTTTCTCTATGGTCAGTAGTAATGTCTCTTTTCAATACTGATTCTAGTAATTTGAGTCTTTTTACTTTTTTCTTGGCCTATCCTGCTAAAGATTTATCAATTTTGTAGATTTTCTCAAAGAACCAGCTTTTTGTTTAAGTAATTTTCTGTTGTTTTCCTGTCTCCATTCCATTAATTTTTGCTCTAATCATTATTATTTCATACCATCTATTTGCATTGAGTTTAGTTTGTTCTTTTTCCAATATCTTCAGGTGGAAGCTTAGATTATTCATTTGAGATCTTTCATCTTTTTGAATATAGGAAGTTATAGCTGTGAAGTTTCCTTTAAGTACTGTTTAGCTACATTCCATAAGTAATGGTATGTTGTATCTTCATTTTTCATCCATATCAATGTATTTTATCATTTCCTTCAGGAGTTTCCTCTGACCCATTGATATATCTTCTTCCATTCTTTTACTTTCAATCTGTTTGTATCTTTGAATCTAAAGTGTGCTGGAGGCATCAAAAAGTTGGATCTGGTTTTTCTAAATCCAGTCTCATAGTTTCTGACCTTTGATTGGATTGTTTAATTCAGTCACATTTAATATTATCATTTATATAGTTGAATTTATGTCTGTCATTGTATTTTTTTGTTTTCTATACATCCCATTTCTTTTTTGTTCCCCTATTCCTTCTTTATTGCTTTCTTTTGCATTAAATGAATATTTTCTAGTATAGTATTTTAATTCCCTTAATAATTGTTTCACTAATTTTTCAGTTATTTCTCAGTGACTGCTCCAGGGTTTATCATATGCATCTTAAATTATTAGAAAATATTTCAGATTTACACTAACTTAATTCCAGTGAGATATAGAAGCGTTACTTCTATTTAACTCTAATCCTTCTTCCACCTTTTTTGTGATACTATTATTTTATGTATTGCATGTATATATGTTACAAACTCAACAATATATTTTTATTGGTTGATTAATTGGTGTCTTTTAAAATTTTTTTTACATTTATTTATTTTTGAAAGACAGAGAGAGACAGATCACAAATGGGGGAGGGGCAAAGAGAGAATGAGATACAGAATCCGAAGCAGGCTCCAGGCTCAAGCTGTTAGCACAGAGCCTGATGTGGTGCTCAAACCCACGAACCATGAGCCACAGTTGGACACTTACTCGACTGAGCCACCCAGGTACCCCTAATTGTATCTTTTTAAAAAGAATTTTTAACATTTATTTATTTCTGAGACACAGAGAGAGACAGAGCATGAGCAGGGGAGGGGCAGAGAGCAAGGGAGACAGAATCCAAAGCAGACTCCAGGCTTTGAGCTGTCAGCACAAAGCTCCATGTGGGGCTTGAACCCATGAACCATGAGATCATGACCTGAAGTTGGAGGCTTAACCAACTGAGCCACTCAGGTGCCCCTTATTGATATCTTTTAAAGAAGGTGAAAGTGGACATCCATATGCAAAACAGTGAATCTAGACATAGACCTTATGCCTTTCACAAAAATTAACTCAAAATTGATCCATAGGTGCAAGTGTAAAATATAGTACTATAAAACTCCTAGAAGATAACATAGGAAAAGACCTAGATGACTTTGAGTTTGGTCAAAGAACACCAAAGGCACAATATATGAAAGAAATAATTGATAAAGTAGACCTCATTAAAACTTAAAACTTCTGCTCTGTGAAGGACAATGTTAATAGAAAACAAGCCATAGATGGAGAGAAAATACTTTCAAAAGACACATCTGATAAAGGATTATTATCCAAAATATACAAGTAACTATTAAAATTCAACAAGAAAACAACACAATTTTAAAATGAACTAAAGAAATTAGCAGATGCCTCAGCAAAGAAGATATACAGATGGAAAATAAGTATATGAAAAGATGCTCCATATTTTATGTCATCAGGGAGATACAAATAAAGCAACAATGAGATACCACTATGCAACTATTAGAATGGCCAAAATCTAGAACACTGGCAACATCAAATGCTGGCGAGGAACTGATGCTGATGAGAACCGTAAAATGGTACAGCCACATTGGAAGATAATTTGGTAGTTTCTTACATAACTAAACATATATTTACCATATGATTTAGCAATTGTGCTCCTTGGTATTTACCCAAAGGAGCTGAAAATTTACATTCACACAAAAACCTTCATGTGGGTGTTTATTGCAGCTTTTTGTATAATTGCCAAAACTTGGAAGCAACAAAAATGTCCTTCAGTCAGTGAATGGATAAATAAAATGTGGTCAGACAATGGACTGTGATTTAGTGCTAAAAACAAGTGTGCTATCAAGCCAAGAAAAGACATGGACAAATCTTAAGTGCATATTATTAAGTGAAAGAACCAATCTGAAAAGGCTACATACTGTAGGATTACAACTATATGACATTCTGGAAAATGCAGAACTACAGACACAATAAAAAGATTAGTAATTCCTGGGGTTGGAGGGGGTAGAGAGATGAACAGGCAGAACATAGAGGATTTTTAGGGCAGTGGAAATACTCTATATGATATTATAATGATAGATATATTTCATTATACATGTGTCCAAACCCATAAAATATAAACACCAAGATTGAACACTTAGTAAACACATAGTAAACTATGATCTTTGGGTGATTATGATTTGCTAGTGAAGTTTATCCTTGGTAAAAAATGTACCACTTTGGTTAGTGTTATTGCTAATGAGGGAGGCTATGCATGCATGTGGGGGAGTATGTGGAAAATCCCTGTACCTCCCTCTCAATTTTGTTGTAAACCTAAACCTGCTCAAAAAATAGTTTAAAAAAAATTAGGTGGAAGAAGAAAGAACAGGCATATATTTATAGAATTTGCTCTGTCAACTTTCTTATTTACCACTATTGGTTCTCTTCATTTGTTCTTGTGGATTTGAAATATCATCTGGTGTCACTTCCTTATTCCAATACAGATTTGCACCCACCCACTTTCTTTGTTCTGTTATTGTCAAATATATTATATTTCTATATGTTATGGGTCCAGCAACATATACATATGCTTATGTATATGTATAGTGTTGTTTATACAATTACATTAAAAATCAATTAAAAAAGAAAGAAGAAGAAATATGCATTAAAGTGCACTTCATAATCACATTATTACCTTTATTGTTACTGTTTTTTTTTCCCCATGTGGATTTGAATTACTATCTGGAGTCATTTGCTTTGTCTTGAAGAACTTCCTTTAGTGTTTCCTATTAGCCAGGTCTTCTTTTTTTTTTTTTTTTTTTTTTAATTTTTTTTTTTCAAAGTTTTTATTTATTTTTGGGACAGAGAGAGACAGAGCATGAACGGGGGAGGGGCAGAGAGAGAGGGAGACACAGAATCGGAAACAGGCTCCAGGCTCTGAGCCATCAGCCCAGAGCCCGACGCGGGGCTCGAACTCGGACCGCGAGATCGTGACCTGGCTGAAGTCGGACGCTTAACCGACTGCGCCACCCAGGCGCTCCCTATTAGCCAGGTCTTCTAACAAATTCTCTCCATTTTTGTTTATCTATGAATATCTTTATTTTGCTTTCTATTTTGAAAAATAGTTTTGCTGGATATAACATTCTTAATCTTTTTTCTTGCAGCACTTTGAATATGTCATCCCACTTCCTTCTTTTTTAAATATTTAAATTTATTAAAATTTACATCCAAATTAGTTAGCATAGAGTGCAACAATGATTTTAGGAGTAGATTCCCTAGTGCCTCTTACCCATTTAGCCCATCCCCCCTCCCACAACCCCTCATCCCACTTCCTTCTGACCTCTATTGTTCCTGCTGAAAATCTAGCTGTTTACCTTATTGGGGTTCCCTTTTACACGAGTCATTTTCTTTTGCTGCTTACAAAATTTCCTTTTTCTCTTTCGGCATTTTTACTATGATATTTATAAATGTGGATCTCTCCGTGTTTATTGTACTTAAAATTTTTTGAGCCTCTCGAGATTCATGTTTTTATCAATTTGGGGAAGTATTCAGTCATTATTTCTTTGAATATTTTTTCTGCTCCTTTTTCTCTTCTCCTGATACTCCCATTACACATATGTTGGTGTGTTTAATAGCACCCCACATTTCTCTGAGGCTCTATTCATTTTGCTTTATTTTCTTTGTTCTGATTCTTTGTACTATATGATCTCTACTGGCTTATCTTAAAATCTGTTGATTCTAATGAATTTTCCACTCCAACTATTGTTTTTTTCAACTCCAGAATTTTGATTTGTTTCTTTCTTATAACTGCTTTCTTTGATATTCTCTTTGATGAAACATTGTCATTCTACCTCCCTATACTTTTTAAAGCAAGGCTTCCGGGGCACCTGGGTGGCGCAGTTGGTTGAGCGTCCGACTTCAGCCAGGTCACGATCTCGCAGTCCCTGAGTTCGAGCCCCGCGTCGGGCTCTGGGCTGATGGCTCAGAGCCTGGAGCCTGTTTCCGATTCTGTGTCTCCCTCTCTCTCTGCCCCTCCCCCGTTCATGCTCTGTCTCTCTCTGTCCCAAAAATAAATAAACATTGAAAAAAAAAATTTAAAGCAAGGCTTCCTTTGTTTCTTTCAACATACTTATAATAGATGCTTTGAAGTCTTCATCTGTTAAATCTGACATCTGGGTACTCTCATAGGTAGTTTCTGTGCCTGTTTCCCCCCCACCCACTACCACTCTCATAGGTAGTTTCTGTGCCTGTTTCCCCCCCACCCACCACCACTCTTCTCTTTTCTTTTCTTTTTTCTTTTTCTTTTCCTTTTCCTTTTCTCTTGTTCTCTTTTCTTTCTTTCTTTCACATGTCTTATTTGTTGTTGTTGTAGAAAACTGTAATATTTGGTAGTAGACTGCAACAACTTCAGATACTGTTGTCTCCCATCCTGGGAGCTTGTTTTTGTTTTTGTTTGCCTATTTGTTTAGTAACTAGGCTGGACTATATTAATCAAGTCTATTTTCCTACAGTGTGAAGCCTGTGATGTTGCCCCTCAGAGGGCATGTCCTTGAGCATGTGAACAGTCCCTGGGATGATAGTGGGTTTAGCAGTGCACTCCTTAACTATCTCTTCCCTTGATCTCTCTATTGCACCATCTGCCTCTGTCATAACTGTGGTTTTCTCTGGTAAACCAGCTGGCCAAAATTTAGCTTCTTGCTCTCATGGAGCTACCAGCTTTCTTTTAACTGTTTACCACCAAATTCTCTATTGTTTTCAAGATAAAGTTAGTTCCTTTGGGCAGTACTCAGAGCTCTCTTTTCTTATGGACTGTCTACCTCCTAGGCAAAATGTCTAAGCCACAGCTCCAGAGCTGGGGACAGGGGCAGGGGCCCACTTTTATCAGAGTGACACTCCTAATTTATGAGTAGGGCATAGAGGGAGGGGATATTCTCCAGTGAAGTCAATTGGAATCCAGTATTCTCGGCTTGCCATCATCCCTCGAGTAGAGCTTCCACCATATATGTGGAGGCTGGATTGAAGAAGGGAGCCTTCACTCTCTTAGCCACACTCACCAAGGAACTTGAATCTGGGAGGATTAGAAATTCTGGTGGGCCTGCCTCTCCCAGGGAGACACTCAATCCCTTAACTAGTTGCTGAAGGTAGGGGCAGCCCCATCTTCTTGACCATACTCACCTGGATTGGAACATATTGCTGGAAGGTGGGAGTGTGGAGGAAGGGAATGAGTCATAGTTCAAGTGTCACAGATTTACTGTTCTTATGGCAATTCAGTAGATTTTCTTGAATTAAGTGTTTCTTTGCTGCATGCATTTAGGGCAATTTCCAAAGACTTAAAATGGCTGTTTATTTTATAATTTTCATAAGATATAGCTGTTTTTCTGGGGCCTGGGTCAATGGAGCAAATTCTTCCTCCATTCCAGAAATGGAACTCCCAACAGTCATCACATTTATGAAGAATATTTTAATTACATAAGAAAATGGTCATAATATAACAGCTGATAAAGGTACAAGTTAAAAATATTTTCAGTATAGCCCCAAATTTCTATATCATGCATATGTACAGGGTTTTTTGAATACATATATTTTATATATTAAAAGAGAAAAGACTGGAAGAAAATAAGCAAAGTCTTAACAACTGATCTTTTAGTTATTTTCCAAATTTTGTTTAATGATTATGTATTGTTAATATAATAAAAAAATTAAAATACAACACAATACAATATCTTAGTAGTTTTAGCTTAAGTATGTTTTCCCTGACATGCCCTCTTGGCTGCCTATAGTAATATTGGAAGAACAACAATATTGTAGAAAAGTTTACACCAGTACATTACACCAGTAAGTACCAATACGTTATAATAATGGGTCACTGGTATAATTGTATGAATCAAATGACAGAGACCTAACTTTAGTTTACTTTGGGCAGTCAGGAAATACAATTATATTTCAAACACTTTCCACATGGTGATGATGATGATGATGATGATGATGATGATGATGATAGACAACTCTGTGCACTTACAATGTGCCAGACCCCTTCCCTTTATTATTTGATATAATCTTCATATTCTTATGAGATAGATACTGCTATTATCTTTATTTCATTTGTGAAAAAATTAGGGCATAGATAGAATAAGTAATTTGCACGTCTCAATTAGGAAGGGGAATGGGAATAGAAACCAGTAACAGAAAACCAGATTATCATGGGCTGAAACATTTAGCACTTAATTTTTTGCATATTAACAGAAATCAAGAGGACTGGTACTCCTTGCATTTTTGTTCTTTTCCATCCTTAGTGTGCAGCATTTAGTCTCAGAATTACAAGATCCTTTTAGGCCTCTAGACATTGTTTCTTGGAGGAGAGAAGAGTAGAAGATGGAATGCAAAGGGGTAAAGGGGATATATGCCAAGTTTATCCCTTTAAAAAATCTTTCCCCAGAATATCTTCCTTGTAAATTGCATTTCCTTCTCATTGGCCAGAACTCGGTCTGTGATCACTCTCATCTTCAAAGGAGGTTGAACTAAATATCTTAGTTCTGGAGCTTCTATAGTTGAAAAGACAAGGGGGAAGACAATGGCTTTTGGACCATCAATCCATTGTGTTACACAGCCCAAGGTCATATAGCTAGTAAATGGTGCTAGTAAATTCTCTTAACCTCTCTAATAATCTTCCTGAAGGTATTCAGAGATTCTATTTGGAATATAGAAATGATTATTATAAAATTTTGCCATTGGTATGACTCTTAGATTTGTAGTCACAGACCCAGGCAGAGGATTGAAAAGAATTTATGATCTAAGAGATGACATCAGCAGGGCTGGAGAACTGTTGTCTACAAAAGATCTAAAAAGAATGTAAACTTAATGATGCAATGAAAGGATTAGTTTAATTCAGACAGGGTTAACAAAGGAATGCAAAAGGTGGTTTGTAGAATTCTATCTACTAAAATCAAGACATAATGATGATTAAAAAAAAAACTGAAAAAAAAAATAAAAAACAAACCCAGGAAACAAGTATTAGAATTCTCTTTTGTCACATTTCTCTTTGCAAGCGTGTATCCTCAGGTTTGTATCCCTGTCTTGGAGATCTGGTTGATAAGCAACCATCTCAGGGTCTCAGGGCCAGTGCAATCACCTCAACTTTCCTGGGATGTTACAATTCCACTTTTGTCCAGCTAAGTGTCCTTCCAACCATATGGAGTTTTAGAATGCAATTTAGATGTAATAAAATTAACCATCCCACAAATAATACTTTTATGTAACGTATAGGAAGAAGTTATCACTGGGTAATATCTTTTATTTGTTAAAGTGTAATACTTAAGACAGATTACCCATGTGCTTTTGGCTTTACCCACATTATTGATTTCAGACTTATAGTTTTAAATTGATAGGGATAGAATTTGGCTAATTTTATCAATAGATCTTAAATTAAAAAAAATTTTTTTAACATTTATTTATTATTGAGCGACAGAGAGAGACAGAGCATGAGCAGGGGAGGGGCCGAGAGACGGGGAGACACAGAATCTGAAGCAGGCTCCAGGCTCTGAGCTGTCAGCACAGAGCCCGCCGCGGGGCCTGAACTCACAAACCGCAAGAGCATGACCTGAGCTGAAGTCAGATGCCCATGACGGAGCCACCCAGGCGCCCCAATAGTTCTTAAATTTTTAAGAATTATTTGAGATAACTTTTGAGATTCACTGTATATATGCGTATGTTCAATTTATTAACTTATGGAATTATTTTGCTGGTAAGGATTGTTGTCCCCTGCCAAGCATTTGAAGTTGTAAAAGAGAATAGTACATACATGAGATTTGTGAATGTAGTTAAGGAATGTATTTAAGAAAGTAACTAAGGGAGGAGCCAAGATGGCGGAACAGCATGGAAGTTTTTTGTGTGTCTCACGTCCATGAAATACAGCCAGACCAACACTAAACCATCCTACACACCTAGAAAACTGACTGGAGGATTAACACAACAATCTGCACAACCTGAACCACAGAATTCAGCAGAAAGAGAAAAAATTCATTTTTATTTTCAATTTTTATTAAAAATATTTTTCTTTAATTTTTATTACCATATTTTTTACTTTTGTGAATTTTTTTTTCAAATTATATTTTACTTCCACCATTTTATTTTATTCTACTTCAGTGTATTCATCTTTTCAAATTTTCAAATGATCTCCTTTTCCTTTTTTTTCTTTTTTTCATTTCTTTTCATTTTCTTGAATACAGAAAGAGAAAAACTTCCTTTTTACCTTCAATTTCTATTAAAAATATTTTTCTTTAATTTTTTACTATATTTTTTGCTTTTATGTAAATCTTTTCAAATTCTATTTTACTGCCATCATTTTATTTCAGTCTACTACAGTGTATTCACTTTTTCAAATTTTCAAACGATTTCCTTTTTTCCCTTTTTCCCCTTTTTCTTTTTTCTTTTTTCTCTTTTTTGTGTCTTTTCTTTTTCTTGAATATAAAAAAGAAAAATTCATTTTTATTTTTAATTTTTAATAAAAATATTTTCTTTAATTTTTCTACTATATTCTTTACTTCTATGTATATTTTTTCAAATTCTATTTTACCTCCATCATCTCATTTTAGTCTATTTTAGTGTATTCATTTTTTCAAATTCTCAAACGATTTCCTTTTTTTTCTCCTCCCCCCTCTTTTTTTCTCTAATCTGTCAAACCACTTTCAACACCCAGACCAAAACACACCTATGATCTAGCATCATTTATTTGATTTGTGCGTGTGTGTGTTTAATTTTTTAATTTTAATATTTTTAAAATTTTAATATTTTTAAAATTTAAAATTTTCTACCTCATTAATTCCTTTTCTACCTTCAAAATGACAAAATGAAGGAATTCACCCCACGAGAAAGAGCATGAAGAAACGACAGCCAGGGATTTAACCAACACAGATACAAGCAAGATGTCTGAACCAGAATTTAGAATCACGATAATAAGAATACTAGCTGGAGTTGGAAATAGATTAGAATCCCTTTCTGCAGAGATAAAAGAAGTAAAAAATAGCCAGAATGAAATTAAAAATGCTAAAACTGAGCTGCAATCACAGATGGATGCAGCGGCAGCAAGGATGGATAAGCCAGAACAGAGAATCAGTGATAAAGGGGACAAGCTTATGGAGAATAATGAAATGGAAAAAAGAGGGAGATTAAGGCAAAAGAGCATGATTTAAGAATTAGAGAAATCAGTGACTCATTAAAAAGGAACAACATCAGAATCATAAGGGTCCCAGAAGAGGAGGAGAGAAAAATAGGGGTAGAAGGGTTATGTGAGCAAATCTTAGCAGAAAACTTTCCTAACCTGGGGAAAGACACAGACATCAAAATCCAGGAAGCACAGAGGACCCCTATTAGATTCAACAAAAACCGACCATCAACAAGGCATATCATAGTCAAATTCATAAAATACTCAGGCAAGGAGAGAATCATGAAAGCAGCAAGGGAAAAAAAGTCCCTAACCTACAAGGGAAGACAGATCAGGTTTGCAGCAGACCTATCCACAGAAACTTGGCAGGCCGGAAAGGAGTGGCAGGATATATTCAGTGTGCTGAATCAGAAAAATATGCAGCCAAGAATTCTTTATCCAGCAAGGCTGTCAATCAAAATAGAAGGAGAGAAAAAGTTTCCCAGACAAACAAAAATTAAAGGAGTTTTTAACCACTAAACCAGTCATGCAAAAAAATTTAAGAGGGACTCTCTGAGGGGAGAAAAGAGGAAAAAAATATATATAGTAATTAATTAATTAATTAATTAATACCAAAAGCAACAAAGATTAGAAAGGACCAGAGAACACCACCAGAAACTCCAACTCTACAAGCATCATAATGGCAATAAATTCATATCTTTCAGTACTCACTCTAAACGTCAATAGACTCAATGCTCCAATCAAAAAACATAGGGTAACAGAATGGATAAGAAAACAAGATCCATCTATATGCTATTTACAAGAGACCCACTTCAGACCTAAAGACACCTTCAGATTGGGGCGCCTGGGTGGCGCAGTCGGTTAAGCGTCCGACTTCAGCCAGGTCACGATCTCGCGGTTCGTGAGTTCAAGCCCCGCGTCGGGCTCTGGGCTGATGGCTCAGAGCCTGGAGCCTGTTTCCGATTCTGTGTCTCCCTCTCTCTCAGCCCCTCCCCCGTTCATGCTCTGTCTCTCTCTGTCCCAAAAAAAATAAATAAACGTTGAAAAAAAAAATTTAAGACACCTTCAGATTGAAAATAAAGGGATGGAGAAACATCTATCATACTAATGGTCAACAAAAGAAAGCAGGAGTAGTCATACTTATATCAGCCAATCTAGACTTTAAAATAAAGACTGTATCAAGAGATGCAGAAGGGCATTATGTCATAATCAAAGGGTCTATCCACCAAGAAGACCTAACAATTGTAAACATTTATTCGCCAAATGGGGAGCACAAAAATATATACATCAATTAATCACAAACATAAAGAAACTCATTGATAGTAATACCATAATAGTAGGAGACTTCAACACCCCACTCACAGCAATGGACAGATTATCTAATCAAAAAATCAACAAGGAAACAATGGCTTTGAATGACACACTGGGCCAGATGGACTTAACAGATATATTCAGAACATTTCATCCTAAAGCAGCAGAATATACATTCTTCTCCAGTGCACATGAAATGTTCTCCAGAATAGACCATATACTGGGACACAAGTCAGTCCTAAGTAAGTACAAAAAGATCGAGATCGTACTGTGAATATTTTCAGACCACAACGCTATGAAACTTGAAATCAACCATAAGAAAAAATTTGGAAAAGTAACAAATACTTGGAGACTGAAGAACATCCTACTAAAGAATGAATGTGCTAACCAAGAAGTTAAAGAGGAGATTAAAAAGTACATGGAAGTATCAATGAAAATGATAACACCACAACCCAAAACCTCTGGGATGAAGCAAAGGTGACGGTCATAAGAGGAAAGTATATAGCAATCCAGGCCTTCCTAAAGAAGGAAGAAAGATCTCAGATACACCACCTAACCTTACGCCTTAAAGATCTGGAAAAAGAAGAGCAAACAAAACCCAAAACCAGCAGAGGACAGGAAATAATAAAGATTAGAGCAGAAATTAATGCTATCAAAACCAAGAAAACAGTACAACAGATCAATGAAACCAGAAGCTGGTTCTTTGAAAGAATTAACAAAATTGATAAACCACTAGCCAGTTTGATCAAAAGGAAAAAGGAAAGGACCCAAATAAATAAAATCAAGAATGAAAGAGGAGAGATCACAACCAACACAGCAGAAATAAAAACAATAATAAGAGAATATTATGAGCAATTATATGCCAATAAAATGGGTAATCTAGAAGAAATGGACAAATTCCTAGAAACATATACACTACCAAAACTGAAACAGGAAGAAACAGAAAATTTGAACAGACCCATTACCAATAAGGATATTGAATTAGTAATCAAAAATCTGCCAAAAAACAAGAGTCCAGGGCCAGATAGCTTTCCAGGGGAATTCTACCAAACATTTAAGGAAGAGTTAACACCTATTCTCTTGAAGTTGTTCCAAAAAATAGAAATGGAAGGCAAACTTCCAAACTCTTTCTATGAAGCCAGCATTACCTTGATCCCAAAACCAGACAGAGACCCCACTAAAAAGGAGAACTATAGACCAATTTCCCTGATGAACATGGATGCAAAAATCTTCAACAAGATATTAGCCAACCGGCTCCAACAATACATTAAAAAAATGATTCACCACGACCAAATGGGATTTATACCTGGGATGCAGGGCTGGTTAATATCCACAAAACAATTAACATGATTCATCACACCAATAAAAGAAAGGACAAGAACCATATGATCCTCTCAATAGATGCAGAGAAAGCATTTGACAAAATACAGTATCCTTTCTTGATAAAAACCCTCAAGAGGGGCGCCTGGGTGGCGCAGTTGGTTAAGCGTCCAACTTCAGCCAGGTCACGATCTCACGGTCCGTGAGTTTGAGCCCCGCATCAGGCTCTGGGCTGATGGCTCAGAGCCTGGAGCCTGTTTCCGATTCTGTGTCTCCCTCTCTCTCTGCCCCTCCCCCATTCATGCTCTGTCTCTCTCTGTCCCAAAAATAAATAAACGTTGAAAAAAAAAACCCTCAAGAAAGTAGGGATAGAAGGAGCATACCTCGAGATCATAAAAGCCATATATGAATGACCCAATGCTAATATCATCCTCAGTGGGAAAAAACTGAGAGCTTTCCCACTAAGGTCAGGAACAAGACAGGGGTGTCCATTCTCACCACTGTTATTCAACATAGTATTAGAAGTCTTAGCCTCTGCAATCAGACAACACAAAGAAATAAAAGGCATCCAAATCGGCCAGGAGGAGGTCAAACTTTCACTCTTTGCAGATGACATGATACTCTATATGGAAAATCCAAAAGAGTCCACCAAAAAACTGCTAGAATTGATTCACGAATTCAGCAAAGTTGCAGGATATAAAATCAATGCACAGAAATCAGTTACATTCCTATACATCAACAATGAAGCAACAGAAAGAATTCAAGGAATCAATCCCATTTACAATTGCACAAAAAACCATAAAATACCTAGGAATAAATCTAACCAAAGAGGTGAAAAATCTATACGCTGAAAACTATAGAAAGCTTATGAAAGAAATTGAAGAAGACACAAAAAAATGGAAAAAGATTCCATGCTCCTGGAGAGGAAGAACAAATATTCTTAAAATGTTGATACTACCCAAAGCAATCTACATATTCAATGCAATCCCTATCAAAATAACACCAGCATTCTTCACAGAGCTACAACAAATAATCCTAAAATTTGTATGGAACCAGAAAAGACCCTGAATAGCCAAAGCAATCTTGAAAAAGAAAACCAAAGCAGGAAGCATCACAATCTCAGACTTCAAGCTTTACTACAAAGCTGTAACCATCAAGACAGTATGGTACTGGCACAAGAACAGACATTCAGATCAATGGAACAGAATAGAGAACCCAGAAATGGACCCACAAACGTATGGCCAACTAATCTTTGACAAAGCAGGAAAGAATATCCAATGGAATAAAGACAGTCTCTTCAGCAAGTGGTGCTGGGAAAACTGGACAGTGACATGCAGAAGAATGAACCTGGACCACTTTCTTACACCATACACAAAAATAAACTCAAAGTGGATGAAAGACCTAAATGTAAGACAGGAAGCCATCAAAATCCCAGAGGAGAAAGCAGGCAAAAACCTCTTTGATCTTGGCTGCAGCAATTTCTTACTCAAAACGTCTCTGGAGACAAGGGAAACAAAACCACAAATGAACTATTGGGACCTCATCAAAATAAAAGCTTCTGCACAACGAAGGAAATAGCAAAACTAAAAGGCAACTGACAGAATGGGAGAAGGTATTTGTAAATGACATATCAGATAAAGAGTGATTATCCAAAATCTATACAGAACTCACCAAACTCAACACCCAAAAAACAAATAATCCAGTGAAGAAATGGGCAAAAGACATGAATAGACACTTCTCCAAAGAAGACATCCAGAAGGCCAACTGACACATGAAAAAATGCTCAACGTCACTCATCATCAGGGAAATACAAATCAAAACCACAATGGAGGGACGCCTGGGTGGCTCAGTTGGTTGAGCGTCCGACTTCGGCTCAGGTCACGATCTCGCGGTCCGCGAGTTCAAGCCCTGCGTTGGGCTCTGGGCTGATGGCTCAGAGCCTGGAGCCTGCTTCCGATTCTGTGTTTCCCTCTCTCTCTGCCCCTTCCCCGTTCATGCTGTGTCTCTCTCCGTCTCAAAAATAAATAAACGTTAAAAAAAAAAAAAACCACAATGGGATACCACCTTACACCTGTCAGAATGGCTAACGTTAACAACTCAGGCCACAACAGATGTTGAGGAGGATGCAGAGAAACAGGATCTCTTTTGCATTGTTGGTGGGAATGCAAGCTGGTGCAGCCACTCTGGAAAACAGTATGGGGGTTCCTCAAAAAACTAAAAATAGAACTACCCTATGACTCAGCAATTGCAGTACTAGGCATTTATCCACGGGATACAGGTGTGCTGTTTCGAAGGGAAACATGCACCCCCATACTTATAGCAGCACTATCAACAATAGCCAAAGTATGGAAAGAGCCCAAATGTCCATCAATGGATGAATGGATAAAGAAGAAGTGGTATATATATACAATGGAGTATTACTTGGCAATCAAAAAGAATGAAATTTTGCCATTTGCAACTACGTGGATGGAACTGGAGGGTATTATGCTAAGTGAAATTAGAGAAAGACAAAAATCATATGACTTCACTCATATGAGGACTTCAAGAGACAAAACAGATGAACATAAGGGAAGGGAAACAAAAATAATATAACAACAGGGAGGGGGACAAAACAGAAAAGACTCATAAATATAGAGAACAAACTGAGGGTTACTGGAGGGGTTGTGGGAGGGGGGATGGGCTAGGGCTAAATGGGTAAAGGGCACTAAGGAATCTACTCCTGAAATCATTGTTGCACTATATGCTAACTAATTTGGATGTATTAAAAAAAAATAAAAAATAAAATTAAAAAAATATAAAAATAAAAATAATAAAAAAGAAAGTAACTAAATAACTTGGGGAATAAATGGGAATAATTATTACAAAGAATTTAGCCTCTTTGTCTACCATGGATATATATCTACTGTGGTAGATAAAAATGTGGTATATATATACAATGAAATATTACTCAACAATCAAGAAGAATGAAATCTTGCTATTTGCAACAACTTGGATGGAACTAGAATATATTATGCTAAGCAAAATAAGTCAGACAGAAAAAGATAAATATCACACGATTTCACTCAGATGTATAATTTAAGAAAAAAAACCAGATGAACATAGGGGAAGGTAAGGAAAACTAAGCTAAAATCAGAGAGGGAAGCAAACCATAAGAGACTCTTAAATACAGAGAACAAACTGAGGGTTGTTGGAGGGGTGTTGGGTGGGGGAATGGGCTCAATGGGTGATGGGCATTAAGGAGGACACTTGTTGGGATGAGCCCTGGGTGTTACATATAAGTGGTGAATCACTAAATTCTATTCGGAATTTCATAACCATTATGACACTATGTGTTAACTAACTTGGATTTAGATAAAATTCAAAAATAAATAGATAAAAATAAAATATCTCTTGTAAAAAAATAAATAAAAATAAAGAAGTAAAAACAAAGAGATAAAAAGTAAAAAAAAAGAATTTAGCCTCTTTAGCTTGAGTCAATCAAATATTAGTAAAAAGAGTAAGTAAAAATGATTCATATTTTATTAGAATTATAAATAGAATTACATGACTGGTAGATTGCACTTAAAATGTAAGGAAATTAGATTTTGAATTTTATAATGTTAATCAGTAAATACTAGTTTAAAACCAAAGTGACTATAAGTAGTTCTTTCTCTGCACAAAGGCCCCTCTTGGACCTTAAAAGGCTGCACACTGACACATTTTCATTCTGGATGAATAGAGGCTTTATGTAGCAATTCACTGTTTACACAGCCCATAGCACTTGTCTAGACAAGGACAATAAGCTGGTTAATGCCAAATATGAAGGGAGCAGCAGGTTCCAAGAACTCGTGTTGTACTCTGGTTATTGGAAGGGATCTTTTTCTAAGATGCCTGCCAATTCTATCCCTTGCATAGAATTTATTTAAAATGATTTTTTTCCAAAAGAATAAAATAAATATAGAAAATAAAATGATTTTTTTCTTACTATAAAGAGAAATCTAGCCTTGGATTAAGGCAAACAAAGGGTGTCCCATTCAGCATGTTTGGTTACTCTGACAATGGAGCCAACCTTGTACTACTGCTCACGGGATCCCTAACCACATGAATTTTGGGCCTCCAGAAAAGGGAGAGTTTTATATTTTCTGTAAAACAAATGATTTTAAGTTGTGTCAGAATCCTTCCTTGTCCAACAGAACTTCAGTTTATTTATCTTGGTTATGTCAAAATTGCTGGATTGGGAATTCATCTGCTGAAGTATCATTTGATTAACTGTCCTGTGTAAAGTTTTTCCCTTTCTATGTGTCTAAAGTAATCATCAGTAGAATAATATCCTGTTTTGTCAGGAGGAATGGAGGGCTCACTTGTTTGTTCTTATTGGCATATCCCTTATACAGGGCTGCTGGAGAAGGCAAGGGGATTTCAGGAGTTTCAGGTTTATTGGTAGATGTATCCATTGGAGGAAACAGCAGTGGCCCTGTCTTTGACAATGAGTTGCCTATTCCTCTGTGACAATCTGCTTCTCAAGTAGTAGTAAAGAGCCCTCTAATGCACTCCATTCTACAATCTCTGTTACTTCAGCATAGTTGCCTTTGTTAACTGGCTTTATTTTAATTTTAAAAATTTCACCTGATACTTTCAAGAGTAACCTCAGTTCCAAAGCCCTTTTGTGTGAGGAACAGAATTCACAACAAAATTCCTTCTCTGATAACCAGGGACACAGGGAACGTATTACTCAGTCCTTCAGCTTCCAGAGGTGATTTCTAACCACAGAGTCCTCAGAGCAGAAGGGATTTGGGATTGGTTTCCAGCCACATCTCTGGGCACAGGCTTCAGTCCCATGGCCTATGCCTTCTGTTGTGCCTTCCATGTAGCCAGGATATTGCCTATCCTGGGCCCCATGCCTGTGCCCTCTCTCAGCTCTGTTAACCTCCCTGCCTCCTGAGTTTGGCACTTAGCCTGGGCTGTCTCTGCTTTCTCTAGCTGGAGCACTAGATCCCAGTGTGGAGGAGACTGTGGCTGAGGCCCTGCCACCATCTGGCCTTGGTACAGTTCTGAAACACAGTGCTGTTCATATTTTAATACACTACAAAACACCTGGAGGATGTTATGAAAATGCAGATTTGAGGGTGCCTGGATGACTCAGCTGGTTAAAGAGCAGACTCTTGATTTCAGCTCAGGTTATGAACTCGTGATTGTGGGATCTAACCCCACATCGGGTTCGGTGCTTAGTGTGAAGGCTACTTGGGATTCTCTCTCTCCCTTTCTCTCTGCCCCTCTTCTGCCTGCTCGCTCCTGCTCTCTCTCTCTCTCTCTCTCTCTCTCAAAAAAAAAAAAAAATGCGGATTTTGATTCCATAGGTCTGGTTGTGGGTAGAACTAAAAGTTTGCATTTTTTATCAAGTCCCCAGGGATTTGAATTCTGCAGTTCTTGGACCACAATTTGAATAATAGAGATTTAAAAGACATTTAAGGTATAGGCCTTGGAGATACTGCAGGTTTGGTTCCAGACCATGATAATAAAGCAAATATCACAATAAAATGAGTCAAATGAATATTTTGGTTTCCTAGTGCATATAAAAGTTATGTTTATACTTTACTGTAGTCTATTTAGTGTGCAACAGCATTATGTCCAAAAAATAATGTACATACCTTATTGAAAACTACTTTATTGCTAAAAAGTGCTATCATCTGAGCTCTCAGCCAGTCATATTCTTTTTGTTGGTGGGGGGTGGTGTCTCGCCTCAATGCTGATGGCTGGTGACTGATCAGCATGGTGGTTACTGAAGGTTGGAGTAGCTGTGGCAATTTCTTAAAATAACACAGCATTGAGAGTGCCTGGGTGGCTCAGTCAGTTAAACATCCGACTCTTGACTTTGGCTCAGGTCATGATCTCACAGTTTGTGAATTCGAGACCCCCTTCGGACTCCACTGACAGTGTGGAGCCTTCTTGGGATTCTCTCTTTCCTCTCTCTGTCCCTCTCTCTCTCAAAATAAATAAATAAATAAATAAAAATAACACAGCAATGAAGTTTGCTGCATCAGTGGGCTTTTTCTTTCATTTGAACACATAGAGACCATTGTAGGGTTATTAACTGGCCTAATTTCAATATTTTTGTGTCTCAGGGAATAGGACGCCTGAGGAGAGGGAGAGAGACAGGTGAATCACCTCTGGGTGTGTCAGAACACACACATTTATTGATTAATCTCACCACCTTATGTGGGCACAATAGTGGCACCCCAAAATAATTACAGTAGTAATATAAAAAATCATTGATCACAGATCACTATAACAAAGATAATAATGAAAACAAAAAAACAAAAAAAACCCCAACAAAGATAATAATGAAAAAGTTTGAAATATGAGAATGACTAAAATGTGACCCAGAAAGACAAAGCAAGCAAATGCTGGTAGAAAAAATGGCGCTGATAGACCTGCTCCACGCAGGGCTGCCACAGTCTTTCAATTTGTACAAAATGCAACATCTGTGAAATGTAATCAAGTGAAGCACAATAAAAGGAAGTATGCCTGTAATTAATTGATTGAGTAATTAATTTCTGTCTTCTATCTCTTTTCCTTTCTTCATCCCTTCCTTTTCCTCCCTCTTGTTAGCAAGAAACCTGTGCCTGATTAAGGTTAATGTAATTTCTGTCTGTTCTCCAAACTTGAGTTCACTTTAAAACATCCCCTTCTACACCTTACACCAACATTCAGGAAAAAAGATGGACCGTGATGGTGGTGGTGGTATGGGCTTAACACTCATTTTGTCATTTAAATGGAAACCTTTTAAAATGTCTTTCAATTCAAATCTTCTGCCTAGATTCACTGTGGAAACTTGTTTGTAGTGTGTCAAATAAGACTCTGAAGATAATTTCTTTGTCTCACTTCTTGTCGTTACTTCCTTTTGAAAAATAAGGCTTAGTATTTTTTTTTTACATACTCTTTAGAAAAAGAATTCATTTTCCTACTAAATTCTGGAGACACTACTGCTTTCAGATCTCAGAATTCCCATCAGTAGTTGTCATTTATAATAAGATTTATGTGGGAAAAAGCTTGCCTTTTATGCTGTGATAGGGAACAAATGTTTTTCAAAACTAATAAAAACAACAAAATCAAAAGGACATTAAGTTTCTAGTCCTTAATTTTAAAATTAAAAACACCACAGTAATTATTTTGTGTGGTGTATGCTCTGTACATTAGGGTGGCTTTTTATTCTAGCCTACTAATTTTTTTTTTTAACTCTTGTAGCAGCAGCTGGCCTCACGAACACTTACCAAAGGTACCGAATTTCCTCTCTGTGTTGTCATGTCAGATGTGGTCAATGATATCCTGTTTCTGAAGGAACCAGTACAACTTCCTTCGTACTGCAGAAGCAGGAGCTGCCTCTGAGAATGAATAAATTCCACACAGAAAAATATTCACAAAACTATCATTCTAACTTAACTTTACAAGAGAGGAAGCCCTAATGACAACTAAACATTATTATTACTTCATGTTAACTTCCAAGTTCCCAACCTTTGCTAGGAGAGCTGTAAGAAGATCAAAAAGATGTTGATAACGTTGCTGGGGCTGAGGCTTCAGTTTACCTGTCAGGTGCGGTTTAGCTTAAATCTGCTCGGCTGACTCCTATTAATTTCAAGGATGGGGAAGATGCTTGCTTGGGTTTGAGTAGTCACTAGAGGCAGTGGGGTGGTCCCGGACCCTCATAGAAACATATATTCCCCAAAGTGAAATAGTAGGTCAAAATTGCACACGACACTTTGTCACACACGGCCAGAATTCTCTCCTAAAAAAGGACCCATTTATTATGCTGCCAGTTTCCGGTTCTGACGACATTTCTATCACTTCCCTGGCTTAACTGATGTCATGGCACCTAAATATCATTTACATGTTAATACAACAATAGCACTGCTAAGCATTTACTACCTGCCTTAGACAGTTTTTCTTTCAACAACTCCATCTCCATCTTGTGAATAAGGAAACTGAGACTCCTTCTTGGAGTTACTTAAATCCAAGAGGTTAAGTAACCTGTCCAAAGTCCAGGAGAACAACAAGGGATGGATGTGGATGTGGTCTGCCCTGCAGGTAATTTAAATATAATAATAAAACTAGCTAAAAATCAGACTACCTTGGTTGCTTTTTTAAAGCATTTGAAAAATTTGTGATAAAAAGATACATGACAAATTTACTGTCTTAACCATTTTTAAATATACAGCTCCGTGGTATTAAGCACATTCACACTGCTGTGCAACCATCACCACCATCCACCTCCAGAACACTTTTCATCTTGCAAAATTGAAAAATTGAACCCATTAAACAATAACCCCTCATTCCTTCCTGCCCCCAGTCCCTGACAAACACCATTCTGCTTTCTGTCTTAATGGATTTGACTACTCTAAGTCCCTCAGATAAGTGGGTTGTCCTTTGTGACTGGCTTATTTCACTTAACATAATGTCTTTAAGGTTTATCCAGGTTGTAGCACATGTCAGAATTTCCCTCCTTTCTCAACGGCTGAATAATATTCCACTGTGTAGATGTATGACATTTAGTCTATCCATTCATCCATCAGTGGACACTTGGGTTGCTTCAACTTTTTGGCAATGGTGAATATGCTCCTATGAATATGGGTGTGTGTGTGTGTGTGTGTGTGTGTGTGTGTGTGTGTATCGTGGGTGTATGTACTGTGTGTGTGTGTGTTTAAATCATTACGTACCAATAATTCTAAATAATGGCAGCAATAAAATAATCCTTCCTGAAAAGAACATATTTTTTGGTTCAAGTTTTAAGCAACTATTGTGGGAATTATTGCATTTTAAAAACAGTGTATGCTTCAAAATTAGGACATTTTACAGATTATTTTTCCTTTAATAAACACTGGATTCTACACAGAAGTTAATTCCAAGAACAGGAGTTATGGAGTCCATCCTTATTCATTTAGAGAATAAATTTGTGAGGGTTTGAAATTTTTTGACCTTGCTTTGACTGCAATTCATATCTTGAACCCCTATTATGCATTCCTCTGTTTAAATAACTAAATTTAAAATAAACAATGATAGTAAATGATTATAAAGAAAACAGAACCTGAGTTACCAGTGCTATCATTCTATGTGAATAATTTTGAGTTTTGTTTTTCTTTAAGATTTAAATTAATAAACAGCGGTCAACTGTGTGGTATAATCTTTTTTATTAAGTACAAATATTTGGATGAGCTTGAATACCTCTCGCTTTGAAACTTACTTTGTAAAATTGTTAATTGTTTTAAAACTGAAGAATTAATTTGAGAAAATAATGATCATTTACCAATTATTACATGAGGATTACTGAATATAACTGTTGTATGGAGGAGAGAATGTTAAAGATAATGATTACTCTGGTTGTCAAATGCTCTGGAAACATCAAAGTCACAAGCTTGTAAGTAGCAAGGCGTGTGTGTTCAAATCCAGATTAGTCTATTTCATGCTATTTACCCCTACTTTATGCTATTTAATTATTAGCCAGTTTGCCCACTTTCTAAAGACAGTTTGTTATCTACCAGTGCACTACAATGGTCACAATAGCTACTACAGAGCAAGTACTTCAAGGTGAACATGGTATTCTCTTTCTCCTCAAGAAACTTCTACTCTTAGTGAGGAAGAAAACCTGTATCATAGGTTGAGTGTTTTCAGAAAATTAACTGGAATTTTATTTTTTGTATTGCTCTTGTTTTGCAGCTTTGGGGGAATGTGCAGTAATGAGAATCAAGATCTTTTTCCATTTCTACCTAGGTGAGAGCCCTATGTTGTGCTTATAAAATCCAATCATCTTATACCCACCCTATGCCATGTGGTATTAAGGGCAGTTCCTTGTTCTCCAGAGAATCAGTACCCAACAGGTCAGCATGCGCCTTTGCTGCTGCTAGTGGACTGAGGAGGGATATTTTGGTTTGACTCAGGGCAAGGAATAGAGACTTAAGTGGGAAAGACAGGAATGCTTAGCTGTATATGTGTGCAAGGAGAGAGGAAAGAACAGAGGTTTCCCTAGAAGTAAATGAAACTAAGGAGTTTGAGGGGTTTCTGTGTATGATGAAGTGAGCCATATAAGGTGGGGTGAATCTCTGCTTTAGTAGGGAGTCAATGAATCCTGGCCAATCCATGCTAAGGCGTTGAGTGCCTATGAAGGCTCTGTATCCTCCTGCAGCTGGTGGAGGGGATTGCTATAGTGGGGGTTGGTCCCTGAGTTCACCAGATGACCAGTACCCAACAGGTCAGCATGCAACTGCTACACCATGCAGCTGGAGAACCAGTTTTCTGATATTGCCTGAATTCAGAATTCTTGGGTGATCTCATGGGAGGAAGGAAGGGAGGCAGGAAGCCCATAGACTGAATTCTTATGATTCAAGAGAATGAGAATGAGAAGCACATTTAGTTTAATTTAAGAAATAATGGAATGTGACATTTTCTGCACCTGAGTAGTGAAGAGTAAAATCCCTACTTGCTACACAAATAAACAAGCAAGTGCAACACAGGGATGAGCAATGCTGGGCCAAACAGTGAATGCACAGAAATCACTTGGGGATTGGGGGAAAGGGCTCCTGGGAAGAGATTTCCAAGTCAGGAATGAGATGCATTAGCCAGGAGAAAGGATACTGTGATGCACCAGGAAAAGAGGAGGAGGAAGAGTGCTCCAGGCAGAGTGCGTAAAGGCACAAAGGCCAGATGGGAGAAAGAGCAGGAGCACCCAGAAACATAGATGGCTAGAGGGTTGGCAACAGGTGCGGTAAGTTGGGGGTAGGTCTGGAAGACCCCATGATGGGAAATTGGGGTTTTATCCTGAGGGTTATGGGGAAAACAATTGGTGTGTTTTATGCAGAGGAATGAAGAGATGAGATTTAGGCTTTAGAAAGATCATCTTGGCTGCCAAGAGGAGAACAGATTGTAGTGGGGCAAGACCAGCCAAAGTGAGGCAAGATGGGAGGCTCTATCTGTTATTCTGTGAAGCCTCATCAGATCTTTATGAAACCCTAGGGGCACCTTGAATTTTTATTTTTCACAAATTCATAAGATAAATTATTCTCCATAGGCACCTCAGGTTTTATATTAGTTTCCTAGGGCTGCAGTAACAAAGTATCACAAAGTGGATGGTTTAAAGACAATAGAAATTTATTCTCTCACATTTCTGGAGGCCAGAAGTCTGAGATTAAGGTGATGGCAGGACCAGGCTCTGTCTAGGCCTTTAGGAGAATCCCTGCCACTCCTAGCTTCTGATAATTATAGCAATCCTTGGCATTCCTTGGCTTATAGATGCATCGCTCCAATCTCTGCCTCTGTCATCATGTGGCTTCCTCCTTGTGTGTCTCTGTCTTCACATCATCTTCCCTCTGTGTGCATGTCTGTGTCTCTTCTCTTCTTAGAAGAACATCAGTTAGCTTGAATTTAGAGCCCACCCTACTCTAATATGACCTCATCTTAACTAATTATATCTGTAAAGATGCTTTTTCTAGATAAGGCCACATTCTGAGATTTTGGGAGAGACATGAATTTGGGTGGGTGGGTGGGTGGGTGGGTGGGGGGAGGTCATTATTCCACCCATTACAACTTTCATGTGAGCACACAAAAGCTGATCACTACTGGCTTTGAACCAACGGGCCTGGACCACCACCTCAACAGTTACTTTTCCTTCAGAAGGTTAAACCCACTGTAAGGATTGTTCATGCATAGATTATTGTGTAGATTCACTTGGCTTTTTCATGTTTATAATGGCTTTTATCGAGATTCCAAGAGTAGAAAGATTGTAGCAAGTATCTGCCTCACTGAAGTACACCCTATATTCTCCATTGAGACAACATATATTTTCAGCTCAGCATAACCTGTCTTCATGAAAACAGAATCAAAGACATTTTTGTTTAAGGCATAATGCTATGCAACCATCCATGTCAATTTTATTAAACACTAAAGGCAAAGTTTGAGTAATCAACTGGTTTAGGAGAAATACTTTTAATTTTGAGGGTAAAGTCTATGTATAATTTCAAAGATTATCAAAAAATTCAAAGACAAAACTTATATTTTGTTACCAAAATGTAGCTTTAGTTATTTACCAAAGTGATAAAACTGGGACATCAAGAAATTCTTATTATGAGTTAAATTCTTATTATATCACATGCATATTAGTATAACATAGTGACATAGTGTAGGAGTTGCAGCACGGTCTTTGTGTAGAAGGAATACATCTCTAATGTAATGTGAGATGGGTAGTTTAACATTTTCCTTGCTTTTAGTCTGTAGTAGAGTACTTAAGATTTATTGTTTTTTCTATGAATCAGACCATGGAGTCTACAACAATCATGACTATTTTGAAGATTACACATAGGCAAAAAATTTAACGATCCTAGATCTGTTTTTCTGGTCTATGGAGAGGGCTCCTTTGGGGTCCTGAACCCATCATGAAACATATTACTTATCTCTTCTAATGAGAAGTCATATTTTGTCAGACTACCATCAAGGGTCTTTTTAAATTCGTTCATAAAATATTGAACTGGAAGGGCAAAACAATGGCCATATACACTTCTCTTCAGGTTTATATCACTCTTTGGTAAGAGTCATCAACCACAAGCAAAATCCAGCTAGCTGTACCATCACCTGGCTTAACCTACTTTTCCCAAATTCCTCATGGAGTAGTACAGGAGACTTTGATGTGTGCTTTGTGAAAAGCTACTAACACTATGTTCACTTCTTTTTTTTAATGGTCATTTATTTATTTTTGAGAGAGAGAGAGAGTGCGCAGGCATGTGCAGGTGTGAGTGGGGGAGGGGCAGAGAGTGAGGGAGACAGAGAATCTCAAGCAGGCTCTAAACTCAGTGCAGGGCCCAATGCGGGGCTTGATCCCACAACCCCTGGGATCATGATCTGAGCTGAAACCAAGAGTCAGATGCTCAACCGACTGAGCCACCCAGGTATCCTTTAAGTCTATGATCTTAACTACAGTTCTGGTCACCTGATGGTATCCTGTGCAAATCAATATCATTGTACTTTCCAAATGTTTCTTATATTAGTTAAGTATCTTCCTTCTTTAGGAATCATGTCTTATTTCTTTTTACCCCCAGTACTTAGCACAGTGCTTATTACATAACAAGGTTCTCAATAAGATTTTGCTAAATAAATGCAATAAAATATCTTTCTATTATCCATGATCTTCCTCTGTTTGAAAAACGGGAGACCATTTGCCCTTATCTAACACCTATCTTCTTGCTCACAGTGATTATAGATAGTGGCACAATTATGTCTGTGTTTCTGGCAGTCAGGGGTTCTCATAATATCCTCTCTTAACTAAGGCTTAAAGAGAGTCTTTGTATTAGCCTTTCCAGTCTGATGATCATCACCTGGGCAGAGAACACAAAGCAAAATGGAAAATGAGTAGTTCCCTTTTAAATCTGTGAACTTTTTACCAACCGCCAGATATGAACTTATAACTGCTATATTCTTTATCTCTTATCTCTAAACATAAATTACTACTCTTATTGCCCTTAATCTTTTTCTTTATGAAATGGAGTCTGTCTTTAGATCAATACTATGTTGGGGTAATACACTTAAAACTGAATACTTCTAGGCCTAAGGTCTCATTCTTTCATTTATTCATAAAATCACATTTAAAAAACAATTTTAATAATGTCAGAATACTGAGAGAAGAGTAAGTTAATAAATGTTCCTTAGTACTTTAAGAATTTTGAATTCTTTGTGTATGTGTGTGTATATCTATATATAGATATATAGATATATAGATATATAGATATATAGATATATAGATATATAGATATATATATGTGGCAACCTCAGAAACGGGGAATAAAGCAAAAATAATGATTTTAGTCTTTAAAGTGGACAGATATTCTATTTTGGTTTTGTCTAACATCTGCCAATTCTTGCTTCTTTGCCTATTCTGCCTACCACACACACACACACATACACACACACATACACGTACCATACTATACCACACCACACCACACCACACTGTAATACATGCTCAGCGAATATGGTTTGGTAGTTATCTCTTCTCAGCCAAGAAGTCTATGTTTTGGTCAATAATTTGGAATGGGCTTGACATTCAACTAAATATGGTCCCTAACTTATTAGTCCCAAGGGAGGAAACTGAATGGCAGAAGTCAAGATCTTTACCTACTCAAGGGTTGGATGCATCAAATAGACTTAGCAAGTGCCAGAAAACAAAGTTGAACTTGATAGGAGAGCCATTTGCTGAGATCCCCAAGTAGGAAAGAACAAGGGTGGAACATCTCCAAGTCATAGAAGATCTGGATTAAAGCCAGATGTGACTCTGGGTTAAAGAAGATACCACAGCTCACAAATGGAATGAGATGTTTCTAGATAGGATCTGTCAACTGATCTCATCAGGAAGGTTTGTCCTTTTTGTCCATACTGTATATTTCATAAAGTTCATTGCCTCCTTTTAGTGCTATTTATACAGCTTTTCAATTCATTTAGTTAATTCATTCAGCATCATTAATAGGACATTATTAGATGTTAAAGATGCAAAAATGAGTTAGGTCAATATGTTTTCAGGGTACCAAGTGAATCAGGCATGCCAACCAGCACACGTCTTCTGTACCATAACATAAAATGAAGCAATTAGCAAGTTCTATCTCTAAATCACCAAAAGGAAAAGGGATACATTATGACATGGTATGCATGCTTATTTAAGTCCTTATCAATGTAGCACAAAGTGTTATAAACATATGACTAAGTGTATACCAAGATGTGATTACCAAATGAAGTTGTCTGTATGTCCCAGGCTTTGCTAAGATGTACTATTTGATATATCAAATAAAGTCACACTTCTGATAATAAATTATTTTGCATTGAGTTCTCACTCATGAAATTATTGCTTTTCAGTGCCACATTTGATTTTTTTTCTCTCTCCTTTTCTATATACATACACATATATATGTGTGCACAAACACACACACATTACTACTATTAATCTTGTGGTTCAACCATTTGAGAATAAGTTGTAAGTATCATGACCTTTCACTTCTAAATACCTGATAATATCTCCTAAATACCTAAATACCTCCTAAGGACAAGAACATTCTCTTACATAACCACAATTCACTAATCAAATTCAGGAAATCTAATAGTGATTTATTACTATTATCCAACATACATCCCGCTTTAAATTTCACCAACTATCCCAATAATTAAATGTCCTCTATGGTATTTCTTTCTTTTTTTTAATGTTTAGTTATTTTTGAGAGAGAGACAGAGACAGAGAGAGACAGAGAGAGATGGCAGTAAGGGCAGAGAGAGGGAGATAGAGGATCCGAAGCAGGCTCTGCACTGAGAGCAGAGAGCTCAATGCAGGGCTGATACTCACAAACCATGATATCGTGACCTGAGCTGAAGTTATATGCTTAACTAACTGAGCCACCCAGATGCCCCAATGGCATTTATTTCTTTGATCCAGGAGTCAATCCAGAATCACACATTTCTTTGGTTGTTAGGTCTCTTGTCTCCTTTATTCTAGAATGGTTTCTCAGCCTCTCTGTGCCCTTTATGCACTTCACATTCTTGACTATAGGCTAGTTGTTTGTGGAACGTCCTTTAGGTGGGTTTCTCTCATTATTTCCCCAGTTATTTTTCAGAGTTCCCCAGGGCACTGCCTCATGTGTGATCTGAAGCCAGTCCTTCCAGTTCTGTCTGTCTTCAGAAACTTCACTGCCCACCACTTCTGCTCCTGCATGCTTCGAAAGAAGGCCCAGCTCTCTCTCTGCTGACAGCCACCATTCAGATCCAATCAGACCTCTGAGAAAGTGCACTGCAGCCCCATGGCCTGTCACTCCAAACCCTGAATGGTCATTCCTTAATTCCTCACAGCACACCTGAGGCCAGGTAGTAGCTTTTCAACAAAACTTTATTCAACGCTTGAGGGTAACACAAACATAACACAGAGAATAATGTCAAACTGCTACTAAAAGTTGGCTACTCTTAGAGCCCACAGGCTAAAACGTGACCTCGGGATCTTTAAATAAAATGGTTCCTGCTTCCATATGGAAGGGTCAGTTCACTCCATCACAAATGCTCCCATAATGTCCATGGTAGGGAGTCCAGAACCAGGGGGTTCCCAGGCCTGGAGGGAGTAAACCATCGTCCGCGATATCCTCATTTCCTGATTTAGGATAGGAGGATTTTCTTCCCATGTTAAGAGATACTAAGGACATCCATCCCCTTACCTGGGAACCTCGCTTCTAAGTATTAATCAGGCTCAATGGCTCAGCAGGTCCAATCTTCCTAGACGACATTTACTAAAGTTAGACTGTCTAGTTTTATATTACCACAGGTGGGCCACCAAGAATGCAGCCTGGAAGCATTACCGCAAGCCAAATACAATTCCTTTACAGCCTTTCCTCCAGCATGCAGTGACGAGAAGAATGGTCCTTCATACCCCTACTACAGCCAGGTTTTCATTCCTGATCTCCTGTAAACTAATGCTTGGGTAAGAATCAATCACCACATCTCCCAAGACCAACCAGCAATTTTCAGACATAAGAAATTCTAAATCTAGATTGAGAAAAAAATTATAATTCTGCAGGAGCATAAGTGAGTTTAAGATACACCCAATTTACATTACTAAATAGACTATTCAAGGCATTTGCATTTGGGTCACTTCATCACATTTTGGCCTTAAGAAAAACAGTGAATACTTACTTGCCCTTATACCTACACAATTAAAAGGCCCATTGAAGTGATGTTTACAAAACCTGATTTAGCAGTTTGGGCCCAAAGGTAAATTCCAGTGTCTATCCCAGAGGTGAAACTGCTTATAACATCAAGACTGGAAGGTTTTCCACCCTCAACTATTTTTACTATTTTAAGGCAGATTTTCAGCATCTTCAAATGTCTTAACTTTCCAGCCTTTTCACCCAAAGTCCTCTCTCAATATCCTGTGTTCCTGACAAACAAGAGCACTTT
Organism: Leopardus geoffroyi; assembly: GCF_018350155.1. NCBI lineage: Eukaryota > Metazoa > Chordata > Mammalia > Carnivora > Felidae > Leopardus > Leopardus geoffroyi. Next base: position 137,442,310 of record NC_059338.1, on the reverse strand, counting down.
GCTGATCTCTGATTCTACCCCTTACTTTTGCGCTTCCCCACTCTTGCTTTTGTGGGCCTCTCATCTTGACTACTCTCCCCATCATCCTGAACTCTCAAACTTTTACTTAGCCTTTAAGGACTGACTCTAATGCCGTCTCCCAGTCTTCCCAACTGGATGTGATAGATCTTTCCTCTTAAATCTCATAGCACAGTATTTGTAACTTTTTCTTTCTTTTGGCAGCTATGTTCTACCTTATTTGCAGTTACTAGGTTCATGTTTTATATGTCCTACTAGGCTTCCTTCCAGAGCCATACTGTCTTCATATCTCTCCCATCATCTGGCATGGTGCCTTGCAAATAGCAAGCATTCAAAATATTTGTACAGTTGAATTGAATTAAACCCTAGTGAATACAATATCTCAATTGATAGCTCTGACCTAAATTACATCACATGGCAAATCTGAAAATACTAGTTCAAGAGTGAGAGATGAAATGTTTCAATTTGTTGTTAATTTGCCAACCATGGCATTGGTTAATCATTAACAAAGACAGGCATTGTAAATAAAGCCCTGTTTAAGTGAAAACTTATGGACATTTGATGACACAGGGTAGAACAACTAGTTATGATTCCTAGGCTGTAGAGTTTGAGGTTTATGAGAAAAGTACACTCCCAGCTAAATGAGAAGTAAGAAATTGCTATTGCTGTCTCTACTATTTGGTTGGCTATACTGAATGGAAAGTTAAAAGTAAAAAAAAAAAAAAAGAAAAAGAATGTAATAGACTAAAAGATCTTTAGTGACATTTCTGGTGATGTTTTAGTCATTATATTACTGTTCTCAAATATAGTCACTGAAGGCCTATTAGAACAAGCTGCTAGTCAGGTAATTCATCACAATATAATGAGATGGAAGAAACAGGTTTCCCTTGGGGGGAGACCCACTTTCCTTATGGATAAAGCCTTGAGAAACCTGTAAAGAATGAATACTTCCCTGCAGAGTATAGGTTCAGATGGTTTGAAGTCTTCTGAGGAGGAAGAGAGACAAAAAGAGAAATTTATTTGCATTTGGGGTGGGGCAGAGGGAGAGAGAGAGGAAAAGAAGGACAATAGACACGAGCAAATGTCATGTTAGGTGGAATACCATGAACTAAGCAAGGTGAATCTTGTCAGTGATCTCACACACATTCAGGAAATTTTACAAAATCACAAAAAGCTTGAGGTGGATTGGATTTCTTCTGAAAACCAATAAAGTGGTCAAGTTCTGCATCATGGTTTTTGTGGTAAATAAAATTAAGACAGTAAGCTTTGGTGCAGGGGCCTGAGTCAGAGAAGAGCTGGAGGCCTTAAATTGGTGAGAGTCCCCAGAAATCCGGGGGACTTCCCCACCCCTTGGAAATTAGAGGCTTTGAGAAAATTTCCCCCAGAGAACAGAAATAGAGAGGCCCTTAGATAAATTCAGCATTACAGCAAGTTTGGTGGTCACAGGCTTATAATCTAATATTCTAGAAATAATAACCCATGACTTATTTACATTACCTCCGTTTATTTATAAGAAAAGCAAATTTACATTACCTCCGTTTATTTATAAGAAAAGCAAATAATTCTTGAGCATAATGTAGCATTTATGAGGATAGATTCTGGAGTCACATGCCTGGGTCTGATCCTTGGCTCAACTTTTTACTAGCTATGTGATACTGAGTATGTTATTTGGCCCTTTGTGCCTCAGATTCTTCATTTGAAAAATGGAGGAAATAAAAGTACTTATCTGTGAGCAAAGGGTTTAACAAAACTTATTACTCCTCTGTGAGACTTAATCATTGGTTGACTACCCTGCTCTGTTCTGCTAGCAACCTGGAAAAAGTAGAAATGTCATCTATGTTACTAGACGTTGTTTATGGTAAAAATGAGCCCTGAGTGGTAAACTGCATCTGGACTGAGAGGAATTAGAAAGGAACTATAAATAACTGAAGGGGATGCCAGGCTTTGGGCTTCTGTAAGTATGGTGACTCTTAAAACTAGGCTTGTACCTTGCAGGGTCCTTGTAGCTATAACACAAAAATTCCACAGAAGATATTAACATATGACCCAGCACTTGTGCTGCTTGGTATTTACTCAGATGAATTGAAAACTTATGTCCACCCAAAAATCTATGCACGAATGTTTATAGCAGTTTTATTCAAAATTGCCAAAACTTGGAGGTAACCATGATGTCCTTCATTAGGTGAATGGATAAACTAACTGTGGCACATCCATACTATGGAGTATTACTCAGAAATAAAGAGTAATGAGCTAACAGACCTGGAAAGACATGGAGGGATGTTAAAGGCATATTGCTAAGTAAAAGAAGCCAGGCTAAAAGGCTGTCATATGACTACAACTATATGACATTCTAGAAAAGGCAGAACTTTGGAGACAATAAAAAGACTAATGGTTGTCCGGGATCTGGAAGAGGGAGGGAGGGTGAGTAGGTGGAATACATGGGGTTTTTAAGACAGTGAAATTATTCTGTATGATACTATAATAGTGGATATGTGACATTACTCCTTTGTCAAAATCCACAGAATGTACAGAACCAAGAGTGAACCCTAATATAAGTTATAGACTCATTGGTTCCTCCATCGAGTGTAACAAATGTGGCACACTAATACAAGATTTTAATAATAAGGGAAACTGTGTGTGTCTAGAGCATTGAAGAGGTATATGGAAACTCTATGTACTTTCTGCTCAATTTTTCTGAAAATTGGAGAAAGAGGCTTCTAAGCCAGGTGGATCCTGAACGTACCCCATGTGGGTCTTTTTCCTGCCCTGAGCTGTAGGTCTGCTTCAAGAATTGCCACTGAAAAGAAATTTCTGAAGCTGACCTGCTGGCAAGCTTTGGTTCCTCTTCTATATCCTTCCAAATAGGCTGGTGGCTCATGGTCACTTGGTCTGAGCATTTGTTGGAGCCTAAGATCTCTTGGTGGGCTATGCACTAACTATCTCATAAAATTGTGAAAATTAAATGAGGTTAACATTGGTAAAGCACTCAGAGCAGGGTTTGGGACTTATAAATGCTACATGATTGTTAGTTATAACTTCTTATAGGAGTGGTTGTCATTAAACATTTTAATAATTACATCTAAAAATTATGAGTGACACATGCCATCTGTGATATCAGATCAATAAACACTGTATATGTGGATATATCCATATGGATACATATGTGATAACATATGTATAGATACAACATATGTAATCATTATGTAATGCTTTGCACATAAATTGGTGTTTGTTTTGTATTTTTTCTGAGGTGGTCAGTCAGGTGCAGCCACAAGAGGAGACACAGGAAATGCTCAGGAAAAAACAAAGTCTATTATACTCAAAGTCCTAGAGACAGAAGACACAACACACCATGCAGAGTCACAAGGGTACCGGGGTGGTGAGGAGCCAGAAGACAGGAGCAAGGAGAAGGTTTAGGCCAGGATCTTTGTTGGGATTTTCCCAGGAAAGGTGAGGCAGAGCAGGGTAACAGTTTAGGATTGGCTAGTTTGAATATTTTCATGGACTTTGGGCTACAAGGATGGTTCTTAGTTGTCTGATACCTGGCCCTGGGATGAGTAAGGCAGAGGAATATTGCCTCTTGAGGTGCCAGGCTAGATATATGAGGTCTGACTCTAGATTGGTTAGTTTGCACGTGAAAGACATGCTTCTGGCTGGGCCCTTTGCTATCTCCAAGAATTGGCTAGGTCAGAGAAGAGCAATCTCTCCCCTGCTAGAAAGGTTTTTTAAGATGTCAAAATATTATAACAGAAAACCAAAAATATATAAATTTTTTTTTCAACGTTTATTTATTTTTGGGACAGAGAGAGACAGAGCATGAATGGGGGAGGGGCAGAGAGAGAGGGAGACACAGAATCGGAAACAGGCTCCAGGCTCCGAGCCATCAGCCCAGAGCCCGACGCGGGGCTCGAACTCACAGACCGCGAGATCATGACCTAGCTGAAGTCGGACGCTTAACCGACTGCGCCACCCAGGCGCCCCAAAACCAAAAATATATATACAATACAGTGATCTTCAGGCCATCCCCCAAATTCTATTATGTGGAAATGTTTCGGTGATGACAGCTTGGAACCCAAGTCAGGACTATATCTTCAAAAACTCCAGCCTGCCCTCAGCCCAGTTAAGCTCCCTCCAAAATTAACTAACTGATCCCTGACCTTCCTAAATGAATTCATCTGCTTGAAATCTATGCTTTCCTTGCTCTTGTGTCCCCAAACACATAACTTAATGTCTTGCACTTATTCAGTCACTTATTTATCTACATTTATAGAGGGCCTGCAATGTGCCAAGTACAGAGCTAGCCTTGCAACTCCTGGGCCCTCTGTCACTTCTCTTCAGCTGTTTCTATAGCAGTCAGCTCCCTCCCTGAGTTCCACTCAGTCTATACTGTTTTGCTGCCTGAGGCCAACGTCCAGAATCTTTGCACCTCCCACTACCTCCCCACATGCACATGGATGAAACACCATGCCATAGGTTAGATAAATCTGGCTTCACACACTGAATGGGCCAGGCAACATCACAGAAGTTTAGGGGAGTTAACTCTATGGGGACACACTCTGAAGGCAGATAAATTTCTTCTCTGTCCCTCCCTACAATGGACTGTTCTGAGCTACGGCATTCCAGTGCAGTATAAAGGAGATGTCCCCTTTATAGAAGAGGTCCTCTGTGTCGCTTCACAAAGAGTGACACCTCTTGTGTCGGCTCCTATAGTCACTTCCGTTCTCCCTCACTTTTGCTGCCTAGTGATTGCATCTCCCAATGAAGCATAAGCAATTAAGTGTTGCCTTAGGCTCTGTTTTCTGGCGAACCTGGGCAAAGCCTTACTCACAGATCCATGCCCTTAACAATCCCAGTTACCAACCCTTCTGCTTATTGAGCTATATATGGGTCCTCTCCTTGCCCTTTTTATTTGATTCACGTTCCAATTTCACTCAGCTCAGTACCATGACTCTCCTGACTGTATCTCTATTTTGGCCCCATGTACACCCATCTTTATCCCAGTTCCCTTGTTATCTTGTATTTCTTTTTCCAGGCTTTGTTCCTCCTTCTCACTATAGTTAACAATATTTTAATTTTTCTTTTGGGAAATTACTCTTCTCCTTCCCTTAGGCCATGGTTCAGGTGAAACAAAACTTCTTTCCTATACTGTTCAGGTCTTGGCCAACCAGTGTATTCCATACCCTTAATCATAATGATTAGTTTGCCCATAGCCATACGAGCCATAAGTCCAAACAGAGCCAGTCTTGAGAACTTTGTTGGAACTACTGAGAAATAAAAGCTCTTTTTTCTCTTTAGAAGAGAAATGAAGTAAGCCTGGACATGGGGACAGTCTGTGAATGAAGGCAGACCCAAGGAAAAGAGGCTGGCTTTTGATGAGGAGGTCTGAGCTGTAGAACATTCATGCCTAAAGTTTTCTACTCTGAAACCTTATAGTTTTTTGAGGGAATAAATTGTATTTTTGCCTTTCCATTTGTTTGAGGTCTACAAACAAATATAGTTCTTTTTCTTTATAAATGCCAGCGTCCTGGGCATTAATATAAATACCTGGGGTATCCAACATGATATAATAGCAGACCTCCCTAGAACCTTGTGATCTCTATATATCTCCACTACAGTGTTGGGGGATGAACCTAAATGAATCATTTGGTAAAGACAAGGATTGAGTTACTGGCCCTGAGGGCAGACACTCCACACCTGGTACTCATGTAGCCATTCCACAGTATACTGTCTTGCCACATCTTGCCTTTCCCCTTTCCCTCCTGACCTATGTTTCTATCTGAGTGCCTTGCCAGAAATCTGATGCAACTTCTTAAATTCTTAAAACTGCAGGGGAATTTTATGTCCATTCAGGCACACAGTTCTTAAGTAGAGCAGAGCAGGTGGAATTTCTGGCACCCTACCAGACTGGAGGTACAAAAGCAGGTATCCTGCCCTGGGATGTGGAGGCAATTCTAGGAGAAACTTCCCAGCTTGACCACATTGCACCTTGCAAGGCTGGCCCATGTTTATCATTTCTACTTGACTCATGTTCCTGTCTCTCCTGACTCTTCATGGATTGGGCCTCTCTTCCTAAGATGATTTTACTTCAACACTTGGCATATACTCGCATACTAATGTAGGTAATATTTCTTTAGCTTCCCTTGATGCTTTGGACCCTCCTCCTTCCTTAAGTTGCCCCTCTGAGAAGGTAGGTCTCATCAATTCTGTTCCAGTCTCATGTTTGGGACTCCGACACTCTAATTACTATGGAGTAGAGCTATTCACTCTACTCTGACTCAAGCTCAGGCTGTACCAGTGTGTCCCCAACCAGCACCAAAGGACGCTTTGGGAACTCTGTCTACCTTACCAAGCTTCCTGCAGACCCCCAGGATTTATGTATGTCCTGCTGTGTTCTCAGAGGAGGGTCTTCATGCAGTGATCAGATATGCATTGAGCAAGGTCTAAAACATATGCAGGGGATTTCTCCTCTTACATGATGAGTAAATTGCTAATGAATGAGGTCTTGAACTACAGACTGAAAAATATTCCCACTTATGTGTGGGGCAGTTTTCTCTAACATGTTAACCCCTTCAGTCCAGTACAATTTCTGGATATTTTCTTGGTGACTCTTGTAGAGGCCATACCCTCAGTCTACTGAACAGACACACTCTAGACAATCAGGTGACTTTTTGGCAACCATGATGTTGGAATTCAAGTATAATACAGATGGAACAAACAATAACAATAAAACACACTGAGTGTCTTCTATATGCAAGGCACAGACTAGGCGCTAGTAGTTCAAACAAAAAAATATTGAATTAAGACATTATTATAAATTGTGAAATGTACTTTGAATGAAATAAGCAAGAGGCTGAGACAGAATAATAGGGGCGAGTGACCACTCAGGAAAGGCCTTTCTGAGGAGGTGACATAAGTAGGACCAAAAGAGGGAGAGAGAGCAAAAGAGACAGAGAGACAGAGAGACAGAGAGATCATGCAGTGATCACGCAAGCAAGGAAGAGTGTTACAGCCAGAAAGAACTGCATATGCAAATTTCCTGGAGGTCAGTATGTTAAAGAAATGGAAAGAAAATCAGGGTAGCTGATGCATAATGAGCAAGGGGGAGAATAGTATAAAATGAGAACTGAGGCACCTGGAAGCCGTGGGTCTGATCTGGAGGCAGGGATCTGGGGGTTGTCAGCACACAGGGGGCATTTCAAGCCATGGGAATGAATGAGGTCCCTAGGGCAGTGTGTGGTAGGGAAAACAGAGGACAGAAGGCCCTCCACTCAAATGTTTTCCAGGAGTCCTCGTCCTCCCTTTTTTAGGCTTCATAAGCAAGATGCAGTACACTTTTTTCTTCTCACTAAGAAGCCTAATGGCCTTTGTGCAAAGTGAGCCAACTCTATTTGTCCTCTCAGAAAGCCCAGTCCTTAAGCCTGTCCCCACACCTCTGTCTTACACTTTCAGATGAGTTTCCTACCCCTACTACCCAAGTAAATGAATGATCTTCGTGCTAAGATAAAAGGAAGGAAGAAACCCCGAACAACACTACCATCACCACCCAGCCAAGCAATGTAATCAACAAGCAAAACTATTGTGTGAGCTCTCAGGAAGGAGATTACCCTGTTAGCCAGGTCTTGAGAGATAATTTGCTCTACTGCTGTTAGCTCTGGACTGAATGATGCTTCCAGACTGCTCTGCTTTGCCTGGGCCAACCACAATCACTCCTGGATGAGCATGTGCTCCATTGAAAATGGGTCACGAAGCCAACATGCACCTGTAAAGACATCACATATCTTTCTGGGTGGTGCGTGAGCTTCAAAGACCTCATGTGTAATTATCTGCTCTTTTAATATGAAATGGTCAAGATATTCTCTCATCTCTCTGTGAATACTCCCTACTTCTGGCAGATTTATCCTCTTACCTTCTCTCACCAACAGCTTCCAGACTAAGCTGGGAACTAATTCCTACACCAGAAAAAAAGCAAACAGGAAGTGTCCTTGTTGTGGCTGTAGATTACCCGCAACATTGAGGTTTCCTTTTAGAGATTTGCACCTCTCCTTTTGTTCATTTTGCCCTGCCCTTTTCCTTCCGGTGCAGTGTCAGGCCACTTTCCTGGCCTTTCTCTGTAGTGCTTAAGGCCACTTGTTTGTTACCTTCCTAACTGTTTTTTAGCCCACTATTTTGCCAGACTAATAATTGCTGTGCTGCTCAGACTGGTGGTCTGATTCACAACATTGCCCTGAGGCTTGACTTGTACATGCATCTGGGCCCCTGCCTCCCCGTCAGGTTGCAGGCCTGCTGTGCAGCCCAGATCCACAACTTCTGCATGTTCTTTGCTCTCCTAGCCCAGCTTCCTGCTTGTCTTTATGCTAAGTCACCACACCCACAGTTCCTCTGCCGACATATAAAGCACACATGCAGACTGCTTTTTGTTTCGTGAGTGCTTTAAATACCTGGACGCTGTGGTTTTATGTCCTTATTTATATACTTCATGACATTTTGGCTCACCGATATCTATTCCATCTCTGATTGCTCCCCACCAAGAGAGTCTGCCTCCTGCATCTTTTACCCTGTAGTCAGCATTAATGTGCACCACTGCTCCTAAGCAGGTTTGCAGTTGATTCTTAAAAGTGTTTCTTGGGGCGCCTGGGTGGCGCAGTCGGTTAAGCGTCCGACTTCAGCCAGGTCACGATCTCGCGGTCCTTGAGTTCGAGCCCCGCGTCCGGCTCTGGGCTGATGGCTCAGAGCCTGGAGCCTGTTTCCGATTCTGTGTCTCCCTCTCTCTCTGCCCCTCCCCCGTTCATGCTCTGTCTCTCTCTGTCCCAAAAATAAAAATAAACGTTGAAAAAAAAAAAATTAAAAAAAAAAAAAGTGTTTCTTTGTCTTGTCCTAGGAACATCTGTTTCACATTAGCTCATCAGTCAGAGTTTCTCGGGAAACCTGCATTCGGCCAGAAGATGTAAAGAGTAAGGCAAGGGGGGGGCGCCTGAGTGGCGCAGTCGGTTAAGCGTCCGACTTCAGCCAGGTCACGATCTCGCGGTACGTGAGTTCGAGCCCCACATCAGGCTCTGGGCTGATGGCTCAGAGCCTGGAGCCTGTTTCCGAGATTCTGTGTCTCCCTCTCTCTCTGCCCCTCCCCCGTTCATGCTCTGTCTCTCTCTGTCCCAAAAATGAATAAACGTTGAAAAAAAAAAAAGAAAAAAGAAAAAAAAAAAAAGAGTAAGGCAAGGGTTGAGAATGATAAACTGATGAGGTTCCAGCCTTCACTGACATTTAATATTAAGTCTGTCGCATAGAGAGCATTAATAAAATTGTTTAAGGAAGGAATCTGTGGCTGCCATTTAGTGCTGTAGACTAAATCATTCTGGGTCTCCTGAGTGCATATGGTTCAGATATACTTCCTCTTTTCTAAAAAAGTCAGGTATGACCATGTGACTTGTTTTGGACAAAGAAATATAAGCAGAAGTTATATGTATTACTCCCAGGTACAAACTTAAGAATGAGTGTACACTTTGGCACATTTCCTTTTTTCTGGCCAAGGCCAGCACCATATGCAGAAACATATGTAATGCAACCTATATATAGAAGTTTAAATTTTTTAGTAGTCACATCAAAAAAGTAAAAAGGAAAAGGTAAAATTAATTTTAGTGATAGTTTTATTTAACCCAATATATAAAATATATCATTTCCATAGGTAATCAATATTAAAATTACTGGGGCCTGGGTGACTCAGCTGGTTAAGCTTCTGGCTCTTGATTTCGGCTCAGGTCATGATCTCACGGTTTTGTGGGTTTGAGCCACATTGGGCTCTGCGCTGACAGCACAGAGCTTGCTTGGGATTCTCTGTCTCCCTCGCTCTCTGCCCCGCCCCACTCATGCTGTCTCTATCTCTCTCCAAATAAATAAACTTAAAAAAAATTACTCTTGGGGCGCCTGGGTGGCTCAGTTGGTTAAGCACTGACTTCAGCTCAGGTCATGATCTGGCAGTTCACCAGTTCCAGCCCTGTGATGGGCTCTTTGCTGACAGCTCAGAGCCTGGACCCTGCTTTGGATTCTGTGTCTCCTCTCTTTCTGCCCCTCCCCCACTCACGCTCTCCTTGTCTCTCAAAAATAAATAAACGTTAAAAAAATTTTTTTAATAAAAAAATAAAATTACTCTTAAAACATTTTTACATTCCTTGTTTTTGATATCAAGTCTTTGAATCTGGTATGTATTTTACACTGACATCTCAATTCAGACTAGCTACATTTCAAGGACTCAGTAGACAGATATGGCCAGTGACTACCATACTGGACAGCACAGACTTTAGCCATCATGAAATCACAGAGACAAGGCCTCTGTTTACCTGGCTTTCTAGAGAGGGTGACAGAGCAAAGGCCACAATGACACACAATGGATATTTAGGCAAAAGTGATAAAGAAGCCTTTGTTGTTTTTAGTCCCTGAGACTTGAGGGTTGTCTGTTACAGCATAACCTATCATGACTGATGTAAAAATTGGGGAAAGGTGTGTAGTACTGGTGTAACAATATATTGAAATACACGGTGTTATCTCAGGGCCCAAGCAATAGATAGCTAAGAAATTAATATCCACTAGAAGGATAGTAATTCATTTTATGTAATGGCAAAACATTTGGTAAATCTCTCACTTTTTTAAAAAACTTAGAGGATGTATGACATGCACTTAAAGTTTTAGGGAAAAAGGTTGGATGACAAAATGTTAGTAGCATGTGTTAATTGCTGTCGACTATATTTATTAAGGTATTGCCAAAAAAATGAGCTCAGAAGAGATTTGAAAGTAGAAATAAAAGGAAATAAAGATTGCCCAAATTTTGGAGACTTATATGGCAGAGGTTTATTAACTGCTTATCAATACCAAACATAGAGATAAATTTAGGAAATGCATTTGACAGGGAAGATTCATACTCAGCCTTACCATAACTAGCATATCAAGGCTGAAACTAGTTTTACTAGCTTGAGATCAGACAAGGTTTCTCTTTTCTGTCTCTCAACTTGCTTATCATGAGATGAAACAAAAATATGCATGTGGGGGCACTCGAGGGGCTCAGTCCATTAAGCATCCTACTCTTGATTTCATCTCAGGTCATGATCTTGCAGTTCATGAGTTCCAACCTCCAAGTCAGGCTCTGCACTGACAGTGTGGAGCCTGCTTAGAATTCTCGTTCTCTCCCTCTCTCTCTGCCCCTTTACCCCTCCTGTTGTCTCACTCTCTCAAAATAAATAAATAAAAACTTAAAAAAAAAGCTGGGGGGGGGCAGTGTGGGGAAGAGGGGAAAATGGGTGGTGGGCATTGAGGAGGGCACTTATTGGGGTGATGACTGGGTGTTGTACGTAAGCGATGAATCACGGGAATCTACCCCCAAAAACCAAGAGCACACTGTATATACTGTAGGTTAGACAATTTGGCGATAAATTATATCAAAAAAAAAAAAAAAAAAAAACCACGTGAAGCCTGCTGCACACTCCTGGGCATTGGTAGGCAGCTACTGGATTCCCTTTCCTGATCTTCCCTGGTGCTCTGACTCAATAACGGTTACAGCTCTCACGTCCACTCCATCATTAATCCTACAGCTAGTTCATTTAACTGGTTCAGCGTTGTTCACGTTAGCAAGGCCATTGTTCCCTGGTTAGTGCAATGCGAAGCATGTGAGATATAGAAATTGATTGAGAAGCTGGAAACAGCATCCACTTTTCAGAAATCTCATCACATCTTTGAATGTCTCACTTCTTGACAGAGGAGTTCTGCCAACCAGTGTCTTGGACTTCAGGCCTGCTGAATCTTCCGGATGCTTCCATCGGAGCCTTCTCGGGGGCAGGGGGGCCGCACATATGTCATGCACACACATGTACACATGGATACAGTTATGGTCTCTTCAACCTCATTTAATAAACTGTCCTAAATTTGAATTTTTTTCTCCATCTGTCTGTAGCCTAACGTGTTTGATTATTCTAGCCTGACTGGTCCACAGTCATGTCCTGAGCCCGTTTCTTTAGAACCCCCTTCTCTTAGGTCTGAAATCCAGGTACTGACAGAGATGAATAAGTACACATTAAAAATGATTTCTTACAGCCATCTGCGTTCTCTCGGGAATGCGCCCTAAACAGCCCTGTACTTGAGCAGTGTTCTAAACTTTCAAGTTCAGATCACAAAACACTCATATGTAAAGGAACTTTAGAAGATTCAGCATTAGTTTTCTGGTCACTATTAGGATTTCTTTGTTTCCATTTAACAGGAGCATCTAGTTGGACTGGTTTATAAGACTTCATAATGGTTGGTGAAGGTTTAATCTCCTTAATATGAACAATCTACTCACCACCTCTTTTTTTTATGTAGATCCCCCTCAAAGGATTTTCCTTATTGAAATAAAATGCTGCTTCCAATTGGTCTAAGCAAAAATATCACTTTATACTGCTCACATAATTTTTCCAGGTCACAGTGAATTATTTTCTCAGGTCAAATGCCCTGAACAGCCAATAAAAGCCCTGCTAGTACGTCTTACTATTGGAAGCATAGACTCTGAAACCTGGAAGTTCATACAGATGCCACGGCAGACCAGCCCCTAAGCCCAAAAGTGAGGAAACCAAGATTTCACAGCTAATAAATGGTGAAGCCAGAGCTGAAACAGAGCTCTCATAATTCCTGTGCAATGCTCTTTCTATCAAAGAAAGGTTATTATTATTACCAGCTTAAATCCCAGAGAATTTAGGCTTTATGGATGCATAAAAGCATAAAAGTATTTTTATACAATTGATTTTTAGTGCACTGGAGAACTCATTTACCTAACAAATATTCATTGAGGTGTATGTGTCTGGCATTGTACTGGGCACAGGGATAGAAAGGTGTGGAAGACACCATCCTCAACCTAAGAAAACTCCGGGTCCTCCTGGATCAGCCTGTAGAACGCAATGTTACCAGGCCCGTCTGCATTCAAGGCAAGGAATGCACAGATGAGGTGGGTCATCACTGCAGACCAGTGGAGATCATGGAGAGAGTAGAATGCACCATGGTTCTGGATCAGAAGACCTAAGTTGAGTCCCAGCCTCCCACTTGCTAGTTATGTGACCTTGAGCAAGTCTCTTAATTTCTCTGTGTCACAGTTTCCTCATTTGTAGAACAAGGGTCAGAGTAGCCAAGTGCTTCTGAGGGCTAAATGACACAATACATGCAATGAACCTTGACCAATGTCTAGTACTCAGTAATTGTTACTTACCTTCCCTGATGTTGAAAAGCAGAGGTGGAAATCACATCTACCCTCTGTACCTCAAAAGACTTCTTACAGAGATTGAATGAAACAATGCATTCTAAAACAATTCGTAAAATATTATTATGTTTCTTTTACCACAATATTATCATGACTACTATCTTACTCTTTGTTTCTTTCCAGTTCAAGCATTCCAACCCACTTAAACAAAACCCATCTGTGTGGTCCCAACCACCTTCCAAAACCCACAAAGACCAGAGTAAGGAGAAGATAGTTTAAGGAAGAAGTTATGTTTCTGTGTGCCCCACTGGTTCACTTATTTTTGCATTCATTAAGCTCCCAGAGAAGTTAGGTAGTAATTCCAGTCTTTAATTGTATCAAAAGGTCGTTTTTGTTATATCTATCTGTCTCTATCTTTGCGTCTCCTACTAAATTTTAACTTTTACAACTAGAGAACCACAAGCCAGAACTTTAAAAGTCTGTGACTTTCAAGACCTGGAATGACTTAAAAAGACCTTCCCCGCTTTTTGATAGGCAGGAGACTATATCCAAGGAAAGCATATTCTCCAATGCTTCCTTCAGATATGGCCAAGGAAGAGGATAATGGAATCAAAATACATTCTTTGCCCCTGTGTAGGAGACCTTTACATTGATCCAGTAAGATTTCAGAATCCAAATGACTTCTGTGTATCTACCACACTTACCCAAATTTTAGTGGAACGATAATATTAAGGCATAAAGAGAAAATATTAGAGCAGCAGAATGATGGTAGAGATATTGAGAACAAAGGGAATGAGAAGTTATGGATAACCAATTAGATTCTCCTTGGAATTAGTTAAGGAATAAAATTTGGAATTACATTTAGGTACACTGTTATTGGAGTATTTCTCAGAACATAACCCTTTATGGCTACTTCTCTCACCAGGGACATGACACTATGTGTTATAGTAAAACAAATCAAACCTGGTATAGGTCATTATTAGAATATGCCATATCTATCTTCCACATATCAACCAGACTGATCAGACCTTGCTACTGAAACAGTTCTGTAGCCTCCCATTCCCTCTAAGATAAAATTTAAGCTCTCTTAACATGGTATCCCAGGCTATTCATGTTATGACTCCTGTTTTCTTTTGCAGCCCCATTTCTTGCCACTTTCTTATGATTTATGTTTCAGGAACACCAAAGTATTTTGAGTTTCTTGCTCATGCCATGCTGCTTCTCTTTATTCATAGTTTCCTGCAATCACCTCCTTCCTACTTTTTGCCTGGCTAACTTCTACTAATTATTTAAAACTTAATTCAAGTGTCATTCCAGAGAAGTCTGTGCTGACTGCATGGATGATTAAACATTCCTACTTGACCCACCTCCAAACCTTGCACATCTATCATCCAGCTTATCACTTTTTTAAAGGTTATCACTTTGTATTTAAATGATTTATATGTAGTTTGGTCTTGAGGGCTTGGGAGATGCTCAATAAATGTTTCTTGAATAAACATTGCTTAAATAAATGTTTCTGGAAGACAGAGCCAATGATCACAGAGCAAAATGGATGAGGGAATTCTTCCCTGAATGCAGGGCTTAATAAATATTTCTTGAATAAGTGACAGTTGAGTGGTTTGTTGCTAAAACAGCAAAATCTAACTATAGTTTACAGTCCTCACCTGCATGGCAGTGGTATTTTTGTGCCAATAATGGGTCATAATTTCCAGAATTTCTTCTTCTTATTTTTTTTTTTACCTAATAGGCCATTGAAATTCTGATGTATAAGTGAGTCAGCTTTTCCTTGCCAGAACATCAGAGAAGAATCCTAAATGCCTGATCTTTTACCATAGCTTGCTGACTTCCTAGCCTTAGAGATAGAACAGTGAGACAGGGAGATTAGAAGCCCAGGCAGTAGTTCCTGTGGTGGAGGGAAGTAGTTACGTGGTAACTGTGATAATGTCTTGTCTGATTGTGCAACCAGTGCTAAGGTCTTAATGGTCCTTGGCACAGATATGACATTAAGAGTATATTTTTATGAGGCACCCGGGTGGCTCAATTGGTTGAGTGTGTGACTCTTGATTTTGGCTCAGGTCATGATCCCAGGTCATGGGATCAAACCCCACATTGGTCACCATGCTGAGCATGGAGTCTGCTTGAGATTCTCTCTCTCTCTCTCTCTCTCTCTCTCTCTCTCTCTCTCTCTCCCCCCTCCCTCCCTCTACCCCTCTCCCCTGCTTGTGTGCTCCCTTTCTCTCTTATAAAAAAAAAGTATATTTTTGGGCTATGATATGAAGTAGCAGACACTTGTTAAGTAACTTTTTGTCAAATACCTAGATTATTAGATATTTATAGGATTGTCTTCTTGGGAAACCACTTCCAAATCTCTTTCTCATCTTATTACTTACACTGTGTCTTCCTTGTGACTACTTTGGAAATCTACAATGCTTTTACATGACCTTCTGGCCATGTTGGATTGGTTTGTCAGTGGAAGCATGAACCCAGCTGGACCAATTAAAAAACTCCTCAACTTCAACTCATTTGATTGCTACAGAAATTGTCAACTGACCTAAGATTGACAAATAAAATCCAAGATTTTTGGGCTTGGAAAAAGAAATATTGAAAGTTGTGAGACGCAAGACTTGGAAGATGAATGCAATCATTTCAAAGAGAAAAGAAATGAAAGATGTAGTTCTTCGTAGATATGAGCATTTCCAGCTATTCCTTTGATACAGCTGCTCTCCCCACAGTTGTATCACACTTTCACGGATACAGTGAGGCAAGAAATTCCCATTCTTGCTTATGCTTATTTGAATTGGATTTCTTTCATTTTCAATAAGAAAATTTTATACTAACATGGGCCAAGCAGTATGCTTTGTACTAGTGACACAGACAAAAATACTATGGTTCTTGTCCTGAAGAATCCACATTTTAGTGAAGCAATAGTGTTTTAAGTTAACTGATTACTTTTATATACATTTTAGCAACTCACACATTATCTCAATTTTAATTTTAGATGTATCATTTTAGTAGACCCTTTCATTCACAATAAATACATGTGGAGATCTTTGTGAATTCCAAAGTTGAAAATATAGTAGAGAAATAGACTCTTCATTATATGTTTTATCTCTCTCTCTCTCTCTCTCTTTATTTATTTATTTATTTATTTATTTAAGAGAGAGAGCATGTGAGCATGGGAGGAGCAGAGGGAGGGGGAGAGAGAGAACCTCAGGTAGGCTCCATGCCCAGTGTAGAGCCTGACACATGGCTTGATCTCTTGACTGTGAGATCATGCCCTGAGCCAAAATCAAGAGTCAGATGCTCAACTGACTGAGCCATCCAGGCACCCCTCTTTATGTGTTTTAAATTAACAGACAAAAATTTTCAAAAAAATTTGTATTTTATTCTATTTTTCCCTTTTTATTTAAATTTTAGTTAGCTAATGTACAGTGCAATATTGGTTTCAGGAGTAGAGTTCTGTGATTCATCACTTACATATAACACTCAGTGCTCATCGCAACAAGTGCCCTCCTTACTGCCCATTACCCATCTAGCCCATCTCCTACCCACCTCCCTCTGTCAACCCACAGTTTATTCCCTCTCATTAAGAGTCTCTTGTGGTTTATTTCCTTCTCTTCTCTTTTTATCCCTGACTTCTCATATGTTTATCTGTTTTGTTTCTTAAATTCCACATATGAGTGAAATCATTTGGTATTTGTCTTTCTCTGATTGAATTGTTTTGCTTAGAATAATACATTTTAGCTTCATCTATGTCATTGCAAAAGACAAGATTTCATTCTTCTTGATGGTTGAATAATATTCCATTGTATATATACACCACATCTTTATCCATTCATCAATCAATGGGCATTGGGTCTCTCTCCATAGTTTGGCTATCGTTGATAATGCTGTTGTAAACTTTGGGGTGCAGGTACTCCTTCAAATCTATATTTTTGTATCCTTTGGGTAAATGCCTAGCAGTGCAATTGTTGGATTGTAGAGTAGTTCCATCTTTAACTTTTTGAGGAACCTCCATACTGTTCTCCAAAATGACTGTACCAGTTTTCATTCCCACCACCAGTGCAAGAGGGTTCCCCTTTCTCTGCATCCTCACCAACACCTATTGTTTCTTGTGTTGTTAATTTTAGCCATTCTGACAGGTGTAAGGTGCAATGTCATTGTGGTTTTGATTTATATTTCCCTGATGATAAGTGATGTTGAACTTCTTTTCGTGTGTCTGTTAGCCATCTGGATGTTTTCTTTGGAAAAGTGTTCATATCTTCTGCCCATTTCTTAACTGGGTTATTTGTTTTTTGGGTATTAAGTTTGATAACTTCTTGAGAGATTTTGGATACTTACCAGATATATCATTTGCAAATATTTTCTCCCATTCTGTAGGCTGCCTTTTAGTTTTGTTGATTGTTTTCTTTGCTGTGCAGAAGCTTTTTATCTTGATGAAGTCCCAATAGTTCATGTTTGCTTTTGTTTCTCTTGCCTTTGGTGACATGTCTAGTAAAGAAGTGTCTCCAGCTGAGGTCAAAGAGGTTACTGCCTGTGTTCTCTAGCAATTTGATGGTTTCCTGTCTCACATTCATGTCTTTCATCCATTTTGAATTCATTTTTTTGTATGGTGTAAGAAAATGGTCCAATTTCCTTCCTCTGTATGTTGCTGTCCAGTTTTCCCAACACCATTTGTTAAAAAGACTGTCTTATGCCCATTGGATACTCTATCCTGCTTTGTCAAAGATGAGTTGACCATATAGTTGTGGGTCCTTTTCTGAGTTTTCTATTCTGTTCCATTGATCTATATGTCAGTTTTTGTGCCAGTACCATACTGTCCTGATGACTACAGCTTTATAATGTAGTTTGAAATCCAGAATTGTGATGCCTCCAATTTTGTTTTTCTTTTTCAGGATTGTTTTGGCTATTCATGGTCTTTTGTGATTCCACACAAACTTTAGGATTATTTGTTATAGCTCGTAAAAAATGTTGGTGGTATTTTGATAGGGATTGCATTAAATGTGTCGATTGCCTTGGGTAGTATGGACATTTTAACAATGTTTGTTCTTTTAAACCATGAGCATGGAATGCTTTTCCATTTCTTTGTGTCCTCTTCAATTTCTTTCATAAGTGTTCTATAGTTTTCAAAGTATAGATCTTTTACCTCTTTAAAGGTTTATTCCTCAGTATCTTATCATTTTTGGTACAACTGCATGTGGGATTGATTACTTGATTTCTTTCTCTGCTGCTTCATTATTGGTGTATAGAAATGCAACAGATTTCTTCACATTGGTTTTATATCCTAAAAGTTTGCTGAATTCATGTATTAGTTCTAGCATTTTTTTTGGTGGAGTTCTTTGTTTTGTTTTGTTTTGTTTTTTACATAGAGTATGTCATTTGCAAATAGTGAAAGTTTGACTTCTTCCTTGACAATTTTGATGCCTTTTATTTCTTTTTGTTATCTGATTGCCAATGCTAAGACTTCCAGTACTATGTTAAATAGTAATGGTGAGAGTGGACATCCTTGTCTTAAGAGATGAAATATTGAATTTGATGGCATATTCATTCTTGTCATAGCACTAGAGACTCTATCAAATTAAACATCCTTCTGTTTCATGTATTCAAAACTGTCAAAAGCTGAATATTTTATTTGTCTTTGGTTTTTCTTCCATCACCAGTATAACTTAAAAAAAATTTTCGTCCCTAAGGAACAATGTTTTAAAATTAACCATGAAAATTACTGCTTAAGTGACATCAAAGAGAAAACAAAGCTCTAACGAGTTGTATGTAGATTTTTGTAAGTTGACCAGGATCAGCAGCCTCACAATAAATATGATTTAAATGGATATTTTGAACAAATGACAAAACATTTCATGTCCTGGACCTTCAGGATGATTCTAATATGAATGTAGCCATGAATATTAAATTATGGAATATTCATGTCTTACTGTATTTACAGATGAGAAGACTGAGAATCAGAGAAGGAAAATGGAAGCAAGATAATAAACACATCAGTCAAGGAGACTAGGTTTGGGCATCAAGAATATTGGCTGGTCTGATTTCAAATCTCCTGGTTTGTTAAAGTATGGAGATCAATAGATTCATCTTTATGGTAGATTAAAGATGGTTACAAAATCTTTGACACTTCTCCCATTGAGAGGTAGAGTTTATGTCTTCTCCATTTAAAACTAGGTGGGCTCCATGACTGCTCTATTGCATAAAATATGGTACAAATGATACTCTGATAGTTTGGGGGCCCTGGCCATAAGAGACTGACAGCTTCTACTTCCTGCTACTTGTAACACTCATTTGTGGAAGCCAACCTCCATGAAAAAGTATGACCATCCTAAGAATAATGTGTTGTGAGAACCCAAAGCCTATGAAAAGGCCCTCAAGGATGAGATACCCTGTGGAGCAAGAGAGACAAAGGAGCACTGAGGTGTTAGATGTATCCATGAGACATATGTGCCATCTCTGAAATGGATTGCCAGCTCCAAGGACCCCAGCTGATCAACAAATGGATCAGACACAGGTTGCCCAGCTGAGATCATCCTGAAGGTGCCTGAATTCTCAACCTCCAAAATTTGAGCAAATGAAATAGTTGTTTGGGATATTAAATTTTGTGCTAGTTTGTTAAGCTGCAACAGATAATAGGGAAAGATATATAGGTACCTAGAAAAGGTGTGTCACCATTATAAAAACCTATAATTTATGGCATGGATTTTGAGACTAAACAGTGGGCAGAGACTAAAAAGGGCTCAAGGAGATTGTTAATGGATACCTGAAGGACAGGAGGTTATTATTGAGGCTTGGGATAAGGGCAACCCATTTGTGTAGTTGCAGAAGGTTTAGCAAAACTATCAGCTGAAGTATTTTGGAAACATAAAATGGACCTGACAAGCCAATGGATCCTGATAAGTAGGTTATTAAAAGTGACAACAGGTTCCTGTATCTGCATATGATAAAATATGCATAGGGAGAAATAAGCTAAGGAAGTTATTCAATTTTTTTTGCAGAACTTATAAGAAATATATAGGAACCAAGACTTGCTGGCTTCGAAAATGTAATTATTTCTTATCTGTTTCCCAGCTAAGAAAACATTTTTAAAGCACAAAATAGCCTCAGGTAAAGATCAAAACCAGGATAGTAAAGCAAAGACTCAGGGCAAAGGTAAAATCAAAGCTGTAAGTATAAATATCTTTGATAAGATCTCAGAAAAATTTAAGTTGATGTGTCATATACTCTATCAGCTAGACAAAAGATTTTAACAGTATACCTTTATAGGCCCTCTGTTAAACAAAAGAGTTTCTAATAATTTTAAGGATATTGTCTCATCCTTAAGCAATTTTGCAGAAGGCCAAGAGAATCCAAAGCAGGCTCGGCACTGACAGCAGGCTCTACAGAGGGCCTGATCTCACAAACCATGAGATTCTGACCTGAGCCAAAATCAAGAGTCAGATGCTTAACCACCTGAGCCACCCGGGCACCCCTGAATTCACTATTTAATCAAAAGCATTTGCTCTTCACATTCATAAAAATTATTACTTATACAACATTTGAATCTATTTGACCTTATGATTTCTGGCCAGTAGAGGTGACAGAAGTGATGTCTAAGTTCTGACCCTGGGCTTCTGCTTTCTCTTCAAAACCCTGGAGCCTGAAGAAATGAGTCATCCCAGATGACCTTCCAGCTGAGCTCCTGGCTAACCATAAACTTATGAACAAGCTCAACTGAGATCAGCTTAGCCCAGCCCAGACCAGAAGAACTCTCCCAGTTGGACCCAGCCTCAATTGTCAACTCAAAGAATCATGAACTAAAAAAGGGTTGCTGTTTAAAGCTGTAAGTTTTGAAGTGGGTTAAATAGCAATAGCTAACTGGTACAATTGCATTCCATTTGATTTACTGCTAATTAAGAATGAAATGAAAAAGTATTGGTTGTTCTGCCCACTTTTAGGTACTTTTCTTTATTCTTGTTTATAAATTTGAGGATGAAACCAATAAACTAACTTTTAGTATTTCTCTGTGGCATGATATAATGAAAACACAGTGACACTGTGACATTCCTGCCCCCAAATCAAAACCTGAATCTAATTATAAGTATGTCAGGCAAACCCAAATTGAAGGAAATTTTCCAAAAGTGTCAAGGTCATGAAAGACAAGGAAACATTGAGAAACGATTCTAGTTTGAAGAAGATTAAAGAAAGGACAACAAAATACAACATAATTCTGGATTGGATCCTTTTGCTGGTGTAAAATAAGGGATTAAAGAGTTTAAGAGTATACCTTCATAGGTCCTCTATTAAACAATAGAGTTTTTAATAATTTTAAGTATATTGTTTCATCCTTAAGCAATTTTGCAGAAGGCCAAAGGCAGAGAAGAACTTACCTCAAAATGATTTGTGGGAGTGACTATTATCTAATAGAATGGATTATAGTTTTATACAATGGACAAAATTTAGATAGAGTCTATGGATTAGATGGTAAATCAGTGTTAATTTACCAATTTTGATGGTTGTATTATGGCTATGTAGAATATGTCTTTGCTTATAAGAATTACATATTAAAGTATTTGGAAGTTTGGAGGCATCATGTAGGAAACTTACTCTCCATGGTTCCGTTTTTAAAAAGTTTGAAAAAAAAATTTAAGTAAAGAATATTAATGGTAGGGGGCAGTTCCGGTCCTAGAAGACCATAAAGAGCAGGTACCTCCCACTTAGGTTAATGATCTGTTCCTGATAATCAGACTTACTGCCCCTGAAGTGCTGAACAGGAGCCTATTTTCCATTATTTTAGATGAGAAAAATTATATGGTCAGCACATCAACTTAACACCCAACTTGAATGCCTGGCCGACTCAGTCAGTAGAGCATGCAACTCTTTATCTCAGGGTTGTAAGTTCGAGCCCCACATTGGTTGTAGAGATTACTTAAAAATAAAATCTTAAAAAAAAAAGCCCACCAAAAAGCACCCAATTAATTTACTTAACAGGGAATCAAACACAATAAAGTGTGCATCTCTGTATAAGAAACATGTTAGTACATAATACGGTTAAAACGTCACTTTCTGATAACAAATTAATATAGTTATTAACAAACTTTTGCTTTGTATGTGACATCCAAGATATAATCCCCTTTGCTGTCACTTAGTGTACTTTAAAATCATCTATACATTATGATGATGATATTCTAATTGTATTCGATTCAAGACTTATTTTTATTACTTTACTAACTTAAGACAGTCTACCTAGACTTTTGTTAAAAATGTCGTATTGAGTTTTGCAAACAATATGAAATTTTTCTATAAGCAGTGGTGAAAAAATATTGTACTGATAAATAAGTATGTTCAATGAAGTTTGTGTAGTAAAATTCAAGAAGCATTCTTTTTTTTTTAAAATGTATAATACGTTAGTTAATTTGATACATTTATACACTACAATATGATTATCACTATAGCATTACCTAACACTTCCATCAGGTCATATAATTTATCATTTTTTTTTTTTAATGTTTATTTATGTATTTATTTATTTATTTATTTATTTTTAATATATGAAATTTATTGTCAAATTGGTTTCCATACAATACCCAGTGCTCACCCCAAAAGATGCCCTCTTCAATGACCATCACCTACCCGCCCCTCCCTCCCACCCCCCATCAACCCTCAGTTTGTTCTCAGTTTTTAAGAGTCTCATGCTTTGGTTCTCTCCCACTCTAACCTCTTTTTTTTTTTCCTTCCCCTCCCCCATGGGTTTCTGTTAAGTTTCTCAGGATCCACATAGGAGTGAAAACATATGGTATCTGTCTTTCTCTGTATGACTTATTTCACTTAGCATCACACTCTCCAGTTCCATCCACGTTGCTACAAAGGGCCATATTTCATTCTTTCTCATTGCCACGTAGTACTCCATTGTGTATATAAACCACAATTTCTTTATCCATTCATCAGTTGATGGACATTTAGGCTTTTCCACAATTTGGCTATTTTTGAGAGTGCTGCTATAAACATTGGGGTACAAGTGCCCCTATGCATCAGTACTCCTGTATCCCTTGGGTAAATTCCTAGCAGTGCTACCGCTGGGTCATAGGGTAGGTCTATTTTTAATTTTTTGAGGAACCTCCACACTGTTTTCCAGAGTGGCTGCACCAGTTTGCATTCCCACCAACAGTGCAAGAGGGTTCCCGTTTCTCCACATCCTCTCCAGCATCTATAGTCTCCTGATTTGTTCATTTTGGCCACTCTGACTGGCATGAGGTGATATCTGAGTGCAGTTTTGATTTGTATTTCCCTGATGAGGAGCGATGTTGAGCATCTTTTCATGTGCCTGTTGGCCATCTGGAAGTCTTCTTTAGAGAAGTGTCTATTCATGTCTTCTGCCCATTTCTTCACTGGGTTATTTGTTTTTTGGGTGTGGAGTTTGGGAGTTCTTTATAGATTTTGGACACTAGTGCTTTGTCCAATATGTCATTTGCAAATATCTTTTCCCATTCCGTTGGTTGCCTTTTAGTTTTGTTGATTGTTTCCTTTGCTGTGCAGAAGCTTTTTATCTTCATGAGGTCCCAATAGTTCATTTTTGCTTTTAATTCCCTTGCCTTTGGAGATATGTCAAGTAAGAAATTGCTGTGGCTGAGGTCAGAGAGGTCTTTTCCTGCTTTCTCCTCTAGGGTTTTGATGGTTTCCTGTCTCACATTCAGGTCCTTTATCCATTTTGAGTTTATTTTTGTGAATGGTGCAAGCAAGTGGTCTAGTTTCATTCTTCTGCATGTTGCTGTCCAGTTCTCCCAGCATCATTTGTTAAAGAGACTGTCTTTTTTCCATTGGATATTCTTTCCTGCTTTGTCAAAGATTAGTTGGTCATACGTTTGTGGGTCTAGTTCTGGGGTTTCTATTCTATTCCATTGGTCTATGTGTCTGTTTTTGTGCCAATACCATGCTGTATTGATGATGACAGCTTTGTAGTAGAGGCTAAAGTCTGGTATTGTGATGCCTCCTGCTTTGGTCTTCTTCTTCAAAATTACTTTGGCTATTCGGGGCCTTTTGTGGTTCCATATGAATTTTAGGATTGCTTGTTCTAGCTTCAAGAAACATTCTAATGAAAAAACTGTTACCTGTGGATACATATGGGTTATGTCTGTATTTAAAGCTATAATCATTTCAGCTTTAGTCTTAAATTGATAGTTCAGTAAAACAGAATGGATTGAACCTCAGATGTAAGAATTACATCTATACTATATAATTTTATAAATATTCAAAAGAATGAGATCACTGGCTAGTAATTGAGAAAATAGTTTAGATCTATACATCTACATGAACACTAATTTCAAGATAAATTAAAGAGCTAAACACTTTAAACAGAAAATCTAGAAGAAATGGAATCAAATTTGTCCATTTTGTGTGTGGAGTAGAGTTTCCTAAGTTTAGACGAAACAGAAGTCAGTAAGGGGAAAATACACAGATTTTGCTACAGGGAAATTTGAAAATTCTGTGTGTATAGTTTAAAAGCAAAGCAAATGTTTATAGCAAATAAGGAGACCAAAGTTTTAAATAGTAAAAGCTCTCACAAATCTATAAGAAAAACATGAAGACACTGATAGATATGTGGGAAAGAGTTCAAAGAGGCAGTTTATATGAGAAGAAATACAAATAGTAAACCAAGTTTTGAGGAAAAATAACTTTGCTAGTAGCCAAATTATGGAAACAATAACTTTGCTAGTAGTCAAAGAAATGAAAATCATAACTGGGAACTATCACCAATATCTATTAAATTAGATAAGTCATTAAAAATACCACAAACTCCACTGGCAATGAAAGGTGTGGTAAACTAACTGGGTACTCTGCACATAACTAGTGTCTGTATAAAGTAATAGAACCCTTTTGGAAAGTTATTTGGCATGCTGACCCAGGAACTATAAATATAAATATTTTTTGGCTCATTACATTTTTGGAATTCACTATTCTTTTTGCATAGAGACAATCATTACAGAGTTTTAATAGCAGAAACAAAGTGTGTTGGAATTGAGAGCAAACTAAATAGCTAATGGTTAAGTAAGCTATGGTGCCACCACTTTATACAATAGTATACAGTCATTAAAATAACTAAAAATGAACAAAAGTGATGAGAAAATGTTTTTTTTAAGTAGAACACAAAATCGTATACTGTGTGTAATTACTCAGCATTGTCACATAGGAACTAATGCATACAAGTGGTGAGATTATATATCAGGATATTAACTGTAGAGGTAAGCAGTGATGAGGTGATAAAAGTTTCTTTAAAAAAATCTTTTTTGGGGCACCTGGGTGGCTCAGTCGGTTAAGTGTCTGACTTCGGCTCAGGTCATGATCTTGCGGTCTGTGAGTTTGAGCCCTGTGCTGGGCTCTGTGCTGACAGCTCAGAGCCTGGAGCCTGCTTCAGATCTGTGTCTCCCTCTCTTTCTGCCCCTCCCCTGCTGATGCTCTGTCTCTCTTTCCCTATCTCTCTCAAAAATAAACATTGAAAAAAATTTTTTAAATAATACCTTAAAGAAAAAATCTTTTCTGTGGGTGCCTGGGTGACTCAGTCAGTTGAGCATCTGACTCTTGATTTCAGCTTAGGTCATAATCTCATGGTTCAAGAGTTCGAGCCCCACGTGGGGCTCTGCGCTGACAGTGCAGAGCATGCTTGGGCTTCTCTCTCTCCCTCTTTCTCTGCCTCTCTTTCTCTCTGTCCCACAAAAATAAATAAATAAACATTAAAAAAATCTTTTCTGTATTTTTCCAAATTAAAAAAAAGAATATATATTGTCTTTATAATTAAAAGGAGAGGAAGGAGGAGGAGGAGGAGGAAGAGGAGGAGGAGGAGGAGGAGAAGGAGAAGGAGAAGAAGAAAGGAATAGAGGGTCCCTGGTTGGCTCAGTTGGTACAGCATGCAACTCTTGATCTTGGGGTAATAAGTTTGAGCCCCACGTTCGGTATAGAGTTTACTCTAATCAAGTAAAATCTTTAAAAAAAAAAAAAGGAGAAGGAGGTGGAGGAGAAGAAGAAGAAAGGAAGAGAGGAGAAACTATATTCTGGTGTTTGTAGTCAAATGAAAAATTTTCCCTATATAAGTACTCAATAAGCATCACCATAAATCCGTGAAACAATCATACAGATGCTGGTGACTGCACTCTGGAAAGCATAACTGGATCATAGACCGCTCTTCAAAGCCAGAATCCTACAAGGAGTTGATGACAACCCTAATAAGACTGAGGTCATGTACTAACATGCCCAAGGAGACTTTCCATATAGTCATAGCTGCTGTAATACTTTACAAGGCTTCATAAACACATCAAATGCTTATTGGCCAGGAAATAAACCTGGTAGTCAGGTATTTTTGTTTATGCTCAATATAAAGTGTGTCTGTGTTTTTAACTTTTCAAAAGGTTAAGGTCACAATGTTTTTCCATTATAAAATTGCTCTTGGAAGAAAAAAATTAGCAGTCCCACCATTCAGTGTGTTTTTAACATAGGAGCAGTCAGTACAAGGATCCATTTTTCGTTTTTCAAAGATCATTTAAAAAGTTTAAATTGAATTTATGCTGATAGTATTTTAAATCAAGGAAGTACATTGGTGATATCATTTTACTTGTAGTTTTGCTATTCTTCAAGTGGAGGATGTTTAAAATGAATGTAATATAGTAGGGGGTAATCTTCCATTTAGCTTTACAATTCTATCAGCAAAACACCAGGGGAGAAGGAATATCATGTTCTCTTTGAATTGCGTTTTTGCAACCTGAGCTTCCAGTTCAGGTTTCTTGACGTACCCCTGGGCATTGAATCTGAATTAATTATTGTGTCCAATTTCCTCTACCTAGCCCCCAAGACAAGTGCAAACAAGCCAGCAATGGTTACCCTCATGGCCACTAGAGATCATATCAAAGGAAAGTTCAGAGCAGTACAATGCTCTACTGGTAAGAATTCATCCATTGAAAAAGATCGAAGGGAGAATCAGGTTGGCACAAATTGAAAATTATTGGATACACTTAATATTTTCTAGTTTAATCCACACCTTTCAGGTGTAGATTAAAATACATCACAAAGAATTTTGCTATAATGACTGAAGGAACTAGTTTCCTTTTTTTTTTTTTTTTTTTACTTTAGGAGAAATTAGCTGGCCACTGTCTCCAATGTGGAAGGTAGGCCTCATGCCAGCTTGTATGTATGCCAGTCAGGATACCACTCATTCTTATGGGGAAAATGGTTCTTCAAGACAGGTCTAAGATTTGGCCACCTTAAAGAATGACTCATGAAAACAAAAAGTAGATGTAGGCTTTTTTGAAGCTTCTGCTCTTCTTAAGATTAGAAGGAAAATGTTACCAATCCTCAAAAATGTGATTTCCTATGGTATAAGTTCCCCAATAAATAATGAGTGGATTAATAGAGGAATTTCATAATTTTGTCCTCTAAAAAGCATGTATTTGCTCTCATTGTCTTTTTGTTTTGGCTGTTAATCTTCATAAAATCTATTAAGTACTGAAAAGACCTATCCTAGGGGAAGTAAAATAGAATAGCTTTTCTTATTCTGTTTATTAGAGACATAATTTCCTCCAGTGTAATTCAAGTTTTGGGGCAAATATTTGAGAAGGACTTTGCAAATCACCTGTGAATTAAAGAGAATGCCATATTGAGTTTAATTTTGTACAAGGGAGTATTTTTATTTTTTTAATTTTATTTTTTATTCTATTTTTTTCTACAAGAGAGTATTTTTAAAATAAAAAATAAGCAAGTATTACTATTAATAAATAAAGTAATAAAAGTCAACTACTGGTAGTGAAGTTAGTCCTTGAAACCAAGTCTCTGGGTAGTACATTTTAATAAAGTTACAAAACATTGTGTCTGTCAGTTGTGAGTTAATAATACCTATGATATTTTCTTTTTTTTTTTTTTTTTTTTTCAACGTTTATTTATTTTTTTTGGGACAGAGAGAGACAGAGCATGAACGGGGGAGGGGCAGAGAGAGAGGGAGACACAGAATCGGAAACAGGCTCCAGGCTCTGAGCCATCAGCCCAGAGCCCGACGCGGGGCTCGAACTCCCGGACCGCGAGATCGTGACCTGGCTGAAGTCGGACGCTTAACCGACTGCGCCACCCAGGCGCCCCTATACCTATGATATTTTCTTAAAAAATAATTAGAACAGATTCAAGATTAACTCTATACTAACATAAGCCTTGCTTGTGTTCCAATGTTGCCTTCTTGAATCACAGAGAAAGGCTCTTAGCTAATATTCTGGGGAATTGTGACTAATCTCAGATACAACCATTGTCATGGGTTGCATTGTGTTCCTCCAAAATATTCTGGTTGTAGTTCTAACTTCTAGTACTGCACAATTCGATGACCTCATTTGAAAATAGTCCTTTTGATGTAATTGGTTTGATGTAATTGATGTAATAGGATAGAATAGGGTGGGCCCCTAATTCAATACAACTGGTGTCCTTGTAAAAATAGAATGTCATATGAAGAGATAGGAACACACAAAGGAAGACAGGTGTGTAAAGACAGAAGCAGAGATTGGAATTATGCTATCACAAGCCAAGGAATCCCTAGGGCCACTGGAAGCCAGGAAGAGGCAAGGAAAGATTCCCCACTTAGAAGGCGTGGAGGGAGCACAGCCCTGCCAACATCCTAATTTCGACTTCTAGCCTCCAGAACTGTGAGATAATAAATTTCTGTTGTGTTAAGCCAAGCCACTGAATCCATGACACTTTGTTCCAAATGCCCCAGGAGATTAATAAATCTGTATGGGTATGTCAATGCTTGGGTGAGTCCCATGTAGTATCCAGTATGAGATACGTCTTCTGCAGAAAGAGAATGGAGATAAAGAAAAAAAAAAACATCTATTTTTTTTCAGAGCTATATAGAAATTTGGGTTGCTGACTGTGAAACTTTGTGACTGGCTAGACATCTGCAAAGTTCATCACCAAGTTCCCTAATCTTCACTAAAGGTCCTGATGTCTTAGCCATGTAATCTGTGTTTTGATAAGATTGTTTAAGATGGAATGTATGACCAGAGTGACCAAGGCACTCATGCCCTAATTAAGGGCCTGAGTCAGGAGCAATAATTGCTCACAGGAAATCATGATTGGGCCCTTGTAGGGAAATGATTCCTGTGTTAGCTCTGGTCTGAGGATTCTCAGTTGGAAGTGGGGCCCAGGTGTGGGCCTAGGGATTCTTGGCTGTTCCAGCACATCCTATGCTGTGCGGATGTGTCCTGGGCATGACAGATATCAAGACAAAGTGCAGGACTGGAAGATTGGTTCTGCTTTGGGGTTAATGCCAGAGAGGCACACAGTTGACTGTTGCTGACTGCTAAGAGCTGGGCTGTGTTGGAAACTGTTCTGATGCTGTGCCAGGCCCTGTGGACAGAGCAGTGATTGATGGGTTCTCATTAGGGAACGCATACAAGGGTATGGGAATGAGAAATGGTCTTGAATTTGCTGACCCTGGGCTAAGACTGGTCTCTTAGGCTAAACTGAAAGATTGAGAATTCTTGTTTCAAAGTTGAGTACTCCAGAATATTTAGCAGTTTATTTTTAATTTAGATACTTAGATCTCAAGAGTCCTGGTCTAGGAAAGATTCACAACCCTCACCAATCACCTGGGAACTTGTAGCAGTCAGAATTCTGAGAGAAAGGATTCTCTCTAGCTGAATAATTGAGGTGATTTTAGTAAAATGACTATTTGCAAAGGGTGTAGAGAGGGAAAAACAAAAGATGTGGCTTACTTTATGCTAATTAGAATAGGGAGCCATTTCTATACTTCAGTGGAAAGGGTCAGGGAAGGGAGCAGTTGCCAAAGCTGGGAGATTGCTGTGTGGACACAGCTCCTGATAGAAGCCATGAGTTCAGGAGAGGCTTGCAGGCAAACTGCATGGGCTTGGCCAGAACACAACCAGGGGAATAAGTGACCAGCCTCACTCTTCTCTCTCCCTCCATCTCTTGCATGACTCCCATTGGAAGCAGGAGGATAAAAGTGCCCATGGATGTAAACCACACAGTCAGCCTTTGGGGACACAGAGCTGAGTGAGGCCATGGATTGAGGGACTGCCAAGCACAGACATCATTTTGTCAGGATCCTTCTGATTGTAAGTAAAAGAACCTATTCTAATTTAACTGAGACAAAAGAGATTTATTGGAAGTCTCAGTGGAAAGTGCATGAGTGCATTTGAACCTCAGGAAAACCCACATTGTCATTTGGGTTCTTAGCTCTACTCCCCCTATGCCCAATTTCATCTTTATTCATTCTCTCTCTCTCTCTCTCTCTCTCTCTCTCTCTCTTTCTCTCTCTCTCTCTCAGGAGGGGCAGGGAGAGAAGGAGAGAGAGCGAATGCCCAGTGTGGAGCCCAACCTCACAACCCCATGAGGTCATGACCTGAGCTGAAATCGAGTCAGACACTTAACCGACTGAGCCACCCAGGTGCCACTCAGCTTTATTCTCTTAAATCAGTTTCATTCATTAGCAGCAGCTTCTACCTTTATACCTTTAACACCAAAGAGCCAAAATCCCTTTGCCTATGTCCAGTGTGAAAAATCTCAGGACTGGCTTGTCTCACATCTGCAGAGTTCTAACAAACCAGCTGTGCCCAACACTCTGGAGTGCTGGGACTGGCTGACTCCACTAGATCCACGTGTTTAGAGAGGTGGGAGGAAGAATTCCCCAAAGAGAAGGAGGAAATCCCAGAAAAAAGGGCCCTGGGCAGAAAAAGAGACTAGGTGTCCACTGCAGGAACAACATGGAAGCAGCAGTGAGGATGGGGAAACTGAGGAGGTGGAGGGACATTTTGTGCTATATACCATAGTAAGGGCTCAGGCTGAGACCACAGAGAAAGGGCAGGGCAGGGCTTTAACCAGAAGCTGTAACCTTTGCTCAAATTATTCTCCTTCTTGCTGCTATGGCAGACACCTTACCTTTCAGGACAAAAAAGGATGAAAGTCTCAGCCTAGCATCTGACTTGAGCCTGGCTTTCTCACTGGATCATTATCACTTTCATGTAAGTTGTGGCCCAGTTTGACAGTACGTTTGCCGTTCTCCAGGAATGACCCACACAGCCATGTCTGGCTGATTGCTTTTCATGTATCTCCATCTTTGATGATTCTGCTCATCATTCAAGACCCTGCTAAAATTTCACCATTGCCATCAGAACATCCTTGCTCCCACCTGCAGGAAGGAAACTTTCTGTTTTCTGGTTCTTCTGTTACCATCAGAGACCTATTTAAATATTTATCAAGACCAGGTCTCCATCAGACTTCTCTATCTAGGTCAGCCTCCCTCACCAGATGGTGAGACCCTAAAGAGAAGAGGTCATCCCTTTAACCCCCATACACTTGTGCCTGGCACAGGGCCTATGTATTTTTGAATTGATGAAAGAACTGCAGGAGAAGTGGGAAGGAATGGAGATTTGAGCGCTGCTTCGTGCTTTTCCCTCCTACTTTACATATCCCCAGTTGCTTTCTCCTTCCTCCCCTTCCTCCCTTCTGCCCTTGGTTCTTCATTTGTTGGTTATAAATATGGTCAATTTTCTTATACACAATGGGATATATTTAAGATTAGAGTTTGGCTTGAAAAACAATTTTTTATTTGAGTATAGCTGACACACAATTTTACATTAGTTTCAGGTCTACAATATAGTAATTCAGCTTCTCTGTACATTATGCTATGCTCACAAGAGCAAGTACCATCTGTCACCATACAACACTATTACAATATAATTGACTACATTCTCTATGCTGTGCCTCTTATTCCTGTGACTTATTCATTCCCTAATGGGAGTGGGAGATAGAACTTGGCTTTTAAAAGGATGCACTGCCTAAAACACTGAGCTCCTAACTCTACCATGGTTAAATGTGTGATGAGTGTATAAAGGAAACGTATTTCCTTTTAGAAGCTGCTGTGCCTCACAAATGCCAGGGTTGAAATCTTTTAGGGAATATTTTTACAAGGACTTTTAGAAAAGTATTGATCATTAAGCCAAATTGGTCAAATGTGCAAAGGCACCAAATAGTATTTGCCTATCCAAAGGGAGAGCTTGATCAATTCTTGTATTCGGACATTTTACTCCAAAACTGGTTTATACTTTACAGTTAAGAAAGAGAAGTAAAACTGTTCATTGAGTGGATTGAAGGTCAATGGGCTTTCCTTCTTTCTTCTTTGGTGTTAACCACAGGTGTCTTTAACTGTACATAGCATTTCCAAATGACCCTTTCGGTTTCTATAGCTACTACTTTGTGAACTAAAGTTCAACAGTTTGTGGATTTGACAATTTGACTTGGTAATCCCCTAAGCAGAATCTGAAAAAAACAACTTAACATCTCTGTGATGATCTGCTGAAATTTAAGTAAATAAGAAATCTTCAGTTTTATGACTACAAGTTAATAGCACACCTGTGCCAGGCCATAATCAATTAAATAAAATGTAGCTTCTAGTTATTAAATTTGCCATTTAAAAACATGATCAAAGGTAAAGGAGAGAACTTAAACTTTTCTGTTACTTCTAGGACATCAAACAAATAATCTCACCTCCCTCCTCTTTTCCCCATCAAACTAAAGAAGGAGAAAGGAAGGGAGGAAGGGAAAAATAGAGGGAGGGATGGAGGAAGGAAGAAAGGAAGGAAAGAAGGGTGGAAGGAACCAATGATTGAAGAAAATGCAAACATTTTTAACAGTCAAACGAGGAAAAATTTAACAGTGTCTCAAGAATAGGTACCATGTTTCTTAGATGAGAATCTTTAATCAAGCTGAGTAAACTAGAAACTGTAACACTACTCCTCTTCTGGTTCTAAGCCCCATCATGACATTTCATTGAATCCATATTTTTATGCTAATTACTATAATTTCTCTTGAAGTAAAACAGAACAGTAGTACAACAGTGTGATGACATTCAAAGAGTTCAACTGTGACATATAATGACCCAAGTTATAAGGGAGGTTGGCAAAAAGGATATTAAATGCTTTCATCTTCTATAGCAAAAGATGACAAAAGAAAAAAGGAAGTTAGGAATACAACTCGGTTAGCCAATCAGGTGAAAGAAATGGTTTGGGAGTGGAATGTACAGGTATGTTGGAGGAAGGGCAAATAGATGATATCTCACTGGAGCTGAGGGTAGAAGAGAATTAAGAGATGAGATTAGAGAAGACAGGCTGGCACCAGGATCCCACCTGCCAAATGAAGGAGTTTGGAATTTATCCTTTTAACAACGGGGACCCACTGGAAATTTGAGTAGAAGAGTGACATGCTTAAAGCACTGTTTGAGCACCAATAATCTGGCCAGAGCATTGAATGTACTGAAGGAGAAGGCTAAGGGACCATGGCAGTGGTCCCTTCATGATGTGGACACGAATGGGAATAGTAGCCCTTATATGGAATAAAAAGTATGACTATGGAAGAGATCATAACATATGAATGGCCAGGACCTGTTGACTAATAGAGGACCAAGAAGAGGGAGCATCAAAGATCACTTTTCAGCTTAAAGCCTGGATAACTGGGAAGATATGTAATAGATATAGGAAATCAAGAATGGAGCTCATCTTAGCAAGAAGATTAGTTAATGTTTAGATGTTGAGTTTGAGGCAGAGGTGGAAGGATGTGCAATGGAAACATATAACAGACAGATAATATACAGACCACAAGACACTGGACATTGAATAATCATCTCTGGTGCTGGTTCCCAGGTTATATTTGGCAGAGGAAATGTGATAGTGTTTCCTTGAGGAGAGTTTACAAAGTGTTGCAGAGAGAGGCAAATAATTCTCCATATAGTCTGTACTCAGTACAAGTGAGGCCTGAAAACTTTTTGAGATTAGTAATAATGGCCCTCAAAAGAAGAAGTGGACATTTCATGACAGTAGGATGAAATATCCAGAAGTATATCCCCAAACTAGGGAGAGGAGAATCCAGGCTATATAACAGCTGAGACAATTCTCGCAAACACACCAACTAATTGTTATCACCAATTTCTGAGTGAGAAGTAACTACAGAGTATTCAGAATCACCTGTATTTTTATATCTAAGTTACTTGCTTAGTAAACTTCAGGAGTAGTTCTCTTTCTAAAAGGTGTCGTCATTCCAACAGACTGTCAGATCCCTAAGTCAAAGAACTTCTATATTAAATTGTTACAGATAGATAACCAATC
Source organism: Leopardus geoffroyi (assembly GCF_018350155.1). Classification (NCBI taxonomy): domain Eukaryota; kingdom Metazoa; phylum Chordata; class Mammalia; order Carnivora; family Felidae; genus Leopardus; species Leopardus geoffroyi. The sequence goes on along the minus strand of NC_059338.1, from coordinate 137,407,963 downwards.
TGGGTAGAAGGGAACTAATATAGTCAAGATGTGCCAGAATTGACACACTCAGAACAGACATCTCATAATGCTTTCTTTACAAGGCCTATTTTCATCTGTCCATGCCTGTTGCTGCAGAGGTGATGCTGCCTGAAGCTTGAGTTGAGCTAAAGATGATCTCCCTGCATGGAGTCATTAGGTTTGAGGTTGAGAGGATTCAGTTAAGAGGTAGAGGAAATATACGTGTTCATCAAATTTTCTGTATAAAGTAGGATTCCCTTTTTACTTAGAAAAAGAGTTAATAAGAAAAACTTCTGAGCACCCCAAATAAGAATATTCTTATTTTTTTGAAGGAGACAGAACAAGGTGAATGTAATCCTCCTTATAACAGTGTAGTTTTTGTTAAGTCAGTGTGAGTATCTCAACTTCTTTCCAGAGTTTTCATCTTCTCAGAGTTTATCTGTACACTGAGTTGCCAAGGCAACCAACAAACATGCAGTAGGGACTCAAACACCTAAACTAATTTTATGAATGTCAGCTACCAGACTTCTTTCACTTCATTTTATATAAAGCCCAGAGCCCAGCATTCACATTCTATTTCACTTTATATTTTGAGCCCTGTTTTCATGTCATAGGTAAGGATGGTTATGAATGTGTATAAGATACGATTGTATATGGATTTACATGATGCATTGTTTATGTAAAAGATATAAGATGTATGTATCCATGTATGGGGAAAAAGTGTGTGTGCCTCCTAAAAATCTAAATGGGGCAAAAGTTACAAAAAAAAAATCCCAAAGAACAGAAAATAACAAAAAATCTTGATTATCTATATGTGAATTAAAATTAAAGGCTAAGTTTTCTGGATTTTTTTCTAGAAAAAACAGACATGTAGAAAGGTCCAATTGATATCAGAGATTTCTGGGAAATGCCATTATTTTGTACTCTGGCACTTTCTACAGTGAGAGTAGTTGTTAAGGGCATGGGGGAGGAGAGATAGCTGGGAAAGAGGGTATAGACAACCCACAGTGGTGGCCTAAGAGACCTGTGAGGACATCAGAGGACACCAGTGCTAGAAAGCAGATGGGTCCACTTCAGGAAATGAGTCCAGAACTAGGCAATTCAATTTAGCAAACATGCATCAATTCAAACTATGATGAACAATACAATCAAACCCTGGTTTTCACCTTTTCAACTGTGGGCTAAGCACAACAGGAAAATTAAGATCTTGTCCTTCGGCCCTGACAAAAATGCTTGAGAATTCCCTAGGCCGAATCTTGAATCCTATTAGTGAACAGGCTGTTTCAGCTCCTTTCTTGTGGTGGGTGCCTGCTGCCTTTCACGTAGATCTCCTGAAGCTGACTGAAGTGCTTGGCAAGGACTCCTGCCTCTTGGTACCCAAACTCTTTGCCTGGTGGGTCACGGACTTTCTAGCCAATAGGTTTCCTCATATGATTCCTCCTCTTTGTCCTCTCAGAGTCTGGAACTTGTCTGCCCACAAACCTTCCTTGATCCTTTCTATCACTGACTTCTCAGGATCCACCCTCACCAATCCCTCTTCCTAGTTGAATTCCCAATCCTGGCTCCTAAGCCTTTCCATACTGTATAATGAAAATTAAGATCTCAAGGAATGCAAGTTCTTCAACTGTACACTTGGTCAAAGTTGGAATACATCTGTGATGGTCACTGCTGCTTGCCTGGCACCTAATAGTGTCCACATATGCTTGGTATAGAATAGACATAAAAGAAAGAAAAAATTGAAATAAGTTGTAATGTATTATTTACCCCAAATAGGAAACTTAGAAAAAGATCTTTAATATGGTTGACACAAAAAGATGTTTCTGCTTAATCAGCAGTTTATTAAAAAATTTTTAAGTGAAAATATTTATATGTTTATAGTTAATTGGGATTTAAATCCTAATAACTGTTCTACCCTGGCTTCCTCAATGTCCCTCAAACACACCAAGTGGCATCCTACTTTAGGACCTTTGTATTTGATATTCCCTCTGTCAGAAGTGTTCTTCCATTAGTTATTGCATGGCTCATGTGTTCTGGAAGGTTTTTTTCTCAGTTTCTTGAATGGCTTGTATGTTCACTTCCTCCATGTCTCTGATCATATGTCACCACAACAGGGAGGCCTTTCCCTGAGTCCCCATCTAGAATAACACCACCCCACCACTCTCTAGATCTTTTGCTTTGCTTCATTTTCTCTCACCTGACACATCATATGTTTATGGGTCCATTTTTGTATGCTCCTGCTAGAATTCATGAGCTTCATGAGGGAACACCTTTGTTTTCTTCACTACTGTATCCTCACTCACTGGAATGGTGCCTGGTATAAGGCAGGTGCTCAGTAACTATTTCATTGAATGAGTAATTCAAGGTGGAAACTTAAATATGCATTTTTAATCTGATGCTTAAAATTACATTCTTTTAAAAAAATGTTTATTTATTTTGAGAGAGAAAGAGAGAGAAAGAGGGAGAGGGAGAGAGAGAGAGAGGCAGAGAGAATCCTAAGCAGGCTCCATGCTGTCAGCTCAGAGCCAGACAATGGGGCTTGAATTCACGAACCGTAAAATCATGACCTGAGCAGAAATCAAGAGTCAGATGCTTAACCAACTGAGCCACCAGGCACCCCCAAACTACATTCTTAATCAGTACTTCAGTTCAATGGGTAACCATTATTGTTGGAACAGATAAGGAATTATGAAGAAAATAGCCTACTGTATTTAATTATATTATATTTAACTACAGACTATGCTTATATCTATGTATCTATCTATATAATCTATCTATCTATTATATATATTTACATATATATAATATATATATATATATATATATATATATATATATATATATATATTATTTTAGAGAGAGAGAGTGTGCACATGAGCAGGGGAGAGGCAGAGAGGGACAGAGAGAGAATCCCAAGCAGGCTCCACTCTCAGCATGGAGCCCAATGTAAGGCTCAATCCCATGACCCAGGGATCATGACCTGAGCTGAAATCAAGAGTCCAACACTCAACCAATTGAGCTACCCATGTGTGCCAACTATGCTTATATTTATAAACATTGTGATATGGAGTACATTTTCCTCATTTTTATTTACCCTTTTGAGCCTCATGAACCTATTCTAAAATATGTTACTGCTTACTCAACAATCTTTTATCTGTAGGCTAAATAAGACAGAACATCTCCCTCCTAGATTACATATAATAAATCATAAAAGTACAAATAGTATAGACACATGTTAGGAATAGCAAAAGCAGACCACTTTAAAAAACACTCATGTTTAATGTTTAATTTTTAAATGGATTTTCTAGTGGGGCTTTTGACAATCTGATAGCCAAAGTGCATTTATGAACTAACGCTTTTAAAGCCACCTACTACTCATTCATGGATAATTTTATTGAAAATTTTTTTGCCACATCTAATGGTAAGTCCCAAGCCCAAACCATGGGAAAGGATGCATTTGTCATGATACCATATAATAGATGCCAGATCCTAATCTCTGGCTTCCCTGCTAAGTCAGAGCACCCAGAAAAGTCACTCCTGGAAGTTAATGATCAAAATAGATATAAAAGGATTATAAACAAAAATCAGGACAATTGAAATGCAGAGGGAGCAAGAAGGGGAAGTAATAATGGTGATCCTGAATGTCCCGAGAAAATTGTGTGTGTGGTTGAACGGTGGTTAGGTCCGTAGACTTCTTTTAAGCCTCCAAAGCAAGATTAAAATTTTATTCCTTAGTTATTGAAACAAGGCAGGAGCCACTCTTTTTCAAGTATACACTGGTAATAAAATTTCTACATGGAAGATGTGAGGCCTCTCCCTCTCTTCCAGAAGCTAGATTTAACAAATAAGAAGCCTGGTCTGAATCAGAAAACCACTTCCTTGGCCTTAGGAAAGTTACTCAACTTCCTGAGCCTCACTCTCCTCACCTGTTAAGCCAATATAGTATTAATGTATATCATAGGTCATTATAAATATTAAATGAGATAATATACATATGTGCTAAACTGGAGATTAATCATATTAATGATTATTTCTTCCACATTCTTTCTGCACCCTCACTTTTTCTCTCTGCTCCATTTTCTTTTCCTTTATTTTTCCCTGACCACAAAGCCCAATTATAATTATTACTTGTAAATATTTATTGAGCATCAATCAATTATCATCAGACAATAGTTTCAGAAGAGTCAACATGTATTTGTGGATTTACTAAGCAATTATCAGAAGCAACAGGATGGAAGAGACTGTGTGTGTGGTCCCTTGCCCAGTTGGGTGTACAATCACACAGCAATGCAATGCAGGCTGTTATTCCATACCTTGGGGAACCATTGCTGTTGAACTGATGATGGTGGCTGGTCTTGATAGTCTAAGAATAAAGACCTGAAGTGTTTGGATTCTTAGGAAGCCCATTCCTATGTGGGATTAAGAAGGTTCTGGGTATGTACTTCCTGGGGTGGATAGTGAAAGGGGGCTCATTTCCCTGCCTTCTAGAGTCCCTGAGCTCAGAAGAACAGGCTCTGTGAACTTTGGAGCATGACTCTCTCAGGACAATTTCTGAGAAGTGGGCCTATCTAGAAAAAGGCTGTGTCCCATACATTTGGCTCAACCAAAGCTGGACAGAGATCTTTGAAAGTAGTTTTATGGAACTCCTCTCTGTGCTTTCCTTGCTCGTATCTTTGCCCTACCTGATCTGCTCCCCATCCCTTCACAGGACTACTGCTCCCAGCTCCCAAACTGAAATTTTTACAATTCCCTGAAGGAGTCTTGTCTTCTCTCCTTTGCTTATTAAGGAGCTGACCTCTCTGCCTTTATTTTGCTTCTTAGCCTATCTCTTATTTGTCAAGACCCAGCCCAAATACACCTCTGGGCAGTCTTTCTTCATCCCCATCCTACAACAAGATGTCTCTCAATATGTTCCCATGGTCTCAGTGCTTGGAGCCATGATGGCCCTCATCAGTCAGTCAGTATACAACTGTCATGACTCTCCATTCTTCTGAAAGTGCCTTGATAGTACAGACCAGATTTATTTGTTTACTCTTGGTGTCCCTAGTACACAGTACATACTATGTATATATAGTATAGTTCCTGATGCTTACAAAGTGCTTAGTAAATGTTGTGGAACAAATTAATAAGAATCTTCATTACATTCCCCTACATACTCTATCTTCAAGTGAGCTGCTAACTGCTCTCCCCAAATAGTTTGATGAAATAATGTTGACAAAGTGTACACTTTCTCCTGTTTCCTTGGGTATTAAAAAGATTAATACCTATTTGGCAACAAAAGTTTAGTGAGGAGCCTTAGTTCCTTGGAGGAAAGGGGTCATGCATATTTAAAAATTCAGTAACAACTCTGATCCATGGTTATTGCTACATTTCTCCTTGTGCTCTGCTTATAGAGAATTTGGGTGCCTTGAACTACTTAGGAAAGTGGCATAATTTAAATGACTAAAACTGACCATATATTACCCAACATTCTTATCAGATGAAATAAAAGAGATACTTTAGATGAGTAAACAACAACAACAACAAAACCAAAATGACCATTGATTTGATTCACATACTATTCACCCTCCATTTGGGGAAAAACAACTGTTTTATTTTATTTTTTAATATTTATTTTTGAGAGAGAGACAGAGCATGAGTGCGGGAAGAGCAGAGAGAGAGGGAGACACAGAACCCGAAGCAGGCTCCAGGCTCTGTGCTGTCAGTACAGAGCCCGACATGGGGCTTGAACCCAGAGGTCATGAGATCATGACCTGAGCTGAAGTCAGATGCTTAACCTACTGAGCCACCCACGTGCCCCTATTTTATTATTTTTTTTCTTAAAACACAGTGTGGACTGCCAACTGTTTCTGCTTTCTTTCTGAGATAATATGTCCAGACATTACATGCTACATTGCCATAGGTAGCAATTACAGAAGATGAGTAGAATACAGATTCAGAAATGAATACAAGAAAAATATCCACTGGGCATTGGTGGTGGCTGCTTTTGAGAAATCCACAGAAATATCCTTGCTGAGTAATAGTGAGGTTTTATTGAACACTAAATCCACTCTCTCTCCCAAAATTGGTTCTACTATGTCCCTTAATTTTTTTCAGAATTCTAGTTACCTTTGCTTCAGGTTACCCTTGGTATTGATGACTGGACTTCCAAAAATGACAATGGATGGAGCTAGGGGATTCCAACTCTGACCTACTTTCCACCAATATCACCACCTAGGGTTTGTAAAATAAATGTAGAAGAAAAGGCATTAAAAGCTTGATTGGGGGGGGGGGGACTTCAAAGATGAGCATAAAAATATGTAATGAAAACAGAATGATTGAATTCCCTAAAATGTCGCCATAAAGAGACATTGTCACTATCAGTGAAGAAAGTATATGTATGTATAAACTTCAAAGAAAGTGTATGTATGTATAAACTTCTGAAGTGTGAGAAGAGCGACCAGCTATGAGCTAGTACAATTGTTGTAAAAACCGACATGGACTTTGTAGTAACAGACCAGGTTCAAACTCTGCTCTCTCACTTAGTAGCTATGTAACACTGAGCAAATTATTTAACTTCATGAAGTCTACCTTCTGTTTAATTTGGATTCCTAACTACCTTACAAATTTACTGTTCACTCATTCAAATAAGTAATAAATGTTTGATTTTTGAGCAATTCCTAGAAACCAGATACCATGCTGGGTGCTAGAGATTCAACAATAAGACACAATGTTTTTCCTCATGGATTTCATTGTCTAGGAGCAGAGATAGTATAAAATAATTATAATACATTGTGACAACTGCCTTAATACTGTTAAGTTCAAGATAGTACATGGTGATTGTGTCCCCTTAGGACAATCAAGGAAGGCTTCAAAGAAGAGATGAAGTTTAAGCGTCAGTGAATGTTTAACAGATGAGCAGAGATAGGGAATGGAAAGACTGCGAGTGCAAAAACAATGAGTAGCCAGTGACATGACATGAAAAATTTAGAAACTTCACGAGTTCGGGAAACATCAAGTGGCTCAGCTTGTCAATATATTTAAGAAGTAGAAGAGGATTGGTGACCATCTGAATAAGAAGGTGTAGCAAGGAGAAGGATGACACCAAGGCTTCTATAGCAAAAGACTCAGTGGACGTTGATGTCCTTTACTGAGGGACACAGAGAAGGGATGTTAAGAAGAAGGGATGACGAAGATAAAGAGGCAACTTTGGGACAGGTTGACTGTGAGGGTTCTGTGAAACGTCTAGATAAAATGTCTTGTAAGCAGTTCAATGTACTGGTCTGGAGCTCAGGAGAAAGAACTGACCTGGAGATTCAGGTTCAGAACCCAGAGCCTCAGATGTAAGACCAGATGAGCACTCGGATCTTTCCTTCACATAGGCTGACCTCAAGGCAAATGACAAAGTGTGGGGTGTGGGGTGGTGTCCAAGGGAAATCCACAATTTGGTTCAGAGTCTTTGTGGGGAAGAGTGGTATGCTTGGGAAACCCTCTGGTCCGTCCTCATAGCAGAATTACCATCGAGGAAAACCTGCCATAAACCAAAAAAGTACTGTCAAAATTATATAAGTTATCTTATTTGCTTGCATTTTAGAAGACATTTTGAATGAATACAAAAGACCACAGCAGTACTTATTAAAATCCCTGTCTCTTTCTCATTTGCTTCCCTCTCATCACATACTGCTCCTTCAACCCTCCTCCATGTCCTGAAAAACCTTCCCCTACTTCCAGCCCCCACATTTCCTATTCCTATGTCCTTCACACTTTCTCTTATTCTACATCACAAGATCCCCAAATATAAGTCTGATAAGGAAGAGCTTCTCTGGAGGGTGGGGAAGGAGAACAAATGAAACCTGCAAAGTCAGTATCATTTTAGAGGCCAGGAAGAGGAGAAAGGTTGGAAGGACTTATGCATTAATAATTTTGTTCTTGTTACAGTAGACTCAAAAGCCAGGCTGATCATCTAAATAAGTCATGCATGCAAAGAAGCTCAGCAGAGAGCAGGGATCCTTGTTCCAGGAAATGGGATGGAAACCAAAGAGTGAAGAAGGCTCTAAGCCATGGGTGAAAGGTGTTTCCTAGAGAAATTCCCTGGGCTGCTGCAACTGCTGCAGCAACTTGGATATGTTGTAGTCATCTCTGGTACAAAGCGAAAGAAACTATTAAAGTTTCTGGTAAGGCCTGAACATCATTGGAAGAACGTATAAAGTGAGAAGAAAACAAGAGCCAGGACAGAAGCTTAGGGAGCAGGTTGAAGGAGAAAGTCAGTAAAGGATTCTGATGAGAATCTGTCAGGAGGTAAAAGAAAACTGGGAGTGTGTGGTGTCCTGGAAATTAGGATGCATTTTTTCAAGGATACAGTGTCAAATGTCTCATAACCATCAAATTTGACATGGAATGGAAAGTAATCATTGGATTTGGCAATTGGGAGGTCACTGATAACCTTAGCAAAAGCATATTCAATGAAATGGTAGAGGCAAAAGGCAAATTGCAGTGTATTCACAGTGAAAAATGAAAAACTGGGACATGAGGACAACTGTCCTGAGAAGATTGTCTGAGGATAGGAGACAACATAACAGCTAGAGGAGTTTGTGCCTTCCCTTTCTCCCTCTCCCCTCCCTCCTTCTCTTTTTTGTCTCTCCCTCCCTCCCTTCTTTCCTTTCTGATAGGCAAGACTTGAATCTCTTTAAATGCTATTGGGTAGGATCTTGTGAAAAAGAGTCTACAAGTCCAGAAAGGAAATTATAGAGAAGGGGTGGGGGGAGCAGATTTAGATTGAAGGATTCACCTGGAATAAGAGAAGTAGGATTATGCTTTCTTCTGAGAGTAGAGGGAAGGAAAGTTTTAGTAGGAAAGCAGGAGGTCATCAATCAGGAAGTTGAAGGTTTCTGTCTGCTAGCCCTCAAGCTCTCTGCAAGAAGTTGGTAAGGTCATCCACTGACAGTGAGGTATAAGGAGGGAGGAGTTGGGTAGAGGGACATAGGGAGAAGTTTGGAATAGTGACAGTATAGAATGGGAGAGGGGGACAAGATAAATGGCACAAAGGTTCATGTTTATAAGACCACATGTTGGAGACACCTAGTATATTTGAGACTCATAGGATATTTTTCTCAGTTGCAGCTGCATGAGGTGCAGAGATGCTATCATTAGATGTATTCAAGGATAGCAGTTTGAGGCAGGTGAGGCATTCAATGCCTGCTTCCTCGCAAAAGAATATAGGTTAGTAGTACAGAAAATCATGCAGTTGTGATTTTCTAGCAGGAAGAATGTTTTCATTTAGTGAAGTTTAGTCAAATGAAGTCAAGTTATGGCATTTAGTCAAGGCCATGAAGGTCTTCTAAAATTGTTGGTTTTAACTTTGGGCAAATAAACTGCAAAATATCAGGTGGTGCCACTTGGTTAGTGGACCTCAGGTTGTGACTGCTGTTATCTTGAGGATACAGCAGTGGTAATCAATTCCCTTTTTGCCCTACCCAAGTCACGGGGGACAAAAGAATTCCAACAAATATAATCCTCTTGCCCTTGCAGACAACTTCTAACATACCAGGAAGTAGTAGAACAGTGACTTTGGGGAACTTGCTTACAAAGTGTCCACACACATGAGATTATTTCTTACAATTTTTGCATAAAGGGAGAAATATTTTTTCTCAGAAGAGAGATCTGAATCCAGACAAGGTGGAAGCAAACATAAAAGAGCAAAAGCCAGGGGGCGCCTGGGTGGCTCAGTCGGTCGAGCGTCCGACTTCAGCTCAGGTCATGATCTCACAGTCTGTGAGTTCGAGCCCCGCATCGGGCTCTGTGCTGACGGCTCAGAGCCTGGAGCCTGCTTCCGATTCTGTGTCTCCCTCTCTCTCTGCCCCTCCCCCGCTCTGTCTCTCCCTCTCTCTCCCTCTCTCTCTCAAAAATAAATAAACATTAAAAAATTGAAAAAAAAAACCCTTTTAAAAAAGAGCAAAAGCCAGAATCAACCAATTTGTCCTTTTTTCATCCAGTTAAGAAAGCAAACTAATCTTCCAGCAGAGAGGAGTCAAAGCAGGCAAGAGAGATGGAGTGAATCAGAAAGAATGCCCAAGGATTCATGGAGGTCATAGCTATGCTCCTTGAAATTGCAGTGTTTGTGTAATATTTCAGAAAGAAACCTGCACCTGAGCCAGAGCCCATCTTGAGGCATTGATTGTGGAATGAATAGGAACACAGCTTGTGTGTGTGTGTGTGTGTGTGTGTGTGTGTGTGTGTGTTTATGTGTGTGATGTAGTACAAAGTGGAAGGAAAGGAAACTAACATTTGTTGGATCTTTACTATGTGCTAACACCTCACTTTTTCTCATTTAATTCACATATCAACTCTGTGCCAGGGATGTGATTTTCCTTATTTCACAGAGGAAACAATCTGGGGCTCAGAGTGATATGAGAACTTGTTCAGGTTTGCTTTCAGAGACTGCACACTGTATGGCTGCATGGGTTGTAGAGATAGGCAGAAAAAGCCTGAGGATTTGGCTCTGCCACTAACCACCTCTGTCACTTGGGGAACTAGTTAAGAATAATTGTACCTGTGATAATCAGTTTTTTGTGTAAACTTGTCTAGGTTACAAGTCTTCAATTATTCAATCACTATTCTAGGTGTTGCTATGAAGGTGTTTTGCAGATGTCATTAAAGTCCATAGTCAGTTGACTTTAAGTAAGGGAGATTATCCTGGATAATCTTCACAGGCCTGCTTCAATCAGTTGAAAGAACTTAAAAGTAGTGCTGAGGCTTCCTTGAAGAAGAAGAAATTCTACCTGTGGACAGCAACTTCAATCCCAGACTACTCTTCTCTACAGATTTTGGACTTTCCTTGTCAGCCACCATGATCACATAAACCAATTGCACCAAATCTCTTAAATTTGTGCCTCCTACTGATTCTGTTCTCAAAAGGAATCTTGACTGATGCAGCATCTCCCTCTGGTGGGTTGTGAAGATTAAATAAAGTAATGTATTCTCTATGGGAAGTGCCTAACATGGTTGCCAGAAACACTAAAAAGTAGTTTGAAAAATGGCAGTTACTATTATGATGACTTGGCAAACACAGGTTGAGTATTCATCTCGTTGACTTACATACAACCTGACATTTTACCCAACAACTTGGTCAAGAACTGTAGTTACTGGTCTGGGTTCAATCCCTAATTCAGGGTGACCTCAAGCAAGCCACAACATCGAAGGGCCTTGGTTTCCTTTCTGTAAAATGAGGAGCTGTACAACAAATGATTTTTTGTACAAACTTTTCCAGCGTTGATGGTCTCTGGGTCAGTTTTGACCTGATTTATTAGTTTTTTATTAGGCTGGTCTATTTCATCCAACTATCAGACAGAATCTATTCCATTACAGTTACATTCAAGGCTGCTTCTACACAAATAACTCTCTAATTACTGCATAGTTTATGGCCCGAGAATACAAACTAAGTTTAATATTAACCTGAGCAACGCATTCCTGGTCTTTTAGCCAGTGGTTATATAGCTCTTGCTTTACCCCAGACTACAAGCCATGGGGAACATAAAAGAGCATTATATCTGGCTCCTTCCCTCAAGGAACATAGGGAGACATATAAAAATCAGATACTATTATGAGGGACTATATATATTTAAGTCAAAGCACTACTGGAGTTGAGAAAAAGGGGAAAATAAGATCATTCTGAGTTGCAATAATCAGGCTTAATAGAAGAGGCAGGAATTCAGATAGATGAGATGTCTATGTAAGGGATGAGAAAGAAGTTAAATCTTCCACTCTTACTGTGTATTATTTATTCCACAATTGAATGCATGAGATTTGGGCATCTCTTTACATTGCTGCTTGCCTTTGTGGACACAGATGATTTTAAAAGTGACTCCTTCATAACTTCAGGCTTTCTCTCCTATTCTCCATGGCATGTTCTATGCAAAGATAAATGGACAGCAGGTATACTCCCTTGCTCTCATTTACACATGGATACCTGCAAACACCATGATAAACCCCATCATCCATGCATTAGGGTACCCCCTCATTGGAGATTAAGCTCCATTAAGGTGGGGACCATGCTTCTCTTGTCCACTGTATAAATATTCATGGATAAAACAGTGAAATCCTTGTTCTCCAGAATACAGGAAACAGACAGGGGAAGTTTCCCTATTTGAAATTTTCAATGGAATTATACCCTTAAAACAGGGATTTTTTTTTAAAAAAATGTTTATTTAGAGAGAGAATGAGAGAGTGAGTATGCATAAGCAGGGGAGGGGCAAAGAGAGAGAGAAGAAGAGAGAGAGAGAATCCCAAACAGGCTCCACACTGTCAGTGCAGAGCCCGACTCAGGACTCAAACTCATGAACTATGAGATCCTGACCTGAATTGATATCAAGAGTCAGTCGCTCAACCGACTAAACTTCCCAGGCATCCCAGGGATTCTTACACTTTGGAAATTCTTTGATTTTCAATGTCAGCCCAGTCCAACTCCCCACTCCCACTCTTTGCAAAATGTTGGTAAAGCCCTACTGGCAGAGCTTCTTATCCAAAGAAACATTGACAGAACTACTGCCAAAAACTTGATGGAGCTAAACAAAAAAACCAGTGGCTGTGGGTAGAAGAAAAGTTATGCTTGAATAACAAGCAAACACCAGAATGATTAATTTTATAAGCACACCTTTGAGATCAGATAAAGGCAGCTTGACTTTTAAAAGACAATATTCATTTTTATCGGTTTAATAAACATCTCTTAGCAATATTGATAGTCATCTTTAATGGGCAGGAACAAAGAAACCTTTAACAGTTAAATTTAAATTGTTCACTAATCTTACTTCAGTTTATTGCATCTCTCATGATGATCTTTTACTAAATGAGTCTAAAAATATACTTGGTGATGTGTGTAAACAAGCCAGAAATTCTCAAGACTGTGGTCTAATGAAAGCAAACAAACAGGGTTTACAAAATAATTCAGAACACTGAAAGAGGCAGTGTTTGAGATATAAATGTAGATTTCTACAAACAAGAAGTTAATAATCATAAGTTAATATCCATAAGGATCACTATAAAGATTGGAGTAGAAAAATATCCTCCATATTCAGAAACATTTCCTAGTCAATTGCAAAATAATTCTGTCCATCGATTATTAACATTTATATTCCAAAAAATTTTTGTAAACATTGATTCAGTTACAACTATGTACAATGGATAGTTCTCAAAACATACTGTATCCAATAAATGCAATCAATCATTACATATTTACCAAGGACTGAACTATGAATATTCTGGGTAATGTAGTGTATGTACACTGTTTTTGTCTGTCAGCTTCTATGTATTCTCCCTTCTTCTGTTAACAACACTTGAATTTGCCTTTGGGGGATCACTCTCTCCCATTTAACACTATGTGTTTCTATGGGATTGACCCCACTCTGCTAGCTCCAAGGATATTTAGGTAATAAAGACCTGCTTAGTTGTCCTTTGGCCACAGTGATTGATTTAGAGATGGCATAAGTACAGATAGAAATAGAGGTGAGTTTGGTTATAAAAGCCAGGCCAGTGAGATTAAATTCTTGGGTTTTATTAGAAAAACTTGGGCAAGAGAAGCTCTCCTTCTACAGATTGAAAGCTGTAAGGGTGATGAGCTGAGATCCTGTTAGAAAGACATCAACACAGAAGGTAGAGAGCAAGACCAAGTCTTATGGTGGTGTTGCCTTTTTCCACTTGCCCCCAGATCTCCTCTCTCCTCTTCACTACTGGATGACTAAATTAATTCTATCAATCTCTCTTCCCCACTGACTCTAGGTGGGAGTGCTATGAAGAGATCAGGGACATTAGGTTATTTCCCAGTCCCTTTCTGTGGGGTTTCCTCAGGATGGCTGTCCCTCTATTGGAGGCTACAAGTCCTGTTAGGAAATCCTCTCCATACAACTCTCTGCCTTCAGGTTCCAGTAACCACTCTTGGTTTGCTCCTTCAGGCCTGGAGATGGTAACAATGTCCCACTATTACTTACTCTGATATATCAATATCCCTTATAACTTTCCTAAGTTCTGCTTCCATCTTTGTAATTAGCCCTCTTTTTAAAACCCAGCTGGATAGAGATGTCTATTTCCTGCCAGGACCATGACAGATAAAATGACATTATTATAGTTCTTAATCCAGACACGCCTAAAGGTAGTGATACTCCTGATTTGTCAGTTACTTGAGCCAAATAAATTCTCTTTTTTCCAAAGGCTGTTTGAATTGTATTTTCTGCCTCTGATAACAGAAAGTCTTAATATAGTTTGTCATGTTGTTTTGATTGCATAGACACAAAACACTTAAATAAAAGGGAGAGGACACTGTTATTGACTGAATTGAGCTGCTCAAATATTTATGTTGAAGTCCTAACCCCCAATACCTCAGAATATGATTCTCATTTGGATACAAGTTCTTTAAAGAGGTCATTAAATTAAAGGTAAGGTCATTATCAGGGGCCCTAAACCAAGCTGATTAGTATCCTTATGAAAAGAGGAGATTAGGACACAGACATGCACAGAGGGAAGACATTGTGAAGACACAGGGAGAAGACAGCCATCTTTGATTGAAGTAGAAACCAACCCTGCTAATATCTTGATATCAGACTTCTAGCCTACAGAATTGTGAGAAAATAAATTTTTACTGTTTAAGTCACTTAGTCTTTGATACTTTGATATGACAGCCCCAGCAAAGTAATATAGGCATCTATAAACTAGAACTGGGAAAGACACTTCTAGAGGCCAGGTCTCTCCAGGTCTCTGATTCAACATGGTCTCTTAGCTATGGCATCTGTGTCTCTCTGCAAATTCGTTTCATTTACATTTATAACTCACTGGTTACTCCTTCAATATTTCCCAATCCAAATGATCCTAAACTAATTGACTTGGTTAACTGCCATTCATACTACTAGGGTGAAACCTTTGCACTGAGTCAACCTCATGAGTTTCTAGCCAGCAATGGATAAGCTTCCTTTGGATTATATGCCCTTATCTGGTTCTACCAGTGGCTGCTGTGTGTAAGGAAAAATCATATGCTGGTTCTCTGCACAGAAAGTGGTGGGAGGGCCAGTTATAGAGAGAAAGAGAGGCTGGATACAGCTGGCATTTGATAAGTTCAGCATTTGGTCTCCTGAACTAGTGGCATTAATAATTTTATGAAAATATCAACACCAACACATACTGCTCAGATCTGGCTTCAATTTTTACTGTATTAGTCAATTCCTCATTTCAGTTACTTACAAGACCCACTATCTTGACCTTGAGTCTTATAAGACACCCTAGAATCCTTACAATAACCACACTGCTGTGCTTGACTTAGTTTGGTATGTGTTTGTTACTTGAAAACAAAAAATCCTTGATTAAAATAGTTTCAAAGGAGAAAAGCAATTTTGTTCAGGGAAGAGGGATTTGTTTATGTTTATGTTTAATTCATCCTGACAGTTATATCAACTTTGTGACTATGCTAGTGTCTCTTCACCTCTTCATATACAAGAAACAGAACTGATACTGAAGAATGGCTTCTACCTCCCAGTAATGCTGCCAGAGAATCTTAAGAAGGTACCTCATGAGGTCATATACTCTTACCTGAGGTAGGAATTGTTATCTTTTAGTTTATGGAACCCTAAAGAAGAGAATTATTTCAAATTTCCTGAAATGTTCATTTTTTTTCCCTGCTCCATGAACTTCTCCACAGCTCTTTACTTACTTCCTGATACCACACAGACAAGATCAAGTAGGTGTAGGAATTAAGTTTCACAATTTGTGGAGCTGATATCATGTGTCCAGTTGTTTGAATAAATTTGTCTGCAGTTATTTCCCTCTTTGGGGAAGTCAGGGGTGACACATGGAGGAACTGGGTTGGGATGGGGCAACCTTGTGGGAACTTCAGCTTTCAGGCCTATTCTGCTGCCCAGTAGGCCCATCCAGCAGAATTACCAGGATTATTTCACTTTTATTCAAAATCCTGAAGGTGTGAGAGTCTGAGTGGGTGGGAGAAGCTTGATTTATTTTTACCAAGGCTGAATATTTTGGGACAAGTGGGGGCATACTTGGAAAAGCCTCTTTTTATTTACTAGAGACAAAATGTAAAAACACTGAATGATTTAAGACAAGAGGGCCACAAGATCAAATTTTCATCCCAGAAAGACCACTCTGAATCACTTTGAGTGGAGAGTGGTTTGGAGGTGGGCAGGCTGGAGTAGAGCCAGGCTCAAAGGCTGTTGCAGGAAACCAGGCTAGAGATTTTGATGGCCCAAATGAGTTGGAGTCAGTGGGAATGAAAAGAGGAAGGCAATGAGAAAAATGGAAGGATTACAAGTGTGGTTAAGGCCTGCTGTCCAATACTCCAGGAGGAGCAGGTGTAAGGGTACATCTGTTGTACTAGGACTTTGGCATTGAAGAAAGGGATGGGATGGTTAGGACCATGCCTGAACAACTCTGCTTTCAGTTCTTCTCTCTGCTTAAAGCCAGTAAAGAACTTGGAGACTTATCAGGATATTGTAAATTCCTTTAAAAGACAAAAGGATTAGCTGTCTCATCTGCTGCAGAGGTAGTAGGGTTGGAAAGAGCAATCTCTGGGTCATTAGGAGCTGGACAACTGGTGAAGAGCAAAACAGCTGCCCTTGGAGAGCACTGAGGAGCATCCAGCCATGGAATTGGAGTCAGATATTAGGGATATTAAGTACTGATGCAGCCCAGCCCTAGCTGGTCTTTCAGGGAAAGGAACTATTTAAGGGGGAGGAAAAAGGGGACCTGAATTTTAAGTGGGTGTACATTAAAAAAAATTTTTCCCCTAACCATATTTCATCCCTCACCTTCCTGCTCCTCATACACTTTAGTGACCACCTGAATGATGAATAACAGAGGCCAGACCTTTGCCTGGTGAGGTAGATGGTATTATTGTCATATAAGTATTTGCTATTTCCTCTCCTCCCTCCATTGACATTCGGTCTGGTCACATTTGACTTGCTTTGGCCAATAAAATGTGCATAGGGGATTTAAAATGTGCTCCTGTGATTTGGTTTGGCCTTTTGCATTCCTGCCCTTTGCCACAGATAGAGGCCTCTCCTTAAGCCTGGGTCCCAGAGTGAGTATAGAAAAGCATACTTGAACCACCTGCAGGCTGGAGCAGAGCCATTGCAGGCAACCTCAGACTCATGAGCAAAATATCTTTGTTTTATAAGTCATAGAAATCTGGGGGTTGCTTATTACACAGCATTATTACAGCAAAAGCTGACTAATATACAAATTATTCCCTAAAAGTATGATGCTGTTGTAATAAGAACTTAAAATATTGTCCTTGCCTTGGGACTGAAAAGCAGGCAGCAAGAAAGTGTTGAAGACTGGAAACATGATGATCTTGTAGTAGCCACAAGATTATGTAGAAGCAAAAATTTGGTAAAACCTGCAATAATTTGAAGACAGAAAACATACCTCATGAATGGGTGGTTTGGGGTGACAAAATTTTAAGACAGACTGTTATTAGCATGAATTGGTTACTGCCTTCGATTAAAGCCTTTCAAGAAAGAACTGGCCTGCTTGTAAGCAGGGATGAAAGAGTAAAGAGTGACTCCAGAAATTCCAGGACTTGCAAATTTTAAAAATAGAACTGTTTCTCATCTTCAAATAGAAAAATGAAAACATGAAAAATGCTAAAAACCACAAACTCTGATTGATGCTAGTTAAGACCAAGTCTCAAGACAAAGATCTAATAAATATCACTGTCATATGTTTTGTTAAACGTTTAAACGTATTAAGAGAGCACCCAGTAAATTCTTTCATCTGGACAAAATGGCTCATAGAAAAGACATGAGGACTAAGTTCCACTAACCTAATAAGCTCAAACCCTCTGTAATTACGCCTAGAGAGAAATAGAGGCATGACTTGAAAATTACTGTGGCTATGGTTGTCTCATGGAGTTAACTAACTCACACACAAAAAATTAAAAATAGTTTCTGGGGAGGAATTTAACTCCCAAAACACCGTTGCCCTGATTAAAAGAGACTGTGACTTAGGGATGCCTGGGTGGCTCAGGGGGTTAAGCTTCGGACTTTGGCTCAGGTCATGATCTCATGGTTCAAGAGTTTGAGCCCCCCGTTGGGGTCTGTGCTGACAGCTCAGAGCCTGGAGCCTGCTTCAGATTCTGTGTCTCCCTCTCTCTCTAACTCTCCCCCATGCTCTCAGTCTCAATCTCTCTCTCAAAAAAATTAAACCTTAAAAAAAATTAAAAAGAGACAGAGAGAGAGAGAGAGAGAGACTATGACTCTATTAGCCATGAAAAAGGCCTCAGGATAATAATGTTTCAAAATTGGTTCATTAATTGTAACAACTATACCAGACTAATGTAAGATTTAATAACAGTAAAAGCTAGGTGTTGGGTACATGGAACTCTGCAACTTTTGTGTAAATCTAAAACTATTTTCAATTAAAATTTTATATAAAAAACAGAAAGACTAAAAGCTTTTCCTCTAAAATCAAGAACAAAACAAGAAAGTTGATTCTTGCCACTTTTATTCACCATAGTACTAAAAGTCTTAGCAGCAGCAAGCAGATAAGAAAAAGAAATAAAGGACCTTTAAAATGGTAAAGAGGAGGGGCGCCTGGGTGGCGCAGTCGGTTAAGCGTCCGACTTCAGCCAGGTCACGATCTCGCGGTCTGTGAGTTCGAGCCCCGCGTCAGGCCCTGGGCTGATGGCTCAGAGCCTGGAGCCTGTTTCCGATTCTGTGTCTCCCTCTCTCTCTGCCCCTCCCCCGTTCATGCTCTGTCTCTCTCTGTCCCAAAAATAAATAAACGTTGAAAAAAAAAATTAAAAAAAAAAAAATGGTAAAGAGGAGGTAAAACTCACTATTTACAGATGTCATGATACTATACAAAGAAAACCCTTAGAACTCCACCAAAAACCTATTAGAACTAACAAATGAATTCAGAAATTTGCAGGATACGAAATTAATATACAGAAATCTATTGTGGTTTTATACACTAATAGCAAAGTGGCAGAAAAATAAATTGAAGAAACAATCCCATTTATAATTGCATCAAAACCAGAAAATACCTAGGAATAAATTTAACCCAGGAGGTTAAAAACCTGTATTCTAAAAACTATAGGATATTGACGAAAGAATTGAAGATGACACAAACAAATGGGAAGATATACCAGGCTCATGGATTGAAAAAATTAATATTGTTAAAATATCCATAGTACCCAAAGCAACCTACAAATTTAATGCAATACCTATCAAAATACCAATAGTATTTTTCAGAAAACTGGAAAAAAGTTTACTAAAATTCATATGGACCCCCAAATGGCTTAAGCAATCTTGAGAAAGAATGGTATCACACCTCCAAATTGCAAACTACACTACAAAGCCATAGTAATCAAAACAGTATGGTATTGGCACAAAAACAAACACAAAGATCAATGAACAGAACAGAACAGAGAGCCTAGGAATAAACCCATGCTTATATGGTGAATCTATGACAAAGGAGGCGAGAATATACAATGGGAAAAGGACAGTCTCTTCAGTAAATGGCAGTCGTTAAACTAGATAGCTAAATACTATCCAAGTCTTGCAAAAGAATGAAACTGGACCACTTTCTTACATAATATGCAATAATAAATTCAAATGGATTAAAGACCTAACTGTGAGACCTGAAACCATAAAAATCCTTATTTTAAATAAATTTTTTTAATGTTTATTTATTTTTGAAAGAGAAAGAGACAGAGAGAGACAGAGCGTGAGAGGGGGAGGGGCAGAGAGAGAGGGAGACACAGAATCATAAGCAGGCTCCAGGCTCTGAGCTGTCAGCACAGAGTCCGACATGGGGCTTGAACTCATGAGCTGTACAGTCATGACCAAAGTCAGACACTTAACTGACTGAGTCACCCAAGTCCCCCCGTAAAAATCCTAAAAGAAAACTTAGGCAGTAATCTCTTGGACATCAGCCTTAGCAACATTTTTCTGGGTATGTCTCCCAGGCAAGGACAACAAAAACAAAAGAAAACCTACTGTGACTACACCAAAATAAACAGCTTTTGCACAGTGGACGAAACCATCAACAAAATGAAAAGGCAACCTACTGAATGGTAGAAGGTATTTACAAACAATATATCTGATGAGAAATTAATGTCCAAAATACATAAGGAACTTATACAATTCTGTACCAAAAAAACAAACATTCGGATTAAAAAAATGGGCAGAGGACCTGCATAGAAATTTTTCCAAAGAAGACTACAGATGGCCAACAGACATATGAAAAGATGCTCAACATCACTAACCATAAGGGAAATGCAAATAAAAACTACAATCAGATATTACCTTACACCAGCAAGAATGACTAATATCAAAAAGAAAAGAAATAATAAGTGTTGGTGAAGATTTGGAGAAAAAAAGAACTCTTGTGCAGAGTTGCTGGGAATGTAAATTGGTGCAGTCACTGTGGAAAAGTATGGAGTTCCTTAAAAAATTAGAAATTGATGTACTATATAATCTAATAATTCCACTACTGGGTATTTACTCAAAGAAAATTAAAAATAAGATAAAAACACAGAGGGAGGCAAACCGTAAGAGACTCTTAAATACAGAGAACAAACTGAGGGTTGCTGGAGTGGAGGTGGGTGGGGGGATGGGCTAAATGGGTGATGGGCATTAAGGAGGGCTCTTTTTGGGATGAGCATTGTCTGGGTGTCATAGATGAATCACTGGGTTCTACTCCTGAAACCAAATACTACATTGTATGTTAACTAACTTGAATTTAAATAAATAAATAAATAAATAAATAAATAAATAAATAAATAAATCACATCATATGTCAACTATACTTTAATAATTAAAAAAAGAAAGAAAAATGAACCATTAAAAATTAAAGACCTTAGGGTCCCCAACATTCTGCAGGCAGGTAGCAGGATGAGGAAACTGCTCAGTGGCCAGGGGGTACATATTTTCCTTCAGATGTACCCAAGAAGGATAATGGAAAATTACCTCTCAGAAGATGGAGCCAAGAGTCATGAGAACAATGAAAAGAAAGGCTATTCCCAAGGAACAGAATTGGAGCCTAATCAAAGAACACTTCCTACCTCCAGATTAGGAACTTGGCAACATTTGCAGAGTGAGATTTCAGAATTGCTACAGACCAGTGACTGCTTCCCCCTTCTCCAATGGCTATTTGTTTTTGCTCTCCTGTTACTGTCCCAGTAGGGTATGTTGAATGGGGATACTATTCAGCAAATATTCACTTCTGTCTCCTCTTTCTCACTTATATAAAGAGTATTCTATCCTCTACATTGATGTTGGCCAAATGAGCTGTTTTGGCCAGTGAATGTGAGCAGAAACTCTGGACGTGCTTGCACCATTTGACTTGACCCCTCTGCCTTCTGTGTTCCCACCCTCTATTTTAAGAAGAGTTTACCCAGAAGCCACTGTTCCTTTAACCTGAGTCCTAGAATGGAGACTCATGGAATATACTTGAACCTGACCCACAGCTCAGAACAAAGCTGCTGTAGCTGCCCAGCCAACCTGTAAGTAGGATAAAAATGTTTTGTTATTGGAAACCGCTGAGAAATTTTGGTACACAATAAAAGCTGATTAATACATATAGCAAAGGTTCCCAAGAACTGAGGAATGGCTCTAGATGGGACTTGAGCATAATAAAGGTAAGGGAGTAGGTGGAAGAGAAAGTTGTAGGGCATTTCCAGATAATAATCCGTTTTATCTCCAAAATCAGGGTAGATATTCCAGGGTAGAATATGTTCACAGGAGATATTAGAAGTGTCTCAAATAGGGGCGCCTGGGTGGCTCAGTCGGTTAAGTGGCTGACTTCGGCTCAGGTCATGATCTCACGGTCCGTGAGTTCGAGCCCCGTGTCGGGCTCTGTGCTGACAGCTCAGAGCCTGGAGCCTGTTTCAGATTCTGTGTCTCCCTCTCTCTGACCCTCCCCCGTTCATGCTCTGTCTCTCTCTGTCTCAAAAATAAGTAAACGTTAAAAAAAAAAATTAAAAAAAAAGTGTCTCAAATGACTAGAATCCAGAATTTTGTATGTCAAATTTTAATAATTAATGATACCATTAAAATCTAGATAATAACTATAGTCCCAAATAAGCTCTTATAATGAAGAAACCCCTTGGAAATGAGTTTGAGATATAGAATGCTAATGAATACTAGAACCTCTTAGATCATTTTAATGTAGAGTATACAAATCTTAATGACACAATCTCAACTGTGTTTTTCTGATAATATCTTGAAAACAATTATTAAAATAGACATGTGAGGCAAAAATTAACTGCTATACATATCAAAGAAACATTTAAAAAGAACTTGTTCATTTTTTGAGCCATAAGTTTGCACCTGCTAAGATAAACACAGGTAGAATTAAAACTCCTTTACTGCAAAATTATTTGCCAACAATGACTTAATTAATAATAATATTGATATTTATTTTGCTGTGATACAACCTTTACATATTTAGTTTCATACTAAGCAATATTTGATACAACAAAATACCAACACAACAAAATAATTCACTTACCCATGGAGTTTGTTTTAATGGGAACTGACCTATGTTCAATGACTGCAAACCACTTTAACAGGTTTTACTTGTTTATATAAGAGACATTTTTAAAAAGACATTTATTTTCCATTTTTCCTGGCATTAACTAGGGACAATCTTGCCACAATTCTACTTTACAAAACTACAAGGAAGGAACACTCAATTTGATGTTCATGTGAAATATAATTACCCACTTTTCTTCCTTTACAACATGTACTCTATAGACAAGATGACAAGCCAAAAAGTACATAATACATTGCCTGCCATTAATAACAAGCATGCTCTTTTGAAATTATTTCACAATAACACTTATTCAAAATATCCTTAACTTGCTTTTTTGAATATTATATTAGAGCACCTCAATAAGCATTGCCTATTTCAAATCAAAGATAGAAACAGGAATTTATTGAATTAATTGACTAGGTGCAATCATAAATAAGTACTATAACTTTTAACATGTAAAAGTTTCATCTCTGCCTATGTCTCTTAAAGTAGTTACACTGGCAGAGTCAGGGTTCATGTGCCAAGGTTGTAAAAAAATGCAACTCTTCCATCTTGCCTTAAAATACATATCATGCAAACTTCAAGGCTCTTCACAAAGGCCACCTACTTAATAAAGACTTTGTTGAGTCTCCCAAGCACATATGATCTATTTTTCCTTTAAATCCATAGTGTGTAGTTTCTCTCTCTATAATAATAACAAAGCTAATAATAGCCAAAATCACACTGACTTATCACTGAGAACTTCCATGCTTCAACCATGTTAAACTCACCATCTCATTTTTTCTTTGCAGCTCTCCTGCAAAGCAGCAATCATTATTTTCACTTTCTAGATGAGGAAACTGGGAAAGAATTTGAATTCAGGATTTAACTTAAAAAATGATCATCTTAATAACTCTGCTGGAAATATAAATATTTTCTTAAATTTCCTAACATGTTTGTTATCGGTCCTCTATATAACTTCCTGTTCTTCAGAGAGGAGTCACACAGCAAAGGAATCCTATAGGGATCACCTTACAGGATCTGAACTGAGAAGTTCCTGAGGCTTTAATTACAATACAGAAAAAAATGTATCTGGTAATAACTTTAGCATTGTATGTTTTGGATCTGTGATCATTTATTATTTTAACCTTTCAAAGTCAAAAATTTTAAAGCGTTCAACTCAAAGTACTTTCATTGGGCTGGAAATATTTTATTGCAGTTTGGCTGACATTTTATTTTACTAATGTCATTAGCACTGCTTAAAAATGAATTATGTCGAACAGAACAGATGAACACAAGGGAAGGGAAACAAAATTAATATAAAAACATGGAGGGGGATAAAACATAAGAGACTCTTAAATATGGAGAACAAACAGAGGGTTACTGGAGGGGTTGTGGGAGGGGGGATGGGGTAAATAGGTAAGGGGCATTAAGGAATCTACCCCTGAAATCATTGTTGCACTGTATGCTAACTAACTTGTATGTAAATTTAAAAAATAAATAAATAAAATAAAATGAATTATGTCGAGGTGTACAGCACGATCTTTGTTTCAAAAAAAATATTATGATTTTGTGAGTACATGAGGTGGGCCTCATGGCAACAAACATTAGAAATATGTATCTTTCTTATTTTCCAAGCATGCTTATATTTCTATTTAGCATAAGTAGTTTGGCTTCGAAAAAGACATAGATTTAGATTTACTTTTCTGGAATTATGTTGAATTCTCATAACATCCTTTAATTTTTTTTTTTAACATTTATTCATCTTTGAGAGACAGAGCATGAGCGGGGAAGGGGCAGAGAGAGGGAGACACAGAATCCAAAGCAGGCTCCAGGCTCTGAGCTGTCAGCACAGACCCGACCCGGGCTGGAATCCACAAACTGCGAGATCATGACCTGAGCTGAAGTTGGACACTTAACCGACTGAGCCACCCAGCCGCCCCTCTCATAACATCCTTTAAAGAAGAGTCCAGTAAGGCTTAATTAAAATCTTGCACATAGGCTGTTCAAATCCCTTCCCTATTTTATAGCTTTAGCTCTGGTAACTGTTGTTAGGCTAACACTGGTGTTCAGTGGGTCACTGAAATCAAATTAATGCAGGCATCTAAAAAATCAAACATCAATTGCATTCATTTATCAACATTCTCAAATATAAAAGGTACAAATGAAGGGAAAATGATGCTATTTAGCCTTGGAGAATCCTGAATGGATGGACATAGACTGCAAGCATTTTATGTGAAAAAATAAACATTATTTGTGGGGGGAAAATCCTGATTAAAATAAAAACCAAAGTAAGGACAAAATCTTTGACACACAAATTCTTTTCTGAGTCTTTAATAAAATGACTCAAAGTCTCAAATTGCATTTCCTAGGTCTCTGGAAATGCCTTTAGAATCTCCCTAGTTTCCTGGGCTGAGCACAGGGGTTCTCAAAGTGTAGTCCCAATCCTAGTCATCATCTGGGAACTTCTTAAAAATATAAAGTCTTGGGCCTCTCCTAGGCCTCCAGAACTAGAAACTTGAGGGTGGAGTAAACAATCTGTGTTTTAACAAATCTGAAGGATTTGTTAAAACTCTGACATTCTGCTCTAAAGTTTGGGAACCTCTGGCCTACAAGCAATTGTTCTCAAACATTTCTGTGCAGTAGAATCTCCTGGAGGGTTTACTTAAACATGGGTCCCTAATCCAGCCCCTAAGATCAAGTAGCAGTAAATCCAGGGAGTTATGTGAGAATATGCATTAATTTTTAAAAATATAGTAGATAGTTCTGATTTAGGTGGCCCATGATTTGAAAATTCTGGCTTGAAGCGAAATTCAAGTGTCGACAAAATGAGTATTTTTTTCCCCATAAAATTCCCCTCCACAACTGAGCAACAACATTTGAACTCTGACTTCCAATCATCTATAACTTATTTAGCCTGAAGAATGCCTGCTTCCAGTGGGATTCCCTCATTACAGGCTTCCCTCCTCCCACTGCCTGAGGGACTTGAAACCTTTGTGGGCTCCATCTGTGAGGTTTTGCCCACCTCTTCCACAGGTGCAGTATGTGTTTCATTACAGAAGCTTACACAAAAGAAGTGATGTAGTCCATACATCTGCAGAATGTAGAATACTAATTATATGCTCAAACAAGATAAAACACAAGTGAGGATCTAATTTTTTTCCCTGAGATAACTAGAAGGAGATCACTTTAGGAAAAGGGAGCTCAATCCTTACATGTCCTGCCATGAGAATACTTTGTTCTAAGAAGGTGACTTTTAAACTAAGTTTTGGAAATTACTTATTTAATCCATGGACACTACTAAAAATACTAATGAAAGGAGGAAAAATGTTGGTTCACTTTATGCTTCTTCTAATGAATCTTTGCTTGCTCTACAGGTCTTCCCACTTTGTGTGGCAGGAGAAATATGGTAATGTAAATTTTTGGATACCAAATAAATAAACAGAAAGACGTATGCTTATACTGGTTTCGTACTACACTGTTTAGCTAGTTATGATATAAAATTTATTACTATAATATTCCTGGTTCAACTCATTCATTACATTTACAAGTACATTCCTTTCAACATTTTTGTGTTTTATTTTTCATTTTATTAGACTTTTTAATAAGAAAAGTAATGCTTGTTAAAGAAGACAAACATGACAGAGATGTATATATGAATATATGCGACCCATAGCTCTCTCCAATTTTATCTCCAAGTATATATATTTCGGATAGCCTATTTTTCTTAATTTAAGAATAAACATCCTTTCTAAAACATTTAGAAAAGGTAGACAAGCAAAAGAATTGAATCACACATAATCTCCCATTCTGAGGTAACTACTGTTGATATTTTGGTGTAGCTCTTTCGAATTTTACTCAAGATGTGTATTTATGAAAATTGGTAACTATTTTTTACAGCTTATCCTTTTTCCTCACTAATATCTGTGGGCATTCTTCTCTACCTTTAGAATTGGAAACCCTGGGGGCGCCTGGGTGGCGCAGTCGGTTAAGCGTCCGACTTCAGCCAGGTCACGATCTCGCGGTCCGTGAGTTCGAGCCCCGCGTTGGGCTCTGGGCTGATGGCTCACTCAGAGCCTGGAGCCTGTTTCCGATTCTGTGTCTCCCTCTCTCTCTGCCCCTCCCCCGTTCATGCTCTGTCTCTCTCTGTCCCAAAAATAAATAAACGTTGAAAAAATAAATAAATAAATAAAAAAAGAATTGGAAACCCTGTATTTCCTAAAGCATGATATGTAATATGTGCCACAGTTGATGTGTGAGATTATTTTTTGGTGTTGCATGAACACATTTTAAACATTTTTAGTGATTACATTTTTTATGAGTAACTGAAAAATATAGAATATTGAGCCTGTAATTTTACAGATAATCTTGCTTATAACAAGGATAAAGAAGGAAACAGTGATAATCAACTTTATGAAAAATGTGTGGATTACAGTGCAATCTTTTTTGTTTTTGTTTTTTCTTCAGCTGGACCTGACATAATTCCTGATGGCAGAATATGGATGTTTGGCTTCAATCCCTACTATTTCCAGCACAGTTCTCTTTGCATAGAAAGTACCCCCAAAAGGGTTGGATTTCAGGGCTGTGCCCAAATGGATTTTCTTGTATTGTTTATCATGCCACTTCTGATCTTGTCAGTGACTACGGGAACTTCCTGGCAGTACAAAGACCATGACACTTGCCCATCCTGCCTGCATCATGGGCCCTGAGCACAAGAGCTATAACTCTTTTCTGTTCCTTTCTTCCAGTCTGGTCTTTTCCCTTGTGATTTGGTGATTTTTCTTAAGTGTTATGTTTAGATTTCTCTATTTTTTTTTTCGTATCCATTACAGGTTTTTGGCTTATGCTTATCATGAAGTTTATATGTAACTACCTACGTATATAGTACTCTAAGTTGGTGGTCACTTTAGCTGGAACACATTATTAAAGCACTACTTTTTTGTGCTCTTTCCACCATGTTTTATGTTTTTGATGTCATATTTGACATTTTTATTTGGTGTTATCATTATTGCAGTTAAGCTACTTTCACTACTTTTGTTTTTTAACCTTCATACTAGCTTTATAAGTAGTTGATCCACTACCTTTACTGTATGTTTGCCTTACCAGTGAGGTTTTTTTGATATATTTTATTTTTTTCTTTTTATTTTTTTGAAATTTATTGTCAAATTGGTTTCCATACAACACCCAGTGCTCATTCCAACAGGTGCCCTCCTCAATGCCCATCACCCACTTTCCCTCCCCTCCCCCCCACCATCAACCCTCAGTTTATTCTCAGTTTTTTGAGTCTCTTATGGTTTGCCTCCTCCCCTCTCTGGAATTTTTTTTTTCTCCTTCCCCTAGCCCATGGTCTTCTGTTAAGTTTCTCAGGATCCACACAGGAGTGAAAACATATGGTATCTGTCTTTCTTTGTATGACTTATTTCACTTAGGATAACACTCTCCAGTTCCATCCATGTTGCTAAAAAAGGCCAGATTTCATTCTTTCTCATTGCCATGTAGTATTCCATTGTATATATAAACCACAACTTCTTTATCCATTCATCAGTTGATGGACATTTAGGCTCTTTCCATAATTTGACTATTGTTGAAAGTGGTGCTATAAACATTGGCGTACAAGTGCCCCTATCCATCAGCACTCCTGTACCCTTGGATAAATTCTTAGCAGTGTTATTGCTGGGTCATAGGGTAGATCTATTTTTAATTTTTTGAGGAACCTCCACACTGTTTTCCAGAGTGGCTGCACCAGTTTGCATTCCTGCCAAAAGTGCAAGAGGGTTCCCGTTTCTCCACATCCTCTCCAGCATCTATAGTCTCCTGATTTGTTCATTTTAGCCACTCTGACTGGCATGAGGTGATATCTCAGTATGGTTTTGATTTGTATTTCCCTGATGAAGAGTGACGTTGAGCATCTTTTCATGTGCCTATTGGCCATCCGGATGTCTTCTTTAGAGAAGTGCCTATTCATGTTTTCTGCCCATTTCTTCCCTGGATTATTTGTTTTTCGGGTGTGGAGTTTGGTGAGTTCTTTATAGATTTTGGACACTAGCACTTTGACCAATATGTCATTTGCAATTATCTTTTCCCATTCCATCGGTTGCCTTTTAGTTTTGTTGACTGTTTCCTTTGCAGTGCAGAAGCTTTTTATCTTCATGAGGTCCCAATACTTCATTTTTGCTTTTGTTTCCCTTGCCTTTGGAGATATGTCAAGTAAGAAATTGCTGTGGCTGAGGTCAGAGAGGTTTTCTCCTGCTTTCTCCTCTAGGGTTTTGATGGTTTCCTGCCTCACATTCAGGTCCTTCATCCACTTTGAGTTTATTTTTGTGAATGGTGTAAGAAAGTGGTCTAGTTTCATTCTTCTGCATGTTGCTGTCCAGTTCTCCCAGCACCATTTGTTAAAGAGACTGTCTTTTTTCCATTGGATTTTCTTTCCTGCTTTGTCAAAGATTAGTTGGCCGTACTTTTGTGGGTCCAATTCTGGAGTCTCTATTCTATTCCATTGGTCTATGTGTCTGTTTTTGTGCCAATACATACTGTCTTGATGATTACAGCTTTGTGGTAGAGGTTAATGTCTGGGATTGTGATGCCTCCTGCTTTGGTCTTCTTCAATATTACTTTGGCTATTCGGGGTCTTTTGTGGTTCCATACAAATTTTAGGATTGCTTGTTCTAGCTTCAAGAAGAATGTTGGTGCAATTTTGATTGGGATGGCATTGAATGTGTAGATTGCTTTGGGTAGTATTGACATTTTAACAATAGTTGTTCTTCCAATCCATGAGCATGGAATGTTTTTCCATTTCTTTGTATCTTCTTCAATTTCCTTCATAAGTATTCTATAGTTTTCAGCATACAGATCTTTTACATCTTTGGTTAGGTTTTTTCCTAGGTATTTTATGATTCTTGGTGCAATTGTGAATGGGATCAGTTTCTTTATTTGTCTTTCTGTTGCTTCATTATTAGTGTATAAGAATGCAACTGATTTCTGTACATTAATTTTGTATCCTGTGACTTTGCTGAATTCATGTATCAGTTCTAGCAGACTTTTGGTGGAGTCTGTCGAATTTTCCATGTGTAGTATCATGTCATCTGCAAAAAGTGAAAGCTTGACTTCATCTTTTCCAATTTTGATGCCTTTGATTTCATTTTGTTGTCTGATTGCTGATGTTAGAACTTCCAACACTATGTTAAACAACAGTGGTGAGAGTGGACATCCCTGTCGTGTTCCGGATCTCAGGAGGAAAGCTCTTAGTTTTTCCCCATTGAGGATGATATTAGCTGTGGGCTTTTCATAAATGGCTTTTATGATGTTTAGGTATGTTCCTTCTATCCTGACTTTCTCAAGGGGTTTTTATTAAGAAAGGATGCTGAATTTTGTCAAATGCTTTTTCTGCATCGATTGGCAGGATCATATGGTTCTTATCTTTTCTTTTATTAATGTGATGTATCACATTGATTGATTTGCGAATGTTGAACCAGTCCTGCAGCCCAGGAATGAATCCCACTTGATCACGGTGAATAATTCTTTTTATTTATATGCTGTTGAATTCTATTTGATAGTAGCTTGTTGAGAATTTTTGCATCCATATTCATAAGGGATATTGGCCTGTAGTTCTCTTTTTTTTCTGGGTCTCTGTCTGGTTTGGGAATCAAAGTAATGCTGGTTTCATAGAATGAGTCTGGAAGTTTCCCTTCCCTTTCTGTTTTTTGGAACAGCTTGAGAAGGATAGGTATTATCTCTGCTTTATATGTCTGGTAGAATTCCCCAGGGAAGCCATCTGGTCCTGGACTCTTATTTGTTGGGAGATTTTTGATAACTGATTCAATTTCTTTGCTGGTTATGGGTCTGTTCACATTTTCTATTTCTTCCCATTTGAGTTTTAGAAGTGTGTATTTAGGAATTTGTCCATTCCTTCCAGGCTGTCCAGTTTGTTGGCATATAATTTTTCATAGTATTCCCTGATAATTGCTTGTATTTCTGAGGGATGGGTTGTAATAATTCCATTTTCATTCACGATTTTATCTATTTGGGTCATCTCCCTTTTCTTTTTGAGAAGTCTGGCTAGAGGTATATCAGTTTTGTTTATTTTTTCAAAAAACCAACGCTTGGTTTCGTTGATCTGCTCTACAGTTTTTTTAGATTCTATATTGTTTATTTCTGCTCTGATCTTTATTATTTCTCTTCTTCTGCTGGGTTTGGGGTGTCTTTGCTGTTCTGCTTCTAGTTCCTCTAGGTGTGCTGTTAGATTTTGTATTTGGGATTTTTCTTGTTTCTTGAGATAGGCCTGGATTGCAATGTATTTTCCTCTCAGGACTGCCTTTGTTGCATCCCAAAGCGTTTGGATTGTATTTTCATTTTCATTTGTTTCCATATATTTTTAAATTTCTTCTCTAATTGCCTGGTTGACCCATTCATTCTTTAGTAGGGTGTTCTTTAACCTCCATGCTTTTGGAGGTTTTCCAGACTTTTTCCTGTGGCTAATTCAAGTTTCATAGCATTGGGGTCTAAAAGTGTGCATGGTATGATCTCAATTCTTTTATACTTATGAAGGGCTGTTTTGTGACCCAGTATATGATCTATCTTGGAGAATGTTCCATGTGCACTTGAGAAGAAAGTATATTCTGTTGCTTTGGGATGCAAAGTTCTAAATATATCTGTCAAGTCCATCTGATCCAATGTATCATTCAGGGCCTTTGTTTCCTTATTGATTCCCTGTCTAGATGATCTATCCATTGCTGTAAGTGGGGTACTAAAGTCCCCTGCAATTACCACATTCTTATCAATAAGGTTGCTTATGTTTGTGAGTAATTGTTTTATATATTTGGGGTCTCCCGTATTGGGTGCATAGACATTTATAATTGTTAGCTCTTCCTGATGGATAGACCCTGTGATTATTATATAATGCCCTTCTTCATCTCTTGTTACAGCCTTTAATTTTAAAGTCTAGTTTGTCTGATATAAGTATGACTATTCCAGCTTTTTTTTTACTTCCAGTAGCATGATAGATAGTTCTCCATCCCCTCACTTTCAATCTGAAGGTGTCCTCAGGTCTAAAATGAGTCTCTTGTAGACAGCAAATAGATGGGTCTTGTTTCTTTATCCATTCTGATACCCTATGTCTTTTGGTTGGAGCATTTAGTCCCTTTACATTCAGTGTTATTATTAAAAGATATGGGTTTAGAGTCATTGTGATGTCTGTAGGTTTCATGCTTATAGTGATGTCTCTGGTACTTTGTGGTCCTTGCAACATTTCACTCACAGAGTCCCCTTTAGGATCTCTTATAGGGCTGGTTTAGTGGTGATGAATTCCTTCAGTTTTTGTTTGTTTGGGAAAACCTTTATCTCTCCTTCTATTCTGAATGACAGACTTGCTGGATAAAGGATTCTCGGCTGCATATTTTTTCTGTTCATCACCTTGAAGATTTCCTGCCATTCCTTTCTGGCCTGCCAAGTTTCAGTAGATAGGTCTGCAACTACCCTTATGTGTCTACCTTTGTATGTTAAGGCCTGTTTATCCCTAGCTTCTTTCAGAATTCTCTCTTTATCCTTGTATTTTGCCAGTTTCACTATGATATGTTGTGCAGAAGATCGATTCAAGTTACATCTGAAGGGAGTTCTCTGTGCCTCTTGGATTTCAGTGCCTGCTTCCTTCCCCAGATCAGGGAAGTTCTCAGCTATGATTTGTTCAAGTACACCTTCAGCCCCTTTCTTTCTCTCTTCTTCTGGAATTCCTATGATACAGATATTGTTCCATTTGATTGCATCACTTAGTTCTCTAATTTTCCCCTCACACTCCTGGATTTTTTATCTCTCTTTTTCTCACCTTCCTCTTTTTCCATAATTTTATCTTCTAATTCACCTATGCTCTCCTCTGCCTTTTCAATCCGTGCTATGGCTGCCTCCATTTTATTTTGCACCTCATTTATAGCAGTTTTTAATTCCTCATGACTATCTTTTAGTCCCTTTATCTCTGTAGCAATAGATTCTCTGCTGTCCTCTATGCTTTTTTCAAGCCCAGCGATTAATTTTATGACTATTATTCTAAATTCTTGTTCTGTTACATTGCTTAAATTGTTTTTGATCAATTCATTAGGTGTAGCTACTTCCTGGAGTTTCTTTTGAGGAGAATTCTTCCGTTTCATCACTTTGGGTAGTCCCTGCAGTAGCTCCAAACTGCAGTGCACTTCCCCTGTGCTGTCCAGAGTAACTTGTGTTGGTGGGCAGGGCTGCAGTCAGACTCGACGTCTGCTCCCAGTCCACCCCTGGAGCCACAATCAGACTGGTGTGTACCTTATCTTCCCCTCTCCCAGGGGCAGGACTCACTGTGGAGTGGTGTGGCCCCTGTCCAGGCTGCTTGCACACTGCCAGGCTTGTGGTGCTGCTTCGATGGTATCTGGCCAAGGGCATATTAGACAGGGTGGATCCGCAAGTTGCACAGGGGCGGGAGGGGTAGGCTTAGCCAGCTTTGCCATGGGTGGTCCCCTGTGGAAGGGGCCCTGCAGCACTGGGAGGGAGGCAGGTCTGTCGGAGGAATGGATCCACAGAAGCATAGCTTTGGGCATTTGTGCGGTGCAAGCAAGTTCAGTGATGGGAACTGGTTCCCTTTGGAATTTCAGCTGGAGGATGAGAGAGGGAAATGGCACTTGCCAGCATCTTTGTTCCCCCGCTGAGCTCTGTCCTATGGGGGCTCAACCACTCTCCCTCCCGGAGTCCTCTCGCCTTCCCTGCTCTCTGAGAGCAGAGCTGTTGAGTTTTAACATTCCAGATGTTAAGTCCCGCTGGCTGTCAGAATTCACGGAGTCCAGCCCCTCCGCTTTTGCAAGCCATACTTCAGGGGCTCTGCCTTGCCTGGTGGGCTGCCCCTCCACTGCCCCAGCTCCCTCCCGCCAGTCTGTGTAGCATGCACCACCTCTCCACTCTTCCTACCCTCTTCCCGTGGGCCTCTTGTCTATGCTTGGCTCTGGAGAGTCTGTTCTGCTAGTCTTCCGGCTGTTTTCTGGGTTATTGAGGAAGATGTGGGTGGAATCTAAGCAATCGGCAGGACGATGTGAGCCCAGAGTCCTCCCATGCTGCCATATTCCCAGAACTCTCTTTCATATATTTTCTTAATTCTAGTTTTGGCCTTTTATTTTCCACTTAAAGAAGTTCTTTAATATTTCTTACAATAAAGCCTGTTTAGTGGTGATTAACTCCTTCAGCTTTTGCTTATCTGGGAAACTCTTTATCTCCCCTTCAATTTTTAATAATAAACTTGCCCGGTATTCCTGGTTGTGTTTTTTTTTTTCCTTTCAGCACTTTGAATATATCATGTCACTGCTTTCTGGCCTGTAAAGTTTCTGCTGAAAAATCAGCTGATACTCTTATAGCAGGTTCCCTTATATACAGCTAATTGCTCTTTTCTTGCTGCTTTTAAGATTCTCTCTTTGCCTTTAATTTTTGACATTTAAATTATAATGTATCTTGGTGTTCATCTTGTTTGGGACTTTCTATTATTCCTGGCCTGGATATCTGTTTTCTTTTCCAAGTTAGGGAAGTTTTTAACTATTAATTATTCAAATAAGTCTTCTGCCCCCTTCTCTCTGTCTTCTGTCTCTGGGACCCCTAAAAGGCAAATGTTAGTATGCTTGATGTTTTCCTAGAGGTCCCTTAAACTATCTTCACTTTTAAAAAATTCTTTTTTCTCTTGTCTTTTCAGTTTGGGTGATTTCCACTAAATCTTCAAGATTATTGATCCACTGTTCTGTATCACTTAATCTGCTTTTTATTCCCTCTGGTATATTGTTAATTTCTGTTACTGTATCCTATAGTTCTGATTCATACTTTCTTATACTCTGTCTCTTTATTGAAGTTCACACTGTTTTCATATAATCTTCTCTTGAGCTATAAAGTAAACATGGCAATTACTTTGAACTGTATTGGATAGATTGTTTATCTTTGTTTTGTTCTGTTCTTTTTCTGAGGTTTTGTTTTATTTTTTCATTTGCAAGTTTTTCCTCATACTCCTCATTTTGCCCAAATCTGTGTTTGTTTTTCTATATTAGGTAGTCCAGCTATAACTCCCAGACTTAAAGGAGTGTCCTTATGTAGGAGATGTCCTGTGGGGGACAAGAAGGACAATCACCCTGGCCATCAGAACCAGGTGTTCCAGGGGTATCCTATTTGTGGGCCATATGTACCTTTCTGTTGTGGCAGAATCATGACTGCTGAGGGGGTAGTGGTGGGTGGGATTGACTCAGAGCCTGATTTTGTTATATTTGTTTTTATGGTTATCTGACATTTAAGGTAATTGTACTACATTTCTACTTATGTAGTGATAAAAAAAATTACCTTTAAATTCTCTTATTTCAGTAAAATGTGAGAGTTAATTGAAAGAATATATTAAGTAGAACCCTTATGAAAGAAGCTGAAGGGGACACATAGAAATAGAAAAGCATTCCATGATCATGGATTGGAAGAACAAACATTGTTAAAATGTCTATACTTCCCAAAGCAATCTACACATTTAATGTAATCCCTATCAAAATACCGACAGCACTTTTCACAGAGCCAGAACAAATAAACCTAAAGTTTGTATGGAACCACAAAAGACCCCAAATAGCAAAAGTTAATCCTGATAAAGAAAAAAAAAAAAACTGGAGGCAACATGGTTCTGGATTTCAAACTACATTACAAAGCTGTAGTCAAGACAGTATGGTACTAATACAAAAACAGACACATAGATCAACAGAATAGAAAATTCAGAAATGGACCCCAACTATATGTTCAATTAATCTTCAACAAAGCAGGAAAGAATATCCAATGGAAAAAAGACAGTCTCTTTAACAAATGGTATTGGGAAAACTGGACAGCAACAAGCAGAAGAAAACTGGAACACTTTCTTACACCATACACAAAGATAAATTTAAAATGGATGAAAGACCTAAATATGATACAGTAAACCATCAAAATGCTAGACAAGAACACAGCAGTAACCTCTTTGACTTCAGCCCGTGGGAGTAACTTCTTACTAAACGTATTGCCAGAGGCAAGGGAAACAAAAGCAAAAATGAACTACTGGGACTTCATCAAGATAAAAACCTTTTGCACAGTGAAGGAAACAATCAACAGAACTGAAAGGCAGCCTATGGAATGGGAGAGGATATTTGCAAATGACATACCTGATAAAGGGTTAGTATCCAAAATCTATAAAGAACTTATCAAACCAAACACCCAAATAACAATCCAGTTAAGAAATGAGAAGACACTTTTCCAAAGAAGACATCCAGAGTACTAACAGACACATGAAAAGATGCTCAACATCACTCATAATCAGGAAAATACAAATCTAGACCACGATGAGATACCACTTCACAACTGTCAGAATGGCTAAAATTAATAACACAAGAAACAACAGGTGTTGGTGAGGATGCAGAGAAAGGGGAACCCTCTTGCACTAGTTGTGGGGATGCATATTGGTACAGCCATTTTAGAGAACAGTATGGAGTTTCCTCAAAAAGTTAAAAATAGAACTACCCTATGATCCAGCAATTGCACTATAGGTGCTTGCCCAATGGATACAAAACACAGATCCAAAGGGGCATGTGCACTCCGATGTGTATAGCAGCATTATCAACAATAGAGCACAACTATGGAGAGAGCCCAAATGTCAATCAACTAAAGAATGGATAAAGAAGAAGTAGTATATATATGAAATGGAATATCACACAGCCATCAAAAAGAATGAAATCTTGCCATTTGCAATAATGTGGATTGAGCTATAATGTATTATGCGAAGCAAAATAAGTCAGGCAGAGAAAGACAAATACTATATGCTTTCACTTATACGTGGAATTTAAGAAACAAAACAATGAACACATGGGAAAGGGGGGAAAGAGAAGAGAGGGAAAGAAAATGCAAGAGACTCTTAACCATAGAGAACAAACTGAGGGTTAATGGAGGAAGGTGAGTGGGGGATGGGCTAGATTGGTAATGGGTATTAAGGAGGGGACTTGTTATGATGAGCACTGGGTGTTGTATGTAAGTGATGAATCACTGAATGTTACCTCTGAAACCAATATGTACTGTATGTTAACTAACTAGAGTTTAAATAAAAATTTGAAAAGAAAAATAAATTAAAAAATAAAGAAGATATTAAGTAGGTATTAGCACAGATGGCAATATTCTAAAGATAGCACATGAATGATTAAAGTTCTGGAAAACTTCACCAACAACATTATTTTCATGAGTTAAGCATAATCCATTTTACCACTTTTCTAATATTGAGCTTTTAATTTGTTTTCTATTATAAACAATGCTTCAAAGAACCTCTTATAGCTAAATATTATTCATATCCATGATGATTCCCTTAGGAGAATTCTCAGATGTGGAATTGTCAGGTGGAAGGGCAATGATTATATTATTTTAAAGTTTGAAATTAGTGTTCATTAACCATTTCTCTAAGTTTTTATTGAGACATGTAGGAGGTTAGCAAAGCAACATTTATGACCCAGAGGAATAATTTCTTGTTAATCAAAAGGTTGCTTAATGCAATTAACTTCAAGTGTGTTCCAGGACCACATGACAATTCCTCCCACCCTGGGGAAGTCCTGTGGTAGGGAAAATGGTTGGTTGGAAGATCTGATTTGTAGTTGATGTTACTGTTTCCACTTAATTAGCTTTGTGATCTTGTGCAAGTCACAACCTCTCTCTGAGCTATAATTTTCTCACTCATAAAGTCATACTAAAAATAATACAGTGTTTACCTCACTGAGCTGTGAAGATTAAATGAAATATGTGGAAATGGCTTGTAAATGCTAAAACATGATATAAAATGTTAGTAGCTGGTGTTATAAAAGTACAATATATGCTCCCCACTTGAGAGATTTTGCAAGTACAATTCTCAGGCTTCACAGATACAGGTCATCTCGTGCAATGCAGACAATTTTTTAATGTCATATGGGGACAGTATATAGAAAAAGTGGAGGGTATGAAAGAGAATTAAATTCCAATGAAAGTCTATTTCCTTACTGATTATTCCTTCCCATTCTCTCCTCAGCAAGCACTAGAACCTCGTATGGCATTGCAGCCAACACTAATCCTGGGTTGAGCATTCTTTCTTATCATTAAATCTCATTGAAAACATCAGTTACTCAAAAGTCACATTACTTGTTAATCTAGAATTGGTCAGGTGGCTCAGAATTTCAGAGTTTGGGCCAGAACCAAAGTTAGCTATTTCTGGTACCTATAGATTTTTTGAAAAACTAATGATCTTCCCTGAGACTCTGTTCTCTTCCCATGATGCACGTTATCTGAATGGTCTCTTGTCATGGGTAGATTCAGGTAAAAATCAACCAATGAGCTGCCTACCAGAGAACAATGATGTTGATAAAGCCCAGAGAGCAGAGCCCATTGTGAGTGCAGTGTGTTCAGAAGGGAAGGGGGCTGACCCTGAAGGCAGCTGGGTTCTAGATTTAGCTCTGCCATGAACTACCTAGAATCTGAATGTCCGCATCTGTAAAATAAGTGAGTTAGATTAGAATCTAGTCACAAGGTCTTTAAGGTCTCTGTTCACAGTAAGATTCTATAGCTCTATAAGTCAGTTAACAAATAAAGGGATTAAGCTTCCCAACCTTCCACCATGGGCAAGACAGAAAATACTGAAGCCAGAGGGTCTCAGCTGGGAGTTTGGGAGGAGCAAGGATTCTACTCTGTGACATCACAATATTCAGCCCAGGCTCCAACTTGGCCACTGAGAAGAAAGTAACAGGAGGTTCAGCTATTGATATATTAGAGGCAGGACACTACCGGACAGAGCTAGAAGGAATCAGCTAGCCATGCCTCCAGTTCAGGTATGTAACAATTGCTAAGCTTAGAATAGAAATTGCTGTTATCTAAAAAAATAGAAAGAGAGGACCAGGAGATGAGTATATCTCCAGGCTTAGGAATAAGATAAGCATAGAGACTATGCATCACATACTTTATGGTAAAGGTTCCCAATGATCAGACAAAGGCCAAAGGCAGTCCCACCAGAAAGTGTTATGTCCTCTTAATAGCCAGACTTATTTAATGTCATGAAGCCAGATGAAGATATTTCCAAGACTTTTAACCCCTCACCGGTCTATCCCCAACCATGGCAAAAATGCAAAAGCAACAGTTACCCCGAGGAAGTCAGTGTAAAATTACTTTGTAGAGTAGTTTACATTTATTGCCTGGTGGTGTTTATTCTTTTAATAGCTTCTTCCCAACATTGAAAGGGAAGGATAGACTTAACAAAAAATAAGTTAACTGAAAGAACTGAAAGAAGTATTTTCATAGAAGATAATACAAAGATAGAAACAAAAGTAATAAAAAGAGGAGAAATAAGTTTATTATGGGTTAGCAACCAAGATTAAATTTAAAGCCTTGAAATTTCAAGGCTTAAAAGGCAAAAGGCCATCATCTCCTATAAACAGTGAAAGAGAAGGGCCTTATGGTTGAGAAGTAGGTAAAACAGTTCAGCTGGAACCATCTACAGCTCCTCCCCCTCTAAAGAACTCATGCCAGTGAAATCATCGCTGGGGATGCAGACATTTCTGTTTTCTTTACCTTGCCTTGGGGTTTTGGCTTCTAAAGTATTTGTTTCTTCCTGGAGTCTTGGGGCCCTGAGAGGCTCAAGTGACGGCAAATAGCTGTTCTGTTTACCAGTAGGGCGGAGCATGGGGTGAGCGCCAGGTCCTGACTCATCTCCATTGGCCTCCCTCCGTGTCTCAACACACTGCGACCCCAGAGCTGAGTACAAGACTGTTCAGGCAAGCACGCTGAGATTTGCCCGCAAGAGCTAAGTTTATTGCCACATTCCCTCAGTGGAAGCAGCAGTCCGGTGTTCTGACAGGTAGATTAGTTACCCACAGGGGACTCCAACAGCAATAGACCAGGGGACGGGAGATCCAATCTCTAACCACAGGACACAATTTTAACACACTATGACCTCCAACATCAGGAATAAATATATCTCAGCAGTAAGACCAATACTCTATACACTATAAAAGTAGTAATAACCTAAAGCATGTCAATAAATCCGGAGGTCCAGATGAAAACAAAATGTACTTGTACATTAATTCTACTATATATTCAACCTCCCTCTAGAGAAACCATCATGATTTTTACAATTGCAGTATTTATTTATTAAAAAATGTTTTTTTCATGTTTATTTTTTGAGAGAGAGACACAGACAGGGGTGAGTGGGAGAGAGACTGAGAGAGATGGAGACACACAATCTGAAGCAGGCTTCAGGTTCTGAGCTGTCAGTGCAGAGCCTGATGCAGGGCTTGAACCCACAAACCACGAGATCATGACCTAAGCCAAAGTCAGATGCTCAACCGACGGAGCCACCCAGGTGCCCCTACAGTTACATTATGATCCAACTTCTTAGGTCCTTGAAAATTAAATCCTCAATGGTCCAACTTTTAGACTTCATTAATAGCTATTGAAAACCAAGTTTAGGTTTAACTTAAAATAATATCCAAAAACATAGTGTCCTAACGTCTACGTTTATATTCCTTGACTATAATGTTCTCTGAGCATTGTGTTAGTCACATACCATGGAATTTTAGAGTTGGAGGGGAACTAAGAGATCATACATTCCAATGTCCTCATTTCTACAAGAGGGAACCAGCACAGAGAGGTTGTGTCTTGACTTAGGTCATTAAGCTAGTTAGTGTTAGCTTGGGGAACATAGCTTAAGTCCTCTTACTTTCAGCCAGGTGTCTTCAATATTCCCTGCCCCTAATTCATGCTGAAAGAATTAACTATTCATATCTGACCTATTTTAGAATATCCTAAGAAAGGAAATCTCATTTTATACCCTTGGAGTGGTTATTAGTAAATTCAAGTACTCTATATAGGTGGCACCAGTCACCAAAACTCTCCTAGCCTTTATAGCTCCAAATAGAACAAGCTTTGGTCAAGGTCAAGAAAAGGCATCCAAGACCCCATCCAAAAGGCTGAGATAACAATTAAAATAAATCCAGGGAAACTGACAGGTTATTCTGCCTTGAGGCCTGATTAGAAGTAGTTCACTGAAAAAAAAAAAAAAAAAAAGAAAGAAAAGAAAAAAGGCATTTATAACATTAACAACCTTTCTGCTTTTTAATAAATATGCAGACTTTCTGTGGCCTTGCCTTTTCCAGTTTAGCTAGATCACTTTGTTTATGTGTATGAGTGTGTATACTCTGTATATATATCATATATATGTATACTCCATAGATGTATGTATGAGTGAACACTTCATCTGGCAGGTGTGGCTATTACACCATCTGTGGTAACCTATCCTTACTACCTAATATACCTCCTTTATGAGCCTCTCCTGACTCTTCCCATGAATTAATATTTTATTTGTAATTATGAGCTGCCTTAGATTTTTCCAGGGTTTGTTTTATGTAGAGCTGTATATGTCTTGCATCTCTAATTAACCTGTAAGTCTGAGCCCAGGCATTCCCTGGATACAGATATTCACAGCTTTTTCCTATTCAATTCATTGCAAATATATTAATATCTGTCTAAAGTCCCAAAATCTGAAAGGAAATGAAATTGCTAAATATAAATATAGATCTCATTTTCATAGTCATCAGTGCCAAAGATCTGATGAATATTTTCTAGGCTGCTAGACTGTTTTTTAACCAACTGAAAAGTGTATATCCTGTAAGGAACTTCCATATGTTTCTAGCTATCCATGCAGATTATCTTTCATAAAAGAGAATTATTAAATGATCACTAATAGAAAAGAACATTCCATCATGACATAGGGTTTAAACGGGTTGTAGTAATGTCTTTCAGCTTCCACATTAATTTCAAAGGTTGTGTAATATATTGAGTAACTTTGCACATACTACAGCATAAAACTTCATGAGAAAGCTGATTGTAAGAAATGGAGGGTTTTATAAAAAGAGCTTTAATTTCAGATTCTTCATTGTGGGTTTTGCATTTTCATCTCTACAGTAAACTGAAACACAGGTATGCCAAGTGAACTTTCAAAATGTTTTCCATCAAATTACCCAAGAAAATGCATCCTGATCAGTTTTATTTAACAGCTTTGGGAGGAAAAAAAAGCAAAGAAATCTACCTTGCCAGAGATCAAGGCATTTGATTCTTTCTCTTGCTGCCACCACCTGGGGTGCCTTGGCATCTGGCCACACCTGGATCTCTGACACATACAGGACTCTCCTTTATCCCAGCCCAGCCTCCATGCCCACTCTCCTAAGAATTGTGCAATGAGACCTTTGTAACCTGAGGCTTGTGAAGTCTGGAAAGGAATGTGACACAGAGCCAACAGACGTTGCTGCCACCAGGGCTTAGAAGGAGCTTTCCTACCTGTTCACCTGGTGCCTGGGGGAATCTCAGAAGGGGAAAGGTATGCTCTAAAAGGAGTGGGAATGGAGCCTTTGGCAAGACAATGAAGCAATCACTCGAGTGTCTTTTCCCTGTTCTCTTTGCCAACCTTCAGAGTCATGTTTCATGCTGCTCCCAAGAGTAATCTCAGATCCACTTTTGAACCACTTCCTTTCCTACTCCTAATTACACTCCCTGCTGAAAGCTATGAGTAGTAGGTTCATTCTTCCAGTGGCTCTATAAATGCTGATGGGTGATCCTAATGGGGGTTCTATATTAAACAGTGATATTGATGACAGATTGGTGGGAGCTGTTGGCGGGACAGCTGGAGAGATCTTTGTGATCAGAGCCCCACCCTATTGGTACTTGTCAGTTAGCAACACAAAACTTTTCTCCCCACCTCCCCCACATACATCTTCCTCCATCATGGCAAATACACAATCTGCCCATTGGCAATACTTGAGGTTGTCCTACCTCTTCTGCCCAGGGAATTCTGTCATGAGCTGAGTCAGGAATAAGTGTCTTTTAAGTTGCCCATTTATCAGGGCATTTGGGTGGCTCAGTCGGTTGAGTGTCCGACTCTTGATTTCAGCTCAGGTCATGATCCCAGGATTGTGGGATTGAGGCCCATGTCAGGCTCCGTGCTGAGGATGGAGCCTGCTTAAGATTCTCTCTCTCTTTCTCTCTCTCTCTCTCTCTCTCTCTCTCTCTCTCTCTCTCCTTCTGCCCCTCTCCCTTACTCACACTTCTCTCTCTCAAAAATAAAATAAAATAAAATAAAATAAAATAAAATAAAATAAAATAAAATAAATTGTTAAAAAAAAGTTGCCCAATCATAATGGTCACACAAGTAGACCTCTAAAAGGAAGAACTAAAAGAAAGTGAAAGACTTACTCTTCAGTCTTATACTGTTTAGAACAACCAAATATAATTAATTATAAAGGACAAGTTCTGTATTTTATCCATATTGTTTATAAACAAAAGGTAGTCCCTGAAAAACAGATTTTTAGCGAGTTGAGAAGGTAATTTACTTGACAATTACCAGTATTTTCCTTTCTTTAGAACATATTTAGAATGCAAAGTCATTTTTCTTAGAAAATGGAGGAAGGATTTCTTTTATGTTAGAATAGGTTCTTTTCTATGTTAGGAACTGATACCACCTCACACCTCTAACCAACATATCACCTCTTGCTGTACTCTGTCCTTTCAAGATGGTTCTCCTTTCTTCCCCAAATGAATTCAGTATCAGTTTCAATCCACTTTGTGGTTTTTGAAAACTCAATATGTACCAGGCTCTGTGACAATAAAAAAGTTAAATGTCTGGCATAAATTTGGCTCTTTAAGAATTAAGAATTTAGTTAGGGAGACAAGATATACACCTTTGAAGAGTTCAAAAGCAAAAAGGAGTTTAAAAACTGCATAACTATGAAAAATATTTGTATTGTGGACTTCAAAGTGTCCAGGGGCTAAGGGAAGAGTAGAGGTGAAGTTGCCCCAGGTTGCTCATCATAGCAGAGTTGGGACTTGAAGAGAAATAGTAGCGTGCTGTTTAAGTAGTAGGCTTAAAGAGAAAAACCATTTTCTAGATTTTGGTCCTGGAACAACAGGTCTTCTCCTATTCACAGACCTTATCTCCACTCTCCCTGTACTTCTACAATTCCGTTTTTGCAT
This sequence comes from Leopardus geoffroyi, assembly GCF_018350155.1. NCBI lineage: Eukaryota > Metazoa > Chordata > Mammalia > Carnivora > Felidae > Leopardus > Leopardus geoffroyi. The sequence goes on along the minus strand of NC_059338.1, from coordinate 137,364,472 downwards.
GCAAGGGGAACAAACATTTCACATGGCTTTGTTGGGATATGGAAAATAGGAGTCATGGAAACATGCCACACGAGAAAAGATTAAACCAACCTTAACATGTGGTTTCTGTGAAAGGCACAGCATACTGTATCCTGAACTGTGTCTGATTTTAATTATGGACATGGGCTTCCTGATCTCCCACCCAAAAGTTGGCATGTTCCAGACCTAATTCATTGTATTCCTCCAAATCTTCTCCCTTTTTTGTGATTCCCATCTCGGCCAATAACCTTACCATATTCCCAGTTATTCTGACAAGGTGGTGAGTCCTTTCTGATTCCTTTGACTCTCCTCCCATTCACTTGGTTATGAAGCCCAGGAGGTTATCTCCACATCTCTTTCAAGTCCATTTCTTCTGCCAGTTCCACCTGCTGTTGCCCTGGGCCAGGCTCTCATTCTCTTTCCCTAAGATTACCCATCTTCCCAACTTCATTGCTCTGATCTCTGTTGTTTACATCTTTCTAAAATAAATACTGGAGGTTGTCACTTGCTAGGTTAAAAATGGTTCAAGTTTACTCACTGTTTAAAAAATGAAGACCAAACTCCTTATCTTGGCTTTCAAGGTCTTTCACTTTTTCTAGCCATTCTCTGCCAACCATTCACTCAGTCTTCCCCAGTTTATTAACCAGATGGACTCCTCTACTTTCCATTCTCCAGACTGCCCAGCCCTTTCTTTCCTCGATGGTCTTACTCATACAGTTCTCTTCGGACAGCTGAATTCCTACAGGATTCCTCCTCAGATTGGTGACTTTTTCTTTCTTCCTTCATTTATGATTTTCTCATGGAATTCTTTTTTTTTAAATGTTTATTTTTAAGAGAGAGAGAGTGTGAGTGGAAGGGGCAGAGAGAGAGAGAGAGAGAGAGAGAGAGAGAGAGAGAGGAAGACAGAATCTGAAGTAGGCTCCAGGTTCTGAGCTGTCAGCACAGAACCCGATGCAGGGCTGGAACTCAAGAACCGGAAGATCATGGCCTGAGCTGAAGTCAGATGCTTAATTGACCAAGTCACCCAGGTGCCCCTCTCATGGCATTCTTATTTTTATGACCCTTTTGGCTGAAGGAGTGAGCCAGGTGGGGTTGGAAGATCAAGAAGAAGAGAGAAGAGTTTCTTAAGACCCGAAATAGCATGTGCAAAGACTCAGAGTAAAGAGAGAATGGCATCTTCAAGGAACTGAGCAGTGTACAGTAGTTGGTAGAAATCAAATCTAAGCAGAGAGGAAAGAACTGGGGAGAGATGGCACTGGACCTGCTACGGAGCTGGGGTTTTAACTTAAGATCAGTGGGCAGCTTTCTTTCTTCTTTATAAAGTTTATCTATCTATTTTTAAAATTTATTTAGTAATCTCTACATCCAACATGGGGCTACTCACAACCCCAACATTAAGAGTTGCATGCTCTCCTTACTGAGCCAGCCAGGTGCCCCTGGTGGGTAGGTAGTTTTAAAGGGTTGGTTATAAGCAGGGGAGCAATAGATATTATTTGCACTTTAAAAGAAAGTAATTTATGGAGAACAGATGGGAATGGAGAAAAACTGGAGAAAAGACTGTCAGTTAGGATCCTGGTAGGGTAAACCAAGGAGATGATAAGCTTGGTCTAGGGTAGTGACAGTAGAAAAGAGAGGAAGGCAGTGGACTTCTGGAAGGCCCAGGAATGATACTGTACTAGGTGCAATATCACTTCCCACTAATGCCCCACTAAGCAGATCAGACTTTATCTTGTAGGAAACAGGAAGCAACAAGTATTTCTTAGCTTAGGTAAATCTACATTTTTGAAAGAGAACACTGGAGATGGTATGGAAGAAGGCTAGAAGGGGAAGACTGGTTGCAGATGGACAGGAAGCAAAGTCATTGAGGTGGGTGTTAAATGCTGATGGCACAGCTGCTCAAAGCAAGTGAACCCCTCTCAGCACTGGTGATCCTGCCCCAAGTGCAGTTAAATAAAAATAAATACGTTTTAATTGAAAAGTTATATGTGCATGCAGTAAAAATTTAAACAGTATAAACTTTATGCCATGAAATAATTCTCCCTTGTATCCCAGTCCCCAGTCCCTTCCCTCCATGGAACTTGAGACAAATTTTACATGCTCTCCAGAAATTTTCTATGCATAAACAAACATGTACAAGTATGTATTATGCACATGCTCTCTATGTATATATGCACACATATGGATCCACTTTTTAAAATAAGATTACTATACACATACTTCTATGCCTTGCTTTTTTATAAAAATGTGAAACTGCATTTTTATACCCTTTTTTATATCACCTCATGGAGATGTGTGCTTCATTCTTTTTATGCCTACATTGAAAATACTCCTACAGTTAACTCACAAGTTTCCCTACTTATGAACATTGAAGTCAAACATGGCTTCACAGGAGGAAGTCAAATTTTCACTCTTCACAGATGACATGATATTCTATATGGAAAAACCTAAAGGTTCCACCAGAAAACTCTTAGACCAACCCATGAATTCAGCAAACTCACAAACTATAAAATCAGTGCACAGTTTAAGGAATCCACTCCTGAAATTATTGTTGCACTATATGCTAACTAACTTGGATGTAAATTCAAAAAATAAATAAATAAAAAGAAAGTAAAATCAAAGCACAGAAATTGGTTGCATTTCTATACACCAATACTGAAGCAGAAAGAGAAATCAAGGAATCTATTCTATCCCATTTACAATTGCACCAAAACCCATAAAATACCTAGGAATAAACCTAACCAGAGAGGTAAAAAATCTATACACTGAAAACTATAGAAAAGCTTATGAAAGAAATTGAAGAAGACACACAAAAAAATGGAAAAATATTCCATGCTCATGGATTGGGAGAACAAATATTGTTAAAATGTCAATACTACCCAAAGAAATCTACATATTCAATACAATCCCTATCAAAATAGCACCAGTAGGGGCGCCTGGGTGGCGCAGTCGGTTAAGCGTCCGACTTCAGCCAGGTCACGATCTCGCGGTCTGTGAGTTCGAGCCCCGCGTCGGGCTCTGGGCTGATGGCTCAGAGCCTGGAGCCTGTTTCCGATTCTGTGTCTCCCTCTCTCTCTGCCCCTCCCCCGTTCATGCTCTGTCTCTCTCTGTCCCAAAAATAAATAAATAAATAAACGTTGAAAAAAAAAAAATAGCACCAGCATTCTTCACAGAGCTAGAACAAACAATCCTAAAATTTGTATGGAACCAGAAAACACCCTGAATAGCCAAAGCAATCTTGAAAAAGAAAACCAAAGTGGGAGCCATCACAACCCTGGACTTTAAGATGTATTATAAATCTGTAATCATCAAGACAGCATGGTACTGGCACAAAAACAGACACCCAGATCAATAGAACAGAATAGAGAGCCCAGAAATGGACCCACAAACGTATGGGCAACTAATCTTTGACAAAGCAGGAAAGAATATCCAATGGAATAAAGACAGTCTCTTCAGCAAAAGGTGCTGGGAAAACTGGACAGCAACATGCAGAAGAATGAACATGGACCACTTTCTTACACCATACACAAAAGTAAACTCAAAGTGGATGAAAGACCTAAATGTAAGACAGGAAGCCATCAAAATCCCAGAGGAGAAAGCAGGCAAAAACCTCTTTGATCTTGGCCACAGCAATTTCTTACTCAACACGTCTCCAGAGCCAATGGAAACAAAGGCAAAAATGAACTATTTGAACCTCATCAAAATAAAAAGCTTCTGCACAGCAAAGGAAACAATCAGCAAAACTAAAAGGTAACCGACAGAATGGGAGAAGATATTTGCAAATGGCATATCAGATAAAGGGTTAGTATCCAAAATCTATACAGAACTCACCAAACTCCACACCCGAAAAACAAATAATCCAGGGAAGAAATGGGAGGAAGACATGAATAGACACTTCTCTAAAGAAGGCATCCAGATGGCCAATAGGCACATGAAAAGATGCTCAACATCACTCATCATCAGGGAAATAGAAATCAAAACCACACTGAGATACCACTTCACACTGGTCAGAGTGGCTAAAATGAACAAATCAAGAGACTATAAATGCTGGAGAGGATGTGGAGAAACGGGAACCCTCTTGCACTGTTGGTGGGAAGGCAAACTGGTGCAGCCACTCTGGAAAACAGTGTGGAGTTTCCTCAAAAAATTAAAAATAGATCTACCTTACGACCCAGCGATAGCACTGCTAGGAATTTACCCAAGGGATACATGAGTGCTGATTCATAGGGGCACATGTACCCCAATGTTTACAGCAGCACTTTCAACAATAGCCAAATTATGGAAAGACCCTAAATGTTCATCAACTGATGAATGGATAAGGAAGATGTGGTTTATATATACAATGGGATACTACTTGGCAATGAGAAAGAATGAAATCTGGTGCTCTTAGCCTGTGTGGTAGCTGTCTCCCAGTGCTGTTGCATCATTCCCCACAGGTACTGAGATGCCCCCTTTGTAGTTGGACAGGTCTGAAGGTATTAGTTATTGGTCCAAGCTCAGGGGCAGCATTGGGGACGGGAAGGCTCATTTTTGTCTTCACATGTCTGAATACATTGAACTTGAGTGCAACCTGGAGCTACTAGGAGAGCTTTACTTTCCTTTGCCTTTGAAGTAAGCCACAGAACATTAACAGTTGCTACCCTTTATTGAAAGTTATGTGCTTGTGCTTTGATCAGGATAATTTCATTTAATGTTTGCAATGACCCTGTGCTCTTCCCACCACCCCACTCTCCCATGGAAGGGTAGGGATGACATGGTCACTGTGGGCTTCCAAGGGCAGGGACTGTGAAACACCTTCTTAAACCACTGTCCTCAGAGCTACCAAGAGCACCCTACATTGCCTTCAAGGTCCCCATGGGCCAGAAACATTCTGTTACACTCATCCCCAATTATGTCCATAAAAACAGCTTACAACATGCATGAATCAATAATTCTACAGGTGTGTGCTGTCTGCTGATTCACCCATGGAACAGGCCTGGGCTTTCCCTTCATTTGGTTTGCTCTTTGTAGCCTAACTAACATGTTGCTGCTCCTCACTTTCCATCTCCTCTGGCACTTTCAGGAAACACTGTCCAGTAGCAAACTTATTGTAAGTCCCTAAATCAATCTTATTTAAAGGAGACTCCTCTGTCCTCTCTTCCTTCATCACTTTCTGGGTTCTTCCCTGGAGGTTCTCTTTGTGGTGACAGCATAAGCAGTTTTCACAGTGTTACTAAGTTAGCTTTGGCCACAGCAAACCTCTTGTCTGAGAGAGGAGGAATCAAGATCAAGAAGACATGTGTCTTATCCAAGTTCACAGTTAGACGCCAAGTCATCCATCTCCCAGTCCAGTGTTTCTGGTGTACCCCACAGATATCAGTTCTGATGGGTGGGGTTCAGTCCAATCCATTGGAGTCAGGCTGAAGAGCAGCATATCTCCAAGGTGAGAGGCAGATATGCAGGCTGTACCAGATGACAAGGGAGGTCAGTAACTCTTTTGCACGGCTGCCTCTATGTACAACCGTGTACAATGATGTAGGTACAGCATGAACAAAGCAAGGTATTGGTAGAACAACTGGGATAGAGTAGTCCTTTTTTATCAACAGGAGCAAATTCCCTTTGGTTTTCATGCTTCACTGGAAGGCCCAGGAAAGATCTGAGACTCTTATCTGTCTGGAATTGCAACAAGTGATTCACTATGGCCCCCATTCCCAATGGAAGTGGCTTTGGCTTGTATCGTGCGTTTATAGAAAATCAGCTGGTAAGTCTGCATGGATTCACCCAGTGAATTCTCCATGACACCTTTGTAGGCCAATAGACAAGCATTTGGGCTTCATGGGATGACATTTCCAGATCAGAGCCCTGGTCTGGTTCCATCTCATCACCAGTGTTGTTTTGAGTGTGAATTATACGATAGGAGCTGAGAGTAAATGGGATTGTTTCAGCCAAGGTTCTGAGAACTCTCTATCAGATAAACACTAACACAAGGAAACAATCATTGGTGGTAACAACTCACAAAAGAAAGAAGAATAAAACTGTTTTCAAGATCATCCTACTTTTTATTTTTAAACAAAGAATACATGAATTTCAGGTGCTTTGAGAGCAATAAAGCAATTGTTGAGAAGGCAGCACACTCTAGAGGTGGGTAAAGACTTTGGGAGGTACCCACAGACATGGATGTTCATCCTGGCTGCCAAGACCTCATTGGTGCCCTTGGGCAAATCACCTACTTCACTGCTTGACCTGGGATTCTTGGAACTGGGAGACCTGTGATCCTATCCAGGCTCTGTTAGTAACTATTTGATGTTGACATGTGTTACTTTTTTGAACCTTTGTTTCTTGATTTGTAAAATGGGAATAATAACATTTTCCCTGCCTACCTGTCCCTGTTGTTGTGTACGTTAAATGAACCTATGTGAAAATACTTTGTTAATAACAGTGTGCTCTCTATATTATATTTTCCTGTGATGCAGACATAATGTCTTTTGCTGAAAGTGAAGCAGGAGATTGGTGGAGAATGGTGGAGCATGGTAAAAAGACCAGGGTCTTCTGGGACACAGAGAAGCATGCAGGGCAGGGTTGCAACTGGGTTTGGAGATCATGGATCTGTGATGGCAACATTCACCTCACCAGTGGATGTTCAATTAAATATTGGTTGGGGCAGTAGAAGGAATTAGGGGTATTGACAAAGGAATAGTTACAATGGTGATGCCAGAGTCTAAGTTGAACAGGTAAAGGGTTAAAGAAAGGGACATGGCTGATAGATTTGGGGAATTAGGAGGTGTTAGTGAGACGTAAATGCTGTGTGTACAGATGAGCTAGCTGGTGAGGTGGGCAATGATGGGTTTAGGGTGTGAGTCTGGAGTTCAAGGTTTGAGAGCTGGAGGACATCCAGCTATCCTAGTAGGGCAACGAGCCATGAGGGAAAGGGTGCTGGCTTGGAAAACCACATGGGAACTGAAGGGCCCCAGGTCAGTGACAGGACTTGGGTTAGAGAGAGCTGATTGCCAGAGTCCTGAGAGAATACGAGCGAGGTGTCAGATATAGGAATGGATATGGGGAGGACAGGGAAACTATGAATGGTAGACAGATCAAATGTAAGGGATAGAGTGTCTGGAAGGGCTTGGAGGAGAATGTTGAAGCTATTTCAGGGTAAATGAGAACCAGAAAACAGAATGACCCAGAGGCATGTTTGACTTAAAATTTGATATGAATTATATATAAACCAATCATTTTACACATAGATAATCAAAAGTTGTAGGGGAATCTTGACCTCAATATGCAAATATTTAAAATAAATTTTAATGGGAAACTCCTTTTAACCATTAACATTTTTAAAAATAATAGGCCCAGTGGCATGCTGGAGCCAGTTAGTTAGTACCAGCGGATGGGAGCCACATATTGTTAAATTCTCTGGAATTCTGCAAGTGAGGTGTCATGTTGGTAGCTTGAAACAGGCCTGGGAGGGAATAGTTACACCATGAAAATCTGCAAATACTATGAACTAGGGCTTTTTCTTCCCTGAAAAAATCTGGTTCCATCGTATCACTAGTGTTGTTTCCAGAGTTTGTGAATTATATGACAGGAGCTGAGAGTAAATGGGCTTGTTTCAGCCAATGCTCTGAGAACTCTCTATCAGATGAACACTAACATTTCCCAGCACTTCAGCCTAAATACAAAATCCAAATTTGCCCAACTTTATAGCCCTGTCATTGTGGTTTAATTGTATTACTAACAGAGATATGTCCAAACCCTTGGTTCCTGTGATTGTGATCTTATTGGGAAGTAGTCTTTGCAGATGCAATTAAAATGTAAGTTAAGGTACAGTCTACTGGAGTAGGGTGGGCCCTTAATCCAATTTGACTAGTGTCTTTATAAGAAAAGGAGACCCAGATACAGACACACAGAACACCGCATTAAGACACAAATGCAGGGGAGAAGGCCATGGCTATGGGAGCAGAGACTGAGGTACCCTGAGAGTTGCCTGCAATTCCAGAAGCTAAGAGGAAGTTGTGAAACACATTTTCCCTCAGAGCTGCCAAAAGGAAGCAAAAATGCCAAGACCTTGATTTCAGTCAGACTTCTAGCCTCCAGAACTGTGAGAGAGTACATTTCTGTGGTCCTAAGTCACCCCGTTTATACTACCTTTTTACAGCAGTGCTAGGAAACTGATATCTGTTATGCTATCAAGTTTGGACACAAAATAAGTGGAAGTTCCCCAAGGTGAACTACAAAGGGAAGGTCCCTGTTCCCTGTGCTCTGGTTCCAGGGAGAGGATCCTCCCCTCCTACGTCCTCCAGCATGTATTTTCTGTACCATCCTCTGGTCCTTCTTGTTAGCTGCCTTGTATTGTGGATTATGCTTTTAAGTATAGACGTGTTGCCTCCTCCTCTTCTAGGTGGTAACCAGAGGTTGTAAATTCAGATGCCTCATGGGTCAAAGTTGCTAAATGTGATGCCAGGGGAACCATTTCTGGCTGGAATGTGTGTCTGCCTTTAAATAAAAACACCTCACCCTGCTGGTCAAGGAAAACTTGACTAAGACCTGCCATCTGGGGACTTCTGGGATGTGCCTAAGGGAGGGGGAATGTCTCTTGGCCTTTGCCTCCGCCCAGTAGCAGCTGGCTGGCACATATTCACTGTGAATTTGCTGCCTGGATCTCTTACATCTTCTGTCCTGACCCAGCCAACGAGTGGATGGGTCTGAGACCTCAGAAGTTCAACAACTGCCCCAAAGTTTCTGCTTCCAAACAGAAGCTTCAACACAAATTTTTGTCAGGTTATAACTTAAATCCCCCAGCTGACTAACTACTTGACACTATTGCAAAACTTCAGCCTCAGAAGAATGCAGTAAAAGGGCGGCGCCCCTCTAGACACGGCCCTACCCTGGTGCTTCCATGAGTGTTTTTCTCACAATTCTTGAAATCTCAGATGGCTGAGAGAGAGGCATCAGGGATACTGAAAATTGAGGGTGATTTGGGGTGAGGAATATTTTGAAGTTGAAACTCCTGTTTACAGTCCATTTCCTTTTGAACAGCAGAGGGCGATACATCTACACTGAATAGCCAGTCTGCCTTGCTTCAGGACTGAAATCCTGGGAACCAAGGATTTTCTTTTTTTAATATGAGAACAAAGGCTGAATTGAATATTTGTTCATTTGACTGTTTTGCTTAGGCCTCTGAGAAAGTTACAGAGAAGGCCTTTGAGTCGCTTACAGATTGTTCAAGCCCTGGGACCTGGGGCAGGGAGACTCTCTGAAGGGTTGTTGCAGGGTTGGGCAGGGTTGCTGCTTCCCTTATGGGCAAGCACTTGTCACACTCTCACTCCACCTAGAGACTGTCTAGTTCTGGTCAGTTTTGTGGGAGGGTTTAGACTGTGTCTCAGGTAAGACCAACCTTGTATAGGGACCAAGCGTGTCACTTCCAGAGCTATCCTTTTTAAATTGGTTCCATGGGATTGTTCTACTTAGTATCTGGAGGTGAGGCCTGGCCCTAAGAGAATGGAGAAGACTGAGAGAAGGAGATGCTGTGAGGAGGGTGGAGGAAATGCAGAGGTCCTAACAGTTATTACCTAGATGGTAGCAGAGCTCTAGTGATGGTAGCCACTGACCAGTCTTTGTGTCTTTGGTCTTAGACCAGCTCTAACCAACCTCTGATAGTGAGGACATCCAGCAGAATGTTCATGTTTCTGGAGCAACACAGAAAACTCTACAGTGCATGGAAGAGTCTGGAAGGAGCAGGTGTAGAGCAGTTGGGGAGGCTAGGAGGCTTGCTTACGGAAGTGGTGGTGAGGGCCCTGGGAAAGGGTGACTAGGTCAACATGTAGGTGAGGGCTTGGCTTTGGAGCTATGAGGCCTGTAAGGAGAGCCCAAGTTGGACAGGTGCTCACCTAGATGGCAGGAGGGAGAAGACCACCAGCATCAATTCTCATCTAACCTTGCATATCTGGAATCCATTCACATGTGTGTGCAGTTGCAGAAAAATCTGCACCCAATTACATGATTCATTCAAAATGGGATCTGTCTACTTTTGCCACCCGGGAGAGGTTGGCTAAGCATTAGCTATTCATCTCTGAGCACCTCCAATGGCACTTAGCAGAGATTAAGACTGCTCTTAGCAATGGTGTGTTGTCTGGTATGTTGTCAACAGCAAAGCACCATTTACCTTACAAGATACAAGGTCCTGTAGACCAAAAGTTGTGCTAATGGGTTGATTGGAATTTAGTAGGCCAGCTGAAAAAGAATACTTTGACAAAATGAGGGAAGAATGTGTATCTAAAATAGAAGGCACAAGGTAATTGTTATTATTTTGATGAATAAGTTGAAATGTACCAGTGAGAAGATCCACTTTGGACACTAGAAATTGGTGCAAGGCCATAATCTGCCTGGTGCAGTGGACCCAGAAGGCAGAGAGGACTGCTCTGCTTCCTCAGGCCTGTGACCAGATAAAAAAAGATTATCTTTGTCATTTACAATTATATTGCTCAATACAGCCTTTTTACTTAATGAGGATATAAAACCACAGAATTTGGAAGCAGAGCACTTAGATTTTACTCCGGTTCCTGCTTCTTACCACTCATCATTGTAGGTATTCATTCTTGGGGGAAGTCACATGACCACACTTAGCCAGTTATCTCTTTCTTAAAATGAACATTGAGTATCAAATAATGTAATGACATGTGAAACACTTAGGAAATTACCAAGTGTGATATAAGTGCAATTACAAAGTCTCTAGAGGGAGTCCTTGGCAATTCCTTCCCTTTCAAATATTTGTCTGTTACCTGGGTGGGGTGAGGCTTCACTTGAAAGGGGGCTTCATTAGAGTTAAGATAAAGATTTATCTTAAGGTCAATACTATTAAATTATCATCTAAATGCTAAACAAATAGGAATGACAACTATTTTGGTTTAGGTGTACTCTATTGTTTTCATAGGCTGTTTAGCCACATTCAGATGACAATTTGTAGAATGATCACTTACTGAAAACTCTATTGAAAATGACTTTTGCTTCAAGCAAAAGTTTTTGTCTTCTATCTTTTTTAGCTAATTAACTTAACAGACATCTTGGGCTAATGTGAACAGGGAATAATTATTGGTAAAAACAAGGATCAAGAGTCTGCTTACAGACATTTTATAAAAAAAAATACTTCTGTTGGACCTGAAGCCTCCTTGGTTATTACAGCAATTGTTTACTGTAAGTGACTAGGTTTGTTTGTCCTTTTTTTAAATGTTTATTTATTTTTGAGAGAGAGAGGGAGTGGCAGAGAAAGAGAAGGGGAGAGAGAATCCTAAGCAGGCTCGGCACGGTCAGCACAAAGCCCAATGCAGAGCTTGAACTCATGAACCATGGGACCATGACTTGAGCCAAAATTAAGAGTTAGATGCTTAGCCGACTGAGGCACCTAGGCACCCCGACAAGGTGTTTAAATTTCACACCTGTGAAATACATATTGTGTTTCCTAATCAGGGGACAAGACTTTGTTGATATATATATTTTTTCAGTAACACAGGTCTCAGATTCAGGGCTTTACTTAACCAAATAGATACTGTACTTGATACTGAACTACATACACAGTAAACCTCATTAATGAATGTGCTTATGGTAGTTCCTTGTTTAAAGTCATTATTCCAACAATTTTTTTTCTTGAGCTTTAACACATACACCATCTAGTTCAGTCACAGATTGATCAGCAAGGGAGTATCGCAGGCTGTAGTCTCCTGCAATTAGACTATAAGCTTCTGAAGCAAAATACTGAAATGAGTTAGAGCTTAGACCATGAAACAGCGAGCTGGTTTCAAAGCCTGGGTCTACTGCTTACTGGTTGGTGACATCGGGCAATTCATTTAACCTCTCCTCTAAAATAATTTCATATTCCTCCTCTGTAAAATAAGGATACGAAAGTACCACCTAATACTTTTGTAGGATTTTAATGAGATAATCTAGTTAACAAGTTAATTATCATCATCATCATCATCACCACCACTACCACCTCTGAATCCCTCACAACCTCCAATATAGTACTCTGCACTGTGTAACAAGGGAGCAATTTCCCTTTGTTGTACAACTGATTCTACCTACTAATGAATTATAGATTTCAGATGAAATCTACCCGGATTGCACATTCAAATTCTTAAAGCACTACCAGTGTACTGTGTTCCAATTTTAGGGGGCAAGAGAGTAACTTCTTAACAGTTGCTCAAACCCTAACCCTAGAAAACAATCATTAGTTCTGTATTTATAAAAGTTCCTGGCATAATGTTGGCACACTGTAGACTTTGATAAAAGGTCTGAGAAGTAAAAAGGTTCATATTTCATTACTGTTTTACAGAGAAGACACAGGCTTATAGTGACTTTCCCAAAGTCTAAGAAATAGGAATATTGTCTTTATTGTCTTTGGATAGTTCTTCCTAAGTTAAATTAGGCAAAGTCAAGTTCTATTTTGTGTTTAATAACACAGATACCATTATCTTTAGTAAATGTTTTCTTAGGATATCCAGGGAATGGAAAATTCCTCCAGAGAGCTGCTTGGTTGTTTTCCATGTTACTTAACTGAGGAGTCTCTGCCCATAAGATCTGGTGTATAAGGGAAGTGATGAACAGTGGCTCTCAACCTGAGCAGCTATTTAGAAACACCTAGAGCCCTGAAAATGCCCGAGTGTAGCCCAACTCTGAGATTTTACTTCAAGATAACTCAGAGATTTTGCTTTGGAATAATCTGGTGGGGCCTATGCACCAGAATTCTTAAAGTCTTTCTAAGCTATTCTAGAAAGAGCTTCCATCTAGTTCTTCCTCCATAGTCTCCTATGATTCTATATTCTAATGCTTTCTATGTAGATTATAGATTTAGGCACATTAAAATGCCATGCCCTTTGTAACTTCTGTATAAAAGGGACATTTTTAAATTTTGGAAAATTATGAAGCATGACAGGAATTAATTTGTTCCTCTAAAACATATATAAACACTTGATTTTACAAAAGAAATTCCAGGATTATTCCATAATTATGTCTGAGATACCACTGGTGTGGTAGCAAACAGCCTCTTCATTTAAATGATCAAGCAATCAACTGTCTTTTTCCCTTTTAAATTCACTTAACAGAATGAAGCTTGCCCCAAAGATCTTCCCTTTGAAATTTACAGAATGAGGGGTGCCTGGGTGGCTCAGTCAGTTGAGTGTCTGACTGACTCAGGTCATGATCTTGTAGTCCATGAGTTCAACCCCAGAGTCGGGCTCTGTGCTGAAGCTCAGAGCCTGGAGCCTACTTTGGATTCTGTGTCTGTCTCCCTCTCTGCCCCTCCCCTGCTCAAGCTCTGTCTCTGTCTCTCTCTCAAAAATAAATAAACATTAAAAAAAATGAAATTTACAGAACGATAACCTGAATTCCATACACTGTAATAACAATACAATGTAGAGAGGTAATAAAAATAGTAACCATAATATTGATAATTCTCCTTTTGTTCATTGTATTGGGCTCTTTCGATTAGGATTTGTTGGGGCTAAGTGCCCTTGCACATCACAAGTTCAAAAATGAGTGATAGTTGCACCTGTAGAGATGTGAAGTTTAAATGAAATACTGTGTACTCTAATTTTTATATTAAATTTTTTTTAATTTTATTTAAGTATTCTCTACATCCAGCATGGGAGTTGAACTCACAACCCTGAGATCAAGAGTTGCATGTTCTTCTGAATGAGCCAGCCAGGTTCCCCTCTAATTTTTATGATTGATAGATTATTTTGGTTGAATATCCAAAGTCATCTGGTACCTGCTGCAGATTCTCTGTTGATGTACTAGTCATTTCTTATAATAACACTAACCCCATGTAGTAACAGAGAGAGGTAGGTAAAAGGTCTCTAGGAGCACCTCAGGGAATGGTGAAGACCTCATAAATAGAATACACAGGGAAAACTGGCATGTAAACTACTCCCTCTTCACCACATACATGGTTCTCTTTCCAATTTTTACCTTCCAGAGAGACCACTTTTGTCCAGTTGTGGAATATCTTCTAAGCTCTCCTCTTCAACCTTGAATGATTCAATTGGCAATACTTTTACAATACACTTAGTGTATTTTGTATCAAGGAATTATTTGTGTGCTTGCCATGAGTTATTTCCTTTTACAAACATTATTTGAAATTCACCACTTCTAGAAAGCCTTCCCTGGTTAAGTGGTATATGATCCCATTAACCTTTGGCTATATTTTTAGATGATATATCAGAAACCATATATGTATAGGTATGTGTTGATATCCTATGTATGAGAGCACATGTCAGCATGTTTCTTTATTTCTCCAATTTAAGCACCCAGAGACAATATGTTCAGTGGAGAATACTCTTCCAACTGCCCAGAATATATTTTGTTTCTACCAGCAACCCCCTCATCTAGTTCTTTTCAGATCTCTGTTTGGTTATTTTTGTTCAGGGAAGGTGTCTTTGACTGATTTACATGGTCTTGTAACATCTCTCCAAAGTTTCTTGTATATACTTATTTGGATGATCATTTGATTCATATCTGCCTTTCTTGGTAGGCTGTAACTTTGTGACCCACAAACCCCGAGCTTACATTTGATTTTGTTTACCAGTGTATTTCTAGTATTTAGCCCAGTGCCTGGATCTAATAGGTGACTAATTGCTAAATGACTAGATGAAATAGAAACTCTGTTTTCTCTATGAAGCACAGCTACAGTCTACTTCACACAGGAGTTTTGCAATACTTACTTTTAGAACTCATGGCTTAGGCAATATGTTAAAAAATTAAAAAGTAATGATTAAGAAGATTTAATAAGTGGTTAATTATACAAAAATAATGAATTTTACCAAAAATATTAAATTGAATTTGAAACATAAACTGTACTTTTTAAAAACAGTCACCCATAATCTCATAATATTATTATAGCCATTATTTTCATTTCATCAAAGGATGCTGTCCTTAAGCTGACGTGATTTTAGTTTTAAATGTCTTTAGCTTCCCTTTCCCCACCCACTTCTCTGAGTGATGATAGGCTGCTTCCTAAACTCTGGCTGGAAGTCAGGATCTATGGGAAATAGCCTTTTATTCCTTTGTATCTAAAAAATCAATACTATCTAGAGATAAGACTGCTCTCTGAAATGTTCTCACAAAATAACCCTAGGCTTCCTACCTGTTGTGCCAAGCAACACGCTTAAACTCTGCCTTCAGCCTCAGGAACCAGACCCCATTGTCCCAAATTCAGAGTAATACCTGTCTCATTTAAGACTTTTTCAGTCATAGGATCTTAGTCAAAATCGTAAGAATTGTCCTCGTGGTTTGACCTTTTGTTGCATATGAAAGTTAGAGCATTTTTATTAAATATTTTTTAATGTTTATTTATTTTGAGAGAGAGAGAGAGAGAGCAGGGGAGGGGCAGAGAGAGAGGGAGACACAGAATCCAAAGCAGATTCCAGACTCTGAGCTGTCAGCACAGAGCCTGATGTGGGGCTTGAACTCAGGAACCATGAGATCATGACCTGAGCTGAAGTCAGATGCCTAACCAACTGAGCTACCCAGGTGCCCCTAGAGCATTGTTTTAACAAGAGATTCCTTCATTCTTTTTTTAAAAGTTTATTAGTTATTCATTTTAAGAGAGACAGAGACAGAGACGGAGACAGAGAGAGAGAATGCTCCCATGCACATGGGAGTAGGGCACAGAGAGAGGGAGAGAGAGAATCTCACAAACCATGAGATCATGACCTAAGTCAAAATCAAGAGTCCAAGAGTTGGACACTTAACTAACTGAGCCACTCAGATACCCTAATTCCTTCATTCTTAAAACTACCACATTTACCACTATGGCTCAGTGCCTCTAGACCAAGGCAATTGACCAAGATTCAACTAAAATGTTCAAATATGAAAACAGTTGGATTGATGTAGTGAGCAATTAAAGTCTCCTCCTTATTGATGTTACATGTTCTTTCCAGTATTTCTTAAATTATTGTAGTTGACATACAATGTTATGTTAGTTTCAGATGTAGAATTGAGAATTATATACATTATGAAATCGTTATAATACAAGTGTTGTTATCTTCTGTCACCATATGATGTTATTACAACATTATTGACTATATTCCCTATCTATACTTTTCATACTGTGACCTTATTTATTTTACAATTGGAAGTTTGTACCTCTTAATCCCCTTCACCTTTTTCACCCATCTCCCTATCCCTTCCCCTTTGGCAACCATCAGTTTGTTCTTTGTATTTATAAGTCTGTTCCTGTTTTAATTTTGTTTTATTTTTTTAGATTCCACATATAAGTGAAATAATATGGTATTTGTCTTTGTCTGACTTATTTCACTTAGCATAATACCCTTTAGGTCCATCTATGTTGTCATGAATGACAAGATTTCATCATTTTTTATGGCTGAGTAATATTCCTCTCTGTGTATATGTGTGTGTGTGTGTGTGTGTGTGTGTGTGTGTGTGTGTGTGTTCTTTATCCATTCATTTATTGATGAATACTTAGGTTGCTTCCATATTTTGGCTACTGTAAATAATGCTACAGTAAACATGAGGTGCATCTTTTTGAATTAGTGTTTTAATTTTTTCTGAGTAAATACAGAAGTAGAATTAATGAATGGTATGGTATTTCTGTTTTTAATTTTTTGAGGAAACTGTAATGTTTTCCATAGTGGCTGTAACCAATTTAAATCCTCACCAACAATGCACAAAGTTTCCCTTCTCTTTATATCCTAATCAACACTATTTATTTCTGCATATTCTCTTAATTGGAAGTTCTGAGGGAAACCTGGAGGCAGTTCCATAGCAGCATTTGGTTGAGCCAAGCACCAGTTTACTAATGATCAACAGTAAATGTAGCATATATTTTGGTATCAGTTGGTGCCTTGTAATGGCAGCCTTTACTATCATGCATGTTTTATTTTCTCTTTGTTATGTTTTCCAGAGGGATAACCAATTGGCTGATGAAGTAACAAATGAAAAGTAATCTAACTCCACTGACCCGCTTAACCCTGGATGAGAACAATGGAAAGGAGTAGCCTTTTGCTTTGAAACAGTGGAACAGGTATGGAATAGCTCCTTTCATTGTTGCCTTCCTTTATTTCTTTGCACATCTATTTCCAGACCAGTTAAAAACAGCAAGTTGTTCCTGTTTTGAGAACACAGAATCGGAGTTATAGGAACAGGTACTGTGGGTTATTTCTAACATTTCCAAGTGGTCCCATCTTCAAGTCGCTGTTTATATAAGTATCAATGTGATTAAGAGATAATTATTTTTCTATAATGAGTAATTATGCTAGGGAGAATTATTACTGTTAAACATAGGCTTAGTTAGCATTTTGGATATGTGTTTAGCTTTAAGATACAATGTTATTTGAATAAGGAAATTTTACCTCACTAAATAGATTTCAATGTAGGAATCACAAAAATAATAAGAAAATGGCAAAGCATGTTGGTTTCACCAATGACAGCCATTGAAAGTGTTTTTGCTGCATTTAATGATCTAATTTTCCTTGCCCACCATCACTTTCTCAGTCTTGAAGGAATGCTTTCAAGAAAGGTATAGCTTGATTTTTTCCAATTTTCAGAATTGACATAATAGATATAGGTGAAGCATCTTTTGCTTTGAAAAAAATATTTTATGTCAACATGAAAATTTTAAAACAGCATTTGTAAAACTCCTGGAATTAGAATCTTTGAAATAAGTATTTATATTGAATTGTATACCCATCATCACCGGAGTGCTGAACCTTCTTTCAATTATATCTGTTATCAAAAGACAGATGAGCTATATGTGACTGAATAGTGGTCAGTGCTTTAAGAAATTATGATATTAATGGAATTGTAATGTACCAAAAAGTAATTTAAGTTCAGAAGATTAAATATCATGTACTGGATGATCAAAATTAAATTACTTAATAATTTTGCATGACAACATTTTTTTCTACATTGGATGGCTAATAGATGAGGGACTATGAATAAATAATAAAGACCTGAATTTTACATTGGAGTATTAGAATTCAAAAGGCTACAAAAAAAGAATTCATAAATATTATATTTTACATAAGGAATTTAAAAAAGGTATGGCTCCATTATTTAGTTTAAGGTTATTTAAGGAGAGTTTTTAGATGTTTTGACTATCACTCTGTAGTTAGTATGTTCTCAGGGCATATATCTATATTTATACATTTTTATACAACTAAGTTTTTCACTGAATTACACTGTTGCATTTGAAACTAGATGTCATCTACATCAATAATGTATGAAGTCTGGTTTCTATATCAGCATAGAGACAGGAAAGGAGCCATGTTGTTGCTATTTGATGTACAGAAGGCAAGTTTGCAGTTTTTTGGTCCCTTTGTGTTATAGTCTGTAGAGTCCGCTAACAACTCACCACAGTGACCAACTATTGACCAACTATCTTTCTTGTGTTACAGTACTGATGTAAAAGCGCTTTTTTTTTTTTTAGTACTTTAATCAACAGACTTCATCTGTTTGAAAGGCAATCTTTTGGGAATAGGGCAAAGAAGGTGAAACATAATAATTTCCAAACTCTTTACAACAACCCACTCTGAATATTGTTCAATCCATACCATAAAGCAAGTCAGCTACTGGATTTTATTTAGTAGGAATAGATTACAGTGTTATTGGATTTCTAAAAAAGAAAAAAACATGATTTGAAAAAAATACATAAACCAAAGTAATAGCAAGTTTTCCTGGTGAGTTTCTATGTATGAAATTATTTAAGAAATAGAATCTGCCTTCCTTTTTTCCATTAGGAAGAGGAATGTGTATAGAAGGATAGATCCTAGGCTGTTTCCATGACTATTCTCTGGAAAGGATTAAGGGTAGCCCCCAACTGACCCCATCTCTCTTTTCTATACCTGGGATAAGTTTGAAGGGAGTAGTCTTAGAAAAAAAAAGTCCCAGTCACAATGTCAGAATGTCCTGCCTCCTCTTTCAGCCCCCAAACCCAGAAGTCTTCTTTTCTGTTGATTTATGCAAATAATGGTCAAGAAAGGCAATGGCTACCACGTCTATGCAGATCCAAGGTTAGGCTTACATGCGAGAGCTATAATAGAAATATATGCTAAGTTCTACAGAAATAAATGGTAGTATTATTATCAGCTCAGATTTCATCTTTTCTATGAAGTTCTCCCTAACATTCTCATTCAAGTTAACCACTCATTTTTGATTCAGTTACCCAACAGACATTTATCACACACCTAATATATCCCAGGGACAATGTTGGGCCTCTGTTGGCAGAAAACAGAATCCCTGTCTCCCAGAAAATTCCTTCATCTATCCTCAGTACTTGTTCAACCTCTAAACAGTAGTTTCATTATTGGCTTACAGTTTTGTATCTCATGTTAGTCTGAAATCTCCCTAAAGACTTGGCCTGCATTGCAGGCTTTGACTAAACAATTGAACTGCTGCTGTGAGTATTACCATAACCTGTTTAAAAGATTATCTTCCGTAACCTGTAAATCCTTTTCCTGGATTAGTGACAGCAAGACCCAAGTAGGAAGGAATCAAAGCTGGTCATGCAGCATGATACTCACAACTGTGGAAATTGTGCATGTTTTGTTAAAATTGATTTTAGGACCATCTGTTGATTTATGGGAGCCATGGCATCTGAGAGATGGGTGAAGAGTGAATACATTTTTTCCCTCAAATTGAAACTATTTCTTTGGAATGCTGAATACAAAGATAAATAGATAAAACAAAAACAACTATTTGTCTTATTTTTATTTCTTCTTAGTGTTCCTGAATAGCTCTCCACAAACTTTCTTTATGAAAGGGTCTTAAGATAGATTTATCACTGCTCCTTTTATCTGTACTAGTAATGTTTACACAATATATATAAATGAATCTGTTAGAATATCTTAGTATATTATTGTTATTTCCCCCAAAGTATTAATTCCCAAGTATCAGGAAGCCACATTCACTTTAAAGGATGAGTAGGTGCAATAATTTAAGATTAGCCTCCTTTGGAAGTGCCTTGGGGAAGCCCTGGTGGTGTTTAATTGAGAGAGTACATGACACTTAGGAATTTTGGTTAACAGTGACCAAAACCTAGTGAAAATATGCTCAAAAGAAAAAACATGTGTGTAAATTTGGGTATGGGGAGGAATTTTATTGGTTCCATCTGAGGAAGAGTTGATTGACAAGCTGTGGGAGTGGAAGAGTTGCAAGTGCACCCTGAAACAACTAGAACCACGGGATTGAACTCTACTGGCTGTCTCCCCATCTTCTAGCCACTGCTCCTCTTCTTCAAATCAGTTTCAATTTCTGTCGTTTCAGGCCAGCCAACAATACCTAAATTTTACATTTTACTGATTTTACCATCTGTGAGATTGTCCTATATATAAAAAAATGCTAGGGGAGGACTCTGATTGGTCTGCCTTGGTACCCACTCTTGGTCTACTCAACTGAGATCAGGTAAGACTGAGGCAAGTGTCAGGAAAGGCATATGTTGCAATGGGGACCTAAGCATTCCTCAGAGAAAGGACAACTAGTACACTAATAAGTAAAGTCTGCTACAATGATCTATGGCCCAAATTTCCCAAAAAGCATTTGTTAAGTTGGCTTAGATGATCTCTAACTCCATATCTTACAGTCCTAAAATTTCAATCATTAGTTGATATATTCTTAGTTTGTGACTCTGGGGATCTTGCTAACCAGTGACATCTTAAAATCTCAGAGAGACAAGTAGGATGACTGTGGACCTACTCCTTGTCCACAAAGCCACACAGAAATCCCTATCTTCCAAACCCACTCATTTGTGGCATTTAGTATGACTTGTAGAAGCCTACTGGTTGCCTTCATTCCTGGCAACCACAGGTGTATGAATGGTGCAGAGCATCAGTATCCTGAGCATATCTCTGTGTGGTGGCAGTAGGACAGAGGAGACAGAGAAGGAAGTAGGGAGGGTGTCAGTTACTCAGGCAATTCTTCCTTCAATTGTGAATAATCAGCTGGTCTGTGGTTGCAGGATAGGGCTGACCTGTCAGCCTGGAATACAGAGATGAATGGCATACCCCAAGTCTTGAATTGCTTACTCCCTAGGAAGTTGTAATGGGTAGACAAGAAAGGTAAACTAGCACAGCAATGAAAATAAGTGCTATAATTTACTGAATGGCTGCTAGTCAGTATGAGCATCAGTTAGATTTGTTTTGTAGCTCGCAAAGTAAGGATTCCTTTTCCTCTTGGTGAAGGTCCTTGGGTGAACCAGGAATTTGGGACGAGGCTCCTTCTGGCCTCTAGGGACACTCTTTTCACAGGTTGCTAATTGAGGAAGGAACAATGAGCTGTGCCACAAAACAAGCATTTGTCCTTGGTGCCTCTAGGCAAGATTTTTGCCTCGGTCTTCCTTTTCTTTCTTTCTTTTTTTTTTTTTAAGTTAATTTTTTTGAGAGAGAGCACAAGTGGGGTGGGGGCATTCACTCTTACAGCACTTGCTGTACAAGGCCCAATGCCAAGAAATGGACAATGATTTTCAAGGAACTTCTAGTCAGGGGAGCTTACAATCTAAGTAGCTTTTATTTTCCTTATTTTGTTTTTGTGACAAAATTTAACATTTACTCTTTGAACTGTTTTTAAGGGTACTATTTAGTGACATCAAGTACAATCACAGTGTTTTCTAATCATCACTACTATTTCCAGAACTTCTTCATCATCCCAAACAGAAACTCTATGCCCATTAAATACTAATTCCCCATGTCCCCCAGCCCCTAGTAACCTTTATTCTACTTTGTGTCTTTATAAATTTACTTATTCAAGATATCTCATATATGAGGAATTATACAATATTTGTCCTTTTGTAACTGATTTATTTCACTTAGTATAATGTTTTCAAGGTTCATCTGTGCTGTGGCATGTGTCAAAATTCCATTTCTTTTTATGGCTGAATAATATTCCATTGTGTGTATGTACCATATTTTCATTCACCTGTTGATGGACATTTGGATTGTCTCTACCTTTTGGCTATTATGAACAATGGTGCTATGAACAATGGCTTATGTCTTTGTTTCTTAATATATGAATACACTGAATTATTACAGCAACTCCATGATTTTAGGTACATTTCTATCTCCAGTTTACAGATAGGGAAGGTCATGCAGCTGGTCATGGCCAGGCCAAATCGACTACAGTGCACTCTCAGAATTACATACTGAGCTGCTTTTAATAAAAGTAGTTATCTTTTTCTATCCTGTGATGTGGGCTTTATTACCCTTTTATAAATGGAGGTTTAGAGAGATTAAGTGGTGGATACAGGTATGCCTCCAGGTATGCTTGCTTCTCTTCACCTTCCCTAGAGCCAAAGCATGGCAGGTAGATGGCTCCTTGGGTCAGATAGCCCAGCCCCTTCTTTATAAACCATAGGGAAAGGATCTATCTCAAGTGCAAAACCCATGAGCACTGTGGGGTCTTTGGCATCCATAGCTGCAGAGAAGTTCTAACCTGGCACTCAGATGATTTTTTTTCCCCCTGATATTTATAAAAGTTGTCTTTTATTGTAAAATGGAAGATTATTTCCATTGTCTGGCTAAATCGGGAAAACATACATAAAAGGAGCTATGCAAATTCTGGCAAACAAAAAAATCTACATATGCCTGACCTGTGAGGATTCATTTTCAACAATTCTGAACTGGCTGGGTATTTAGATTACATTTCTAACCATGTGGACAAAGCCATATTCCATTTACATGGCTGCCTATAGCCTTTAACACCCTGACTTGAAGCTCCACTTTTGGCTCTCCTAACCCTTTTCTCCTCTTCTTTTGTGGCTGGCACAAAAATGTATTTCAGATTGTCATTTTACAAAAGGTTAAAAATAAACTATCTTTTCTTTAGAGAGTGGGATCCAGTATGCATAACCTTCATGGCTATTTCCCCTCTTTGTTTTGCAGCCTGAGAAAATGGCATGTAACATACCTAACCAAAGACAGCGGACTATGTCTACATCTGGAGAAGCTCTATATGAAGTTCTTGGTCTGCAAAAGGGAGCATCAAATGAAGAAATAAAGAAAACTTACAGGTACAGAGGAAGTTCAATGATGACATTTCTTATACCACTAGTGATAGTTATTTTGTGATAGGCATGTGCTCCCAATTAAAGACATAAACTTCTTGCCAAAACCAAGTCATCGGTGTTTTGAACCTGATGTTCCCTGTTCTACAAAATAGGCAGTTAGGAATAGACAAGTGTGACACTGACTTTTAAAAAGAATGCTCTCATGATTTGGGGCCTTAGGAAACAGAAGCCTGTGTTCTAGGCCTGCAGTGTCAGAGAGAGAGAGAGGTCACGGAGAATGACCAGGAGTTTTAACTTAACCCAAATGATAGACCATCATGGAACCTGGTAGAGGGATTTTAAAAAAGCTGGAGTTGGGGGAGCAGGGAGGGAGGCTTGTCACTATTCCTGTATTATACAGTATGCTTTTCAAGTCTTCAATTTTGATTTTTCATACCTGATCTTGTTCCAAGTTAGCTATTTTTGGGAAAAACTCAAATATGTTTTTCTTTAAAGCTCCAAGGAATAAAGAAAAAAGTGTTGATTACAAAATAGTTACTTACAGCACAAAATTTGGAAATTACTCAAAATGAAGACAATAACATTTATCCATAATTCTATCTCTAGCAGTAATTATTGATATTTTGTTTTTTTCTCGTTTTTTTTTTTTTTTTGTCTAGAAAAAATCAGATTGGATTCACTGATACCCTCTATCTTTTCCAAGGTTCTGTCATGAAAATATCTTGGTATTACTAAATATTGATTTTTTTTAATGACCGTAGCCTATGGCTATTCTGTAATTATTTTATGAGATATTTTTTGAAGTTTAAGTTCTTTTAATTTTCCTCATACTTAATATCCCTGTACACAAATCATGATGCCTATTTCCAAGTATTTCATTATTTTCTTATTGAGGAATAAAGATCTGCCTTTAGAGAGAAAAAAATAAATGAAAATATAAAAGAAAGTTTCTCTTGATTTGACTTTGAATTAGGTTTTTAAAACTTATTGTACTTTATTTGACATATTGCAGTTTAGAATTTTTAAGTGGGCAAATTTCCTTTATGGATTTTGTTTTATTTGTCATGTTTAAAAAGCCACTCTCAATTACAATAAAAATACTAACCCATGTCTTATTCCAGTACATTTATAACTTATTTTTATATTAAATCTTTGATCCATTTGGAGTTTATTTTGATGTAAGTAATGAAGGTAGGAGTCTAGATTTATTTTTTCACAAATCACTAGCCCACCAATATTTATTGATTTCACTGTTTTTACCTACTGATGGGAAATTCTTTGGCTTTGGATTGGAACCTTCACCATGTGCTAAACTGTGGTACCTGAAATGCCTTCAAGAAGCATGTGCTGGAGAATAAATGACAGAGGTGAAATTGCCATTTGTATCCAAATAGTTACATGAAAATGGTCAAGGAGTTTAATCAAAGTCAATATCAATCTTCTAGTTTACATTTCACTTAAGGTGCTGGGGACAGTAAGTCTTCACTGTTTCACTGCTCCCCAGAGTTATTTAGGAGTGTGCCTAGGAGCTGCTCAGCCTCCTCTGGGTGGAAACCCATAGCTGAGAGTTACTAAACTTGACCCTTAAGGCTTCAGGCTGAGACACTATGCTGGAGGTGGGGGCTTGGAATCAAAGCAATTGCACGGCAAGCTTACTACCTCTAAAGATGCTTCCCAAAATGAGAAAAAAAGTGATATCTAACTACCTTGTAAACTTTAAAACCCACTTTACTTTACAAATGTGACTTTTAATTGCCTCAATTAATTTTCTAAGCTAAAATTTCAGGTCATATCCTAATTAAGGCACTAATTATGCTGAGTTGTTTGCAAGTTTAATAATTACAACCTAAAGTCTTTTCATGTAATCAGCGTCTTGCTATTAATTTTGTTTTAATGTCATACAAACATCATTTTTTTCAGCTGATTAAGGTGATAGTATGCTGCCAAAAGCATCTACTTCTATCTAAATTACACATTTGTATTCTGCAAGTTATTCAAAATGTATGAGCAGGCTGAAAATCCACTGAGAACATTATTCTTACATTTAGAGATCGGGATCAAAGCAGTCACAATACAGTGAAATTAAAAGTCAGTGAAAGTTGGGGCGCCTGGGTGGCTCAGTTGGTTAAGGGTCCGACTTCAGCTCAGGTCACGATCTCGCAGTCTGTGAGTCTGAGCCCCGCGTCGGGCTCTGGGCTGATGGCTCAGAGCCTGGAGCCTGCTTCTAATTCTGTGTCTCCCTCTCTCTCTCTGCCCCTCCCCCATTCATGCTCTGTCTCTCTCTGTCTCAAAAATAAATAAACATTAAAAAAATTTTTTAAAAATCAGTGAAAGTTAATAAAATTACAAATTATTGAATCCATACACTGCTTGACCACTGTTGGAATTCTTGGTTGTGCCCCTGAAAGCAAATCTGAATTAGAAGATTTCCTTCTTCTTTTACATTTTATTTTTGACTAGATAATATATTCATCTGATTAAAATGAAAATATGCAAGCACATATACAAAAAAGAGTTTCTCTCCCGCCTCATATTCCCCAGATTCCCTCCTCAGGGAAGGCAATTTTTGTGTACCTGTCTAGAGAGATTTTAGGCCTATATAAGCTTATATAGAGACCTTCTGATCTGAGCAAAATGATGTAGACTTGTTTGTCTCTGCTTCTTCTTGCCAAGCATGACTAAAAGCTTTGGAAATAACATAAGAGACAACTAAAAGGTAGAAGGAGGAAGATGAATTAGTTAGGGACCAGAGGACCAAGGGAACGACACAGTGGCATGGCATTCAAGAGAAAGTAACCCAGACCCAGCCTTTCCTGACACCAAATCTAGCAAGAGAAGGGGGCCAAATAGCTTTATGCTTCCTCCAACCTGAGTAAGAGTCCTGCCAATAATTCTAGCCTAGAGGAAATAGCAAGGGGAACCAACTAAATGTTTCCCTAACAATAACCCACCAAAGAACTTTCCCACCAGGCAGAGACTCCCCTCTCCCAACCCAGGGACTCCACTTGACAGGGGACATTAGCAAGCAGGTTCCTGCCACAACAAGCACCCAGTCCCAAAAGTCCTTCTTGTCTCTGCAGGCTGGAGATTTCCTTCCCCCACCTAAAGGCACCAGGCCACTCATCTCAGAAAGCTCCTTCACTTTCTCAACTAGTACCAACAAGTACCAGTGGGGGTCCCAGAGGCAGGAGAGAAACCAAGAAGACCAACATAGTACTATCAAGTCTCTCAAAATTAGACTATCTTTGGAACCACAGCCCATAAAAAGTAGGCTATAACCAATATGTTAAATCTAAACAGAGTAACAGTCTGTTAAAATTAAAAATTTAAGTAGGACCCAGAGTTTCCTCACTTAATAGCCAAAATGTCCAGATACAATTAAAATCATTTATCATACAAAAAAATAAAACAAACAAGAAAATCTCAACATGAATGAGAAAAGATAATCCTCTGATTCCCACACTGAGATGAACCAGAGATTAGAATTATCTGACAAGTAGCCATCATAAGAAAAATTCAACAAGCAATTACAAATGCTCTTGAAATGAGTGAAAAGGGAAAATTTCAGAAAAGAGGTAGGAATTATAAAAAAGAACCAATGAAAATTATAGCACTGACAAAATAATAGAAATAATAAAAACGACTGATGAGTTCAATAGCAGAGTGCAGCTTACAGAGGGTAGAATCAGTGAAGTTGAGGACAGATCCATAGAATTTACCCAATCTGAACAACAGAGAGAAAATAAACCAAAAACAAACAAGCAGGGCCTCAGGAACCTGCGAGACCATAACAAAAGATCCAACATTTGTAACATTGGTGTCCTAGAAGAAGAGAAAGATAATGGGACTGAAAGAATATTCAAAGAAATAATGACTGAAAATTTCCCAAATACAACAAAACATATAAATCCACAGATCAAGCAGCTAAGTGAATTAGAAATAGGATGAATTCAAAGAAATCCATGCCCAGACACATAGTAATTACACTTCTGAAAACTAAAGACAAAGAAAATATCTTGAAAGCAGCCAGAAAGAAACAACACATTACCTATAGGGGGATGCCAATTCAAAAGACAACAGATTTCTCATCTGAAATAACAGAGGCCAGAAGAAGTGATACACTGTTTTTCAAGTGCTGAAAGAAAATTACTGTAAACTGCAAATTCTGTATTTGATGAAACTATACCTCAGGAATTAAGGGGAAATAAAGACATTCTCACATGAAGGAAAACTAAAAGAATTTGTCACTTAGCCATATTTATTCTTCAAGAATGGCTAAAGGACACATTACAAAAGAAATAATAAAGGAAGAAATCTTGCATCATTAGGAAGTAAGAAAGAGCAATGGAAAGGCAGAAATATAGGTAAGTACAATATACTATCTCCAGAAATTTTCTAAATTATATATGACAATTGGCACAAAAATTATAACACTATCTGATACTCAAGACAATGATATTTAAAAGTGGGGAGGATATGGAAACCTAAATGAAAAGTTTCTGCACTTCACTCAAATTGGAAAACATTGCTATCAGTAGAATGTGATGAGTTGTATATATATATATATATATATATATATATTCAACCACTAAGAAAACTATACAAAGTAATACACTTCAAAACACTATAATAAGGCTCTTCAGCTCTGGGAGATTTCATTGAGGTTCTAGCCACCAGATTTCCAAGGATGCCCTTATGTACCCAGACTCCCAGCCCTGAATAGTAGACTGTGGTGGCTCAAGATGCATCCCTATCATAGCCCTAAAACAAAGCTACCTGATTGTGTTCTCTTTGGTAACTTGAATGAGGTAAATATAGCTCACCATTCTACTGCTGCTCAGCAAGCACTTCAGGTGTGTAATTAGATCCTTCTTTTTTTGGTACTTTTTTTGGTACTGACTGACACATAAAAATCCTTCACTCCAAATCCAGTAGATTGTTGATCTACACATACTGTTACCCAATTATAATGAAGCCAGGAAGGCTGATCAGAGCATGTAGCATGTAGTATGTCTAGACTCTCTTAGATTCTTAATGACTTCATAACAACAAGTCTAGTTCATTATTCAACAAATATTTATTGAGCACTGTTTTAGGCACTGAGAAAAGTGCAGTGAAAAAAGATGAAATCCCTACATTCTTGAAGCCTATATTCTGGGCTGGGGGAGTAGGGAGGCCTAAAAATAGCTAAATAAACTATACAGCCTAGTAGATATTGGCAAGTACTATGGAGAAAAGCGAAGCAGGTAGTATTGATTTTAACACTAAAATCCCTCTGTTGCAGTGCATTTTAAGTATAAAGTAGCAGTTAAGAATGTAGGGTATGAAGTCAGAAAGACCTGGATTCAAACCCTTTCTCTTCACCTCATTTTATTCATAAGTAAAATGCAGATAACAGTACTGACCTCAGAGGGTTGTTAGGTTTGAATGAGGTGATACATGTAAAGGGTTTAGCCAAGTTTTGGGACACAGTTACTGGGCATCACAAAAAAATACATAAGGCATCAGAGAAAAAGGCATTCTTAAAAGTTAGCTGGGGTATGAATACAAGGAGACTCTCCAAGGAGTATGTGTGTGTGTGTGTGTGTGTGTGTGTGTGTGTACGCGTGTGCATGCTTCCAAGTGCATGTGTGAGAGTGTGTGCATGTGTGTATGTGCATACGGGTGACTGGGTGTTTAGATTCTGTGACATTTAAATTCTAGTGAATACACTTAAAAGAGTGTTAACAACTATTTTATTTTAACATGTTAATGTCTGTAATATGCTGAAAATTACACCTTTGCATCTGTTTTATCTTACAAAAAATTTAGATACCAAGTTAAAAATGTTGAAGGGACAATTTCTCAAAATTACTTTAAGGAACACATAAGCAAAAAATTAGAATCTAATTGAGAGAGAGAGAGAGAGAAAGAGAAAGAAACCTAAACATCATACCCAAAATGATTACAAGGAGCCATTTAGGTAAATTTGGGAGAGAGGCCTGAGGGCCTTCCCTGAGGCCCTTTGTAGGTCCGATGTTGTTCAATCAGAGCATAAAACCCTCACAGGTTGTGAAATTCACTCTTCTTTTCTCCCTCTCACATTCCATGAATTCCCTGAGGCCAGGCATTATGTCTTGTCTTCCACTGCACTTTTATTAGTTCTAGCTAATATTTACCAAATTCAAAAATGCTTTGGTCAACAAAATGATTTTGCCTGTGGTATATGTCTGTGTCTCTTTAATTATATTCTCAGCTTCTTCAGGACCATTTCTCAAGGGTTTTGTCACCTAGATGTCACCTAGATGTCACCTAGTCATTCACTGACCCAGTAAAGAGAGGGACAGCTCACCAAAGAAAGACCATAGTTTCAGATTGGGACACGGTGCATTTTTTTTTTATGGCTATAAGACCTTCAGGTAAAATGTAGTTAGGGGATAAAAAAGGGAAAACTCTGAGAAAAATAGAGCCAGTTATGTAATATCGAGAATGTGAGTCTTGAGTATTCAAAATCTCATATGGAGCTTAAATGTTTTTATTTACACCGATGTGTGCATTTTTGTAACAAGATTAAGTTACAAGATTAAGTAACAAGTTAAAAATGTTGAAAGGACAATTTCTCAAAATTATTTTAAGAATAGATTAATATGCCCAAAAAGGAAGCCACCTGGTTCTTCTAGTGTTTTGGGGACAAGAGCCTAGCAATGTGCTGGCCTACTAGATGAGAAATCAGACAAAGATCTAGCCCTTCCTTAGCCCCTCAGAATACCACAAAATCAGAGTGAGCTAGTTTTATACATTAGCACCTGGGTTTCTGTGCTTCATGAAAGTGCTGAATTTATCCTTGTTGATGAGGTACCAAATATCCTGGTTCACAGGGCAGCAGGGACTTGATTTTTCTATTGCATTCAACTTCACATGGAACATTCTGGAAATCATCCTCCATCTCTGAAGAGGTGAGTTCTCAGAGTAGACCAACATGAGGCAAATGTTATGTTCACAAGAAGCAGGAAAGTGTGTCATTTCCATAGTGATCTATGGCAACCTCAATCTGTGGTGCTCTTATCCATCTTTATTAGCAATTATAGGTCAAAACAGAGGCTGCTTATGAATAAAGTGTAAATGTCAGGGGAATGCATAGCTAATAGAAGAATTGTAAATATTTACAAGGCAAAGTGATGATTCAAGCTCACAAGATAAACTGAAATTAATCTCTATCAGTACTAATTTGTTTCCTGAATTCTAAAACCTTCCACTAAAAAGAAGAGTATATGAGGCTATGTCAGTTATCTTTCAGGTCAGGGGCATATCCTCCCTTCTCCCATGGAAAATCTACTTGGTCCTCCCAGTTCTTCATGCAACTTCATTTGTTCCTAGGCACTACAATCATTATGATCAATGACTTTTCTTTCCATTCATTCATTCAATGCCTATTTGTATTGGATACTTATTTATATTATACTATGAGAAAATGAATATAAGTATCTATCTATATATCTGTAACTACCTGAATACATGTAATTTGTACCACTTAAAAATCTTACCTTATAAAGAGTTAGACTTAGTAAGGTTAAAAGATATATACAGAATGACAAGCAAAATAAGGGAGACTGTGGTGAGTAAAATAGACTGACTAGAGTATAGAGTTCATATTAATCATTTAAACGAAAGTGAATGCTTCATTCCATCATTCATTCTTGTCCTAGGTACTGTGCCAGTATCTATAAGGAAATCATTGTCACTGACCTCATGTAACTTGAGATATAATGCAGGAAACAGAAATGAATCAAATGTTGATAAAAATTAGTATATAATTACCAATGAGATAAAATATTTTGGGGAAAAAAAGCATTGCTCCATGAGAATTTATAACAAAGAAGCTAATTTTGGACTCAGGAGTATGGAAGTCTTCCCTGAGAAAGTGAATGCAGTCTTTCTTCACTTATTCATTCTTTTTTCTTTTTGCTCCTCTGACTGGATAATTTCCAATGTCCTATCCTCCAGGTTGCTGATTCTTTCTCCTACATGGTTGAGTCTACTTTTGAACTCTCTATTGAATTCTTCAGCTCAGTTACTGTATTTTCAACTCTAAGCTTTCTGTTTGGATTTTTTGATGGTTGCTATTTCCTTGTCAAATTTCTCATTTTGTTCATGTGTTGTTTTCCTAATTTTGTTTGTTTAGGTTTTCTTTTAGTTTACTAAACTTCCTTAAAGAGATTATTCCAAATTCTTTGACCATTCATAGATCTCCATTTCTTTAGGATCTGTTATTAGAACTTTATTAGTTTCCTTTGATGGTGTTATATTTACCTGATTTTTCATGATCCTTGATTCCTTTCTTTGGTACCTGTGCCTTTGAGTAGTGGGATTCCTATTCCAGACTTTACAGGTTTGCTTTGGCAAAAACAGTTTTTCACCAGTCAACTAAGTTTGGGTGTATCTGCTGATGATGTTTTTGAGCAAGTGGGGCCTCCTATTATGGCCTATTTGGGGGTAAAGCCACTGTCTGGGCTCTGAGGACAAGCAAGAGGGTCTGTGCCACTGGCTAAGAACAGCTGAATGGGACCATTGGCTTGGTTTCCTACCCAATCAAGGGGTGTAGAATAGGCTCTGCAGTTGTCTGAATTTTCTGGTCAGGCTTACTAAATGGTCAGGACTGGGCATTGTATTCAGTGGTAGATGGGTTTATGAATTAGCTTCCCTGACCTGGCAGAGCAGCAGACCAGGGCTCAGGGCTTATACAGCTCTTTTGGGGGCCCAAATCAAGCCTGAGTGTGCACTGAATTCCCTGGTTATGTAAGGCCACTGGTTTTGCTCCACAGATGATAGAAGTTTCAGGGTATGTTCCCTGTTCAAGTGCCACTGTACAGAGGGCTATTGAATGTACTAGGCAACTTCTGTGTGCTCTGGTTAGCTTCCTTGGTAGGACAGGCTGAATGCTATATTTAGTGATGAGCAGGTCTATGAATTAGATTTCCTGAACAGGCACAGTAGGGGGGTAGCTCTAAAACTAGTACATTTCTTTGTTGTCTTAAGTCAACCTAAGCTCCCCAAGCTCCCCGGCCAAACAGGGCTACTGGATTTACCCTGCAA
The DNA here is from genome assembly GCF_018350155.1 of Leopardus geoffroyi. NCBI lineage: Eukaryota > Metazoa > Chordata > Mammalia > Carnivora > Felidae > Leopardus > Leopardus geoffroyi. The sequence goes on along the minus strand of NC_059338.1, from coordinate 137,332,401 downwards.
ACTATTGTCTGTCTTCTCTTCTCTCTGCCCAAACGGTGCTAGGCTGCACAGCTTCAAGTTGTTGCTGGCCCTCTGGTCAGATGGGGCTGGAGAACTTTCTCCACAAGGGGTGGGGTTATATCTCAGCCCCCTTGCTGAGACAGGTGGGAATGGGAGTGGATGATCCAGGCTCCTCTCAATTTCCCAAACAGACTCTAGTTGAGAGAGGCCAGGTACTACCCTTAGCCTTTCCTTTCAATTAATATGCCTGCCTGTGCACAACACAGGAAGCCTCCATGCCTGGTACTGGCATTGTTCTGCAGGTGATCAGCTCTGCCTGTCTACTTCTTGGCTCGAGTGCTACTGGGCTACACAGCTTTCAGGAGTTGTCAACAGCTTTTCTGATCAGATGGGGATGAAGGCACTCCCCACAGAAAGTGAGGCTGTGACTCAGCACCCTGCCTGGGTAAAAGCAAACCAATCTCTAGGCCTGGCAAAACTCCTCATTTGAGGATCCAAATCAGGCAAATCTGGACCCTGCCAGGTTCCCTGGTCAGAGTGCACCCCCAACTTAGTTCTGCAGATGAGCAAAACTGCTGGTTAGGATTACAACTTGGGCACTGCAGGTATGAACTCAGTCTCCCAAGTTCTATGTGCTGGTTGTTGTAATTCCCTTACTCCTTCATCATTATAGTAAGATTCCCAGTGCCTGGGCCCCAAAAAATCCCTTGCAATACTTGTGATTCAAGACTAGAGGAGAGCTCCTATAAAGTGACCCACAAGGCTGGGGGAGATTGGTTGTCTCCCCCTGGGTTCTCTTCATCCACTGGAGGAACCTGAGGCTCAGGGAGATCTCTCCATTTGGGGTTGTGCTGTCTTAGGGAGGGGGCAATGTGTTAATGTGTAACCACTTCTCTTCCCTTCTAATGAAGTTTGTCTTGGTCTGAGGTGCAGGGGAGTACTTCAGCCTCACCCCCATGTTCTAGGATTCTCTCAGTGTTGTCTTTTTTTAAAATAGATGTTAGTAGTTGTTCTTTCAAGGGGAAGTGAAGTCAGGAACCACCTATGTCAACATCTTGGTGACATCACCTCTATACTGCCTTGATTTTATTACAATTTACACCAATTTCTTGAAGGTAATAAAAAAAAAAGCCAGAAAGGCAAGCCCAAGAGCCACAATGAAGCAATGATAACAAGAATAATAAAAATAACCAGTATAAATGGAATACTTATTATGTGCCAGGCACTGTGTTCAGTGATTTGTATTCATTTTTCTATTTAATTCTCACATCTCTAGTGTAGGTACTTTGTTATATTCATTTTACAGTTTTCTCAACCTCCTATAAGGGTAAGTTAAGTAGCTGTCCAAAGTTACACAGCAGTACATAGTGGAGTTAATACTGGCAATGGGTTGTCTTACTCTAGAACCCACTGCTTTCAATTACTACATCTTTGATTTTAGAACAGCTCCCATGAATCCCAAAGATTCAAAGACCAGATTCTGAGTGATGAGTCATTCTGGAAAATGGAGTAAAGGTTAATGTCTGAGAAGAAAGTCTAGGGATGAAATTCAGGGTTCTTATCCCCAGTTGGGATTTAAAGATGGAAGTAGGGAGAGGAATCCAGAATGAGCATAGAGGTTTAAGTTACAAACAATGTGGGTAAGTGGGTCCACTATTGGCACAGCCTGGGAATGACTGTACATCCCAGCTAATATGATATCTGTCCTTTCACTAGACAGAGTAGCTTTTGGTACTGACAGCAAGGTTCTGTATATTTGATAGTTAAAAGAGTAAGATCTGCCAAGGAATCCTTATAGGTCATAAGGTAAGGCAATGCACCTTTTCCTGGCAATACTATTAAGTCCAATTGCTTCTTAAGTCATCTGTTGATAAACTAAAATCGTGTCATCATTCAGCATATGTTACCTTCCAATATTCTGCACCTTTAGCTATTTCTGATGGACTAAGTGCTTAATAAATAACTGGTAAATAAATGCATGAATAAAATCATAAATGAGAAAAAGCAATGTTTGTCTTCTTGTGTGCTTTAGCAATGGGCATTGAGCCAAATAATCTCATACAGTAATTGAAAGAAATTACGTGAACATAAATTTAAAAGTAGGGGTATGAAGGTACAACACTGTTAGACTTCATTAAAAATTGTTAATCTATTAGGTACCAAAATATTCCTTAAATCTTCTTAATGTCTATCAGTATTCTCCTAACATAAGCATAAATAATCCAAGTATACTTTCAAATGAATATGTTTTCCATAAACCTCAATACATTTTACTGAAATTGGTATAGATACTAAAACTATCAGTAGATGATTATGACAGTGAAAGTGGTGGAATAAGGAACTCTAAAAGTCAGCTCTTCCATAAAAACAACTAAAAATCTGAAAAGAACTGTCAGAATCAAACTTTTCAGAATCTGGAAATTAACCAAAAGCCTATGGCAATTGAGCTGTACTTATATATATATATATATATATTTTTTTTTTTTTAACATTAACTATTGATAAGAATGATGATTTTCAGGGCATTTTAGGTTGCCTTAGTCCCATACCCTGCTTCTCAGCTCAGTGGTAAACTTGAAAATAACTGCTAGCACTCCCAGTAAGAATACTAGTAGTGGTACCAGAGGATTGCAAAAAGACCTAATTTTCAAATAATTATCATTTGTTAATCTGTGTGGGCTCTCTGAAAAACCCACTCAAAAGGCTTGTCTTTTCTCACCTAAATCAAATTGTCAGCGCTAAAGCCAACATGAGAGGGCAGGGGGGACATTTGTTGAAAATATTTACAGGAAAATTTTTAGTTATTGATACCTGAGGTAATGGATAACAGTTGGCACAACAGTAAACTTATTAAAAAAAACTTGGGAGAAAAGGCTGATGAATGAGATGTTTTGGGGAAGTAGGGCTTTGAAAAGTTCTGACATATCCCAGGGAATCTAGAAGCTCCTCACCTGCTCACAGGTGTGCACACACTCAGGAAAGACCGGAGAAAGAACTCAAGAACTAGGGTTGCCTGGGGGGCTCAGGCAGTTAACCGTCCAACTTTGGCTCAGGTCATGATCTCATGGTTTGTGGGCTCGAGCCCCGCGTCAGACTCTGTGCTGACAGCTCAGAGCCTAGAGCCTGCTTCAGATTCTGTGTCTCCCTCTCTCTCTCTGCCCCTCTCCCACTCAAGCTCTGTCTCTCAAAAATAAATAAACACTAGAAACAAAGAAATATATATATATATGTATATATGCCTAATAACAAAGCCCCAAAATACATGCAGAAAAACCTGATGGAACTAAAGGGAGAGACAGATAGTTCAACAATTGTAACTGGAGACTTCAACACCTCACTTTCAATAGTGGACAGAACAACTAGGCAGAAGATCAGCAAGGAAACATAAGACTTGTACAATACTATAAATCAACTAGAATTACTAGACATCTATAGAACACTCTACCCAATAATACAAGTACATGTGGGATATTCTCCAAGTTTAACAATGTTAGGCCACAAAACAAGTATCAATAAATTCAGAAACATTTAAGTCAAATGAAGTATGTTCTCTTGTCACAATGGAATAAAATTTGAAATCAATAACAGAAGGAAATTTGCAAAATTCAGAAACATGTAGAAATTAAACAATACACTCCTCAATAACTAATGGGTCAAAGAAGAAATCACAGGGTAAATTGGAAATACTACGGGATCGATGAAAGAAAAAACATATCATACCAAAACATATGGGATGCAGTGAAAGCAATTCTCAGAAGGGAATTCAGAATGGCAAATGCCTACATTCAAAAGGAAGAAAGATCTCAAATAATTTAAACTTCCATTTTAAGAAACCAGAAGAATCACAAACTAGACCAAAAGCAGGAGGGAAAAAAGAATAGTGAATATTAGAGTGGAAACAAATAAAATAGGGAATAGAAGAATGAGAAAATCCACAAAACCCAAAACTGGTTATTTGAAAATACGGACAACATCGAAGTCATTGCAAATGACAAGATTTTCTTCTTCTTCCAGACTATGGAGAGAGCGCCAATGTTCATCAACTGATGAATGTATAAAGAAGATGTGGTGTATATATACAATGGAATATTACTCAGCCATCAAGAAGTATGAAATCTTGTCATTTGCAATGATGTGATGGAGCTTGAGTGTATTTTGCTAAGTGAAATAAGTCAAACAGAAAGACAAATACCATATGATTTCACTCATTTGTGGAATTTAAGAAACACAAAATATAAATATATGGGAGGGGGAAAAAAGAAAAGAGAGAGAAACAAACCATAAGAGACTCTTAAAGATACAGAACAAACTGAGGGTTGATGGAGGGAGGTGGGTAGGGGATAAGCTAGATGGGTGAAGGGTGTTAAGGAGGACACTTGTTGTGATGAGCACTGGGTGTTGAATGTAAGTGATGAATTACTGAATTCTATTCCTGAAACCAATATTGCACTGTATGTTAACTAACTAGAATATAAATAAAAATTTGTAAAGAAAAAAAGAAAAAGATATTCCATGCTCATAGGTTGGAAGATTTAATACTGTTAAAATGTCCATACAACTGAAGGCAATCTACAGATTCAATGCAATACCTATCAAAATTCCAATAGCATTTTTCACACAAATAGAACAAAGAATCTTCAAATTTGTTTGGAAGCACAAGAGATGCATAATAGCCAAAGCAATCTTGAGAAAGAAGAACAAAGTTGAAAGTATCATGCTTTGTGATTTCAAGCTATGTTTACAAAGCCTATAATAATTAAAATAGTGCAATATTGGCATAAAAACAGACACAGATTCATGGGTACAATAGAGAGCTCAGGAATAAATCCAGGCACATATGGCCAATTAACTTACAACAAAAGAAGCAAGAATATACCATGGGGAAAGAACAGTCTCTTCAACAAATAGTGCTGGGAAAACTGGAAAGCTACATGCAAAAGAATGAAACTTGACCACCATCTTACACCACACACAAACATCACCTCAAAATAAATTAAAGATCTGAATGTAAGACCTGAAATCCTAAAACTCCTAGCAGAAAACTTAGGCAGTAAACTCTTGGACATGGATCTTGGTGATGCTTTCTGGATTTGTCAACAAAAGCAAAAGCAATTAGAGCAAAAATAAACAAGTGGGACTACATAAAACTGAAAAGATTTTGTATAGCAAAGGAAACCATCAACAAAATGAAAAGTCAACTTACCTAATGAAAGAAAATATTTGCAAATCATATGTCCACTAAAGGATCAATATCAAAAGTTTATAAAGAAAATGTAAAACTCAATAGCAAACAACCAAACAATCTAATTTAAAAATGGGAAGAAGATCTGATTAGATAATTTTCCAAGAAGATCTACAGATGGTCAACAGTTATAGGAAAAGATGCTCATCACTAATAATTGGGAAAATGCAAATCAAAACCACAGTGATATACTAATAAAAAAGTAGCAGAAAGAGAAATTAAGAAAACAATCCCATTTAAAATTGCACCAAACAGCCTCCCGAAATCTAGGAATAAACCTAACCAAGGAGGTGAAAGACCTTTCACAACTATAAAATCTTGATGAAAAAACTGAAATGGCACCAAAAAATGGACAGATATACATGATTATGTATTAGAAGAATTAATATCATTAAAATGTCCATACTACCCAAAGCAATCTACAAATTGAGTGCAATCCCTATCAAAATACCAACAGAATTTTCACAGAACTAGAACTAATAATATTAAAATTTGTATGAATTATAGACTCCCAATAGCCAAAGCAATCTTGAGGAAGAAGAACAGAGCTAGAGATATCATAATCCCAGATTTCAAGATATACTACAAAGCTGTAGTAATCAAAACAGTATGGTACTGGCTCAAAAATAATACAACATAGAACAAAATAGAGTGCCCAGAACTAAACCCATGCTTATGTGGTCAATTAATCTATGACAAGGGAGGCAAAAGCATACAATGTGGAAAAGACAATCTCTTCAATAAATGGTGTTGGGAAATTAGACAGCTACATGCTAAAGAATGAAACTGGACCATTTTCTCACATCATACACAAAAATAAACTCAAAGTGAATTAAAGACCTAAATGTGAGACATGAAAGCATAAAACTCCTAAAAGAAAATTAGGCAGTAATCTCTTTGACATGGACCCTAGCAACACTTTTCTACATATGTCTCCTCAGGCAAGGGAAACAAAAGCAAAAATAAACTACTGGTATGACAGCAAAATAGAAAGGTTTTGCACAGTGAGGGAAACCATCAACAACATGAAAGGGTAACCTACTGCATGGGAGAAGATACTCACAAATGACATATTGGATAAGGGGCTAATATCCAAAATATATAAATACTTATGCAACACAACATGAGAAAACAAATAATCCAATTAAAAACTAGGCAGAGGACCTAAACAGACATGTTTTTCCCCAAAGAAGACCTACAGATAGCCAACAGACATATTAAAAGGTACTTAAAATCACTAATCATCATGGAAATGCAAATCAAAACCACAATGAGATATCATCTTATACCTGTCAGAAAGGCTAGAATCCAAAACACAAGAAATAACAAGTGTTGGCAAGGATATGGAGAAAGACAGCCCTTGTGCACTGTTGGTGGGAATGTAAATTGGTACAGCCAATGTGGAAAACAGCATGGAAGCTCCTCAAGAAATTAAAAATAAAAATACAGTAAGATTCAGTAATTCCACTACTGGTATTTATCCAAAGAAAATGAAAACAGTAACTTTAAAAGACATGCATCCCTGTTTACTACAGTTATTTACATTAGGCAACATATGGAATCAATGCAAGTGTGCATTAATAGATAAATGGATGAACAAAGCTGTAATCATCAAGACAGCATGGTACTGGCACAAGAACAGACACATAGACCAATGGAATAGAATAGAGACTCCAGAATTGGACCCACAAAAGTATGGCCAACTAATCTTTGACAAAGCAAGAAAGAATATCCAGTGGGAAAAAGACAGTCTCTCTAACAAATGGTGCTGGGAGAACTGGACAGCAACACGCAGAAGAATGAAATTAGACCACTTTCTTACACCATTCACAAAAATAAACTCAAAATGGATGAAGGACCTGAATGTAAGGCAGGAAACCATCAAAACCCTAGAGGAGAAAGCAGGAAAAAATCTCTCTGACCTCAGCTGCAGTAATTTCTTACTTGACACATCTCCAAAGGCAAGGGAAACAAAAGCAAAAATGAAGTATTGGGACCTCATGAAGATAAAAAGCTTCTGCACTGCAAAGGAAACAATCAACAAAACTAAAAGGCAACCAACAGAATGGGAAAAGATATTTGCAAATGACATATCGGGCAAAGGGCTAGTATCCAAAATCTATAAAGAACTCACCAAACTCCACACCCAAAAAACAAATAATCCAGTGAAGAAATGGGAAGAAGACATGAATAGACACTGCTCTAAAGAAGACATTCAGATGGCCAACAGGCACATGAAAAGATGTTCAAAGTCACTCCTCATCAGGGAAATACAAATCAAAACCACACTGAGATACTACCTCATGCCAGTCAGAGTGGCTAAAATGAACAAATCAGGAAACTATAGATGTGGAGAGGATGTGGAGAAACGGGAACCCTCTTGCACTGTTGGTGGGAAGGCAAACTGGTGCAGCCACTCTGGAAAACAGTGTGGCATTTCCTCAAAAAATTAAAAATATAACTACCCTATGAGTCAGCAATAGCACTGCTAGGAATTTACCCAAGGGATACAGGAGTGCTGATGCATAGGGGCACACGTACCCCAATGTTTATAGCACCACTTTCAACAATAGCCAAATTATGGAAAGAGCCTCAATGTCCATCAACTGATGAATGGATAAAGAAATTGTGGTTTATATACACAATGGAATACTATGTGGCAATGAGAAAAAATGAAATATGGCCTTTTGTAGCAATGTGGATGGAACTGGAGAGTGTTATGCTAAGTGAAATAAGTCACACAGAGAAAGACAGATACCATGTGTTTTCACTCTTATGTGGATCCTGAGAAACTTAACAGAAGACCATGAGGGAGGGGAAGGGGAAAAAATAAAGTTAGAGAGGGAGGGAGCCAAACCATAAGAGACTCTTAAAAACTGAGAATAAAATGAGGGTTGATGGGGGGACGGGAGGGAGGGGAAAGTGGGTGATGGGCATTGAGGAGGGCACCTGTTGGGATGAGCACTGGGTATTATATGGAAACCAATTTGACAATAAATTTCATATTAAAAAAACTCAAGAAAAGAAGATGTACTGTATATGTATATATATTATGGTATATATGTATGTATGATATGATGCATATATAATGTGTATATAACATATATGTATATACATATATAATGGAATATTACTCAGCCATAAAAAAGAATGAGATATTATCATTTGCAATAACATGGATGGATCTAGAGGGTATTATGCTTAAGGAAATAAGGTAGAGAAAGACAAATACTGTGATTTCACTTATATTTGGAATCCAAAAAACAAAACCAAACAACAAACAAACAAAAAAGAAGCAGAAATAAACCCCTACAGAAAATGAACTGATGATTGCTGGGGGGGGGGGGGGGGGCAGGGGAGGCAGAATGGGCAAAACGGGTGAAGGGGAGAGGGAAGTACAAGTCTCCAGTTATGGAATGGATAAATCATGGGAATGAAAGGCACACCACAGGGAGATAGTCCATAGTATTATAACAGCATTGTATCATGACAGGTGGTAGCTACACTTGTAGTGAGCATAGCGTAACATACAGAGTTGTCAAATCACTGAGTTGTACACTAGAAATTAACATAATATTGTTATGTAATATTGTGTGTCAAACACACCTCAATAAAAAATGTTTAAATCACAATGAGATTACTTTGTGCCTATCATAATGGCTAGTATCATAAAGACAAAAGATGAGTGTGGTGATGATGTGGAGAAAAGGGAACCCTTGTGCATTGTTGGTGAGAATGTAAGTTGGTGCAGTCACTATGGAATACATTATAGAGAGTCCTCAAAAATCAAAACAAAACTACTACATGATCCAGCAATGCCACTTCTGGGTATTTATCTGATGGAAATGAAAAAACTAACTGGAAAAGATATATGTACTTCTATATTCACTGCAGCATTTTTTCAATACCCAAGACACGGAAACAACTTAAGTGTCCATTGATGGATGAATGTATAAATAAAATGTAGCATATATATATACAAGGGAATATTGTTGGGCTATAAAAAGGAAGGAAATCCTATCATTTACAACAATATGGATGATATTTGAAGGCATTACACTAAGTGAAATAAGTGAGACAGAGAAAGACCAGTACTTATGGTCTCACTTATACGTGAAATAGAAAGAAGAAAAAAAGAAAGAAAGAAAGAAAGAAAGAAAGAAAGAAGAAAGGAGAAAGAAAGAAAAAGAAAGAAAGAAAGAAAGAAAGAAAGAAAGAAAGAGCCCTAAATACATAGATACAGAGAATAGATTGGTGTTTGCCAGAGGTGAGGGGTAGGGGTGAAGGTCAAAAGGTACAAACTTACAGTTATAAAATAAATAACTCTTGTATAAAAAAATAAAATAAACAAAAGGAGGCTATACATGTTTAATAAAGATCAAATTGCCATAACATGATGGTATGTGTATGCAATGCTGTGCCATAAATATTGCACAATATATTTAACTACCATGGAGGGGAAAAGCATCAAATAATTAATAGTATAATCGCATTCCAAAAAAGTTGCCAAGAAAGTGTTAAATAGCTTTGAAGCTGACAATTCAGTAGTATATTTAAAAAAACAGAAAACAAAACAAAACAAAACAACAAAAACAAAGTTCTATTTAAATAGCCAAATTCATAGAAACAAAGTTAGAATTATGGTTTCCAGGGGTTAAAGGGAGGGGGAAATGGGAAGTTGTTCAACAGATACAGAGTTTCAGCTTTGCAAAGTAAAAAAGTTCTAGAGATCTGTTACACAACAACAGTAATATAGCTAATGGTACTGATCTGTACACTTAAAAATGATCAAAATAGTAATTTTATGTTGTGTGTGTTTTTTTTACCACAATTAAGGAAGGAAGGAAGAAAAAAGAAAGGAAGGGAGGGAGGGATAGAGGGAGGGAAAGAATTTAAGAAAGGACGGGAAGGAAGGGAAGGGAGGGAAGAAGGAAGGAAGGTAGAAAGAGAGAGGAAGGAGGGAAGGAAGGAAGGAAGGAAGGAAGGAAGGAAGGAAGGAAGGAAGGAAGGAGAAAGACAAAGAATCATGTGTCAAGTAGAATAGCAGCAAAACTTCAAAACCAGACTTTGATACACAGCCAAATCAACTTTGGAGCTTTTGCAAGCATACAGATGTCCCAGACCTACAAAATTAGAACCTCTAATAGTAGAGCCATGACACATGAGTTTTTAAAAACAACATCCCATTCACAGATGATTCTGAGCATCACATGCTGAAAACTACGGATTTAACTGGTGAGCACAGGAGAAATTATAAACATACATGACTGTAGCAACACATTCAGATTGTCTACTCTGTTCCTTGTCCTTTTTATGAGAAGTGGCCCTCCTTTGGTTTATGAAGAATGAATAAAATCCTGTCTCTGACATGTCCACTTTACTCTCAAGTTCCTGCTCCTGGCTTCCCAGTTGTTTGTCTGCCTTATCCTTACTTGGTGTTTGACTATTTGCTTGCTTTTGCTGCACTGGTCACTTTGGATAAGACATACTCCTTCTGCCAAACTTGGCCCCAAGGGACCCACATATGTCTGAACTACCTTGCGCAGCCCCCCAGTCAGGGCAGGAGAAGAGTCAAGGAAGACATCCTGGAAACCAAAGGAAAAGAAGGTGTGGTCAACAAACCTTGTAGAAAAGTCTGATAGAATGAGGGTTAGGATGTCATGGGATGGAGAGCAAGTTGAGAACTAGAAATTAGATTACAGCGGGTTGAAGAGTAAATGATATTGAGGATGCAACCTTTTTCGTGTAAACTTTGCTTTGAAGAAGTATTATGAAGAAGGGAAGGAGGAGATAATTAACAGTCCAATAATTTGAAGGGGAGGCAAGGACATAAAAATAGGTTTCCTTTTTAAAAAATGATGGGCATGTTTTTTTGCTGAAAACAAAGAGAAATTACTGAAGGTACTGAAGTTGAGGGTAGGGATTGATGACTGATGGACCAGGATTCAGGAAGGTGCAGAGGTAGATCCTAGAAAACACTGGAAAGGTTAATCTTAAAGAGAATAGGTTCTTCTTCCCTCCAAATAAGAAGAAGAGGAAAGATGATGCAATTGTGCAGAATTATTTCCTTCTAATGAAGCTTTCCCCTCTTTTGAAGTAGGAAATGAGGTTTCTTGTTGAGGGGTAGGGTGAGGGAATGAGGAAGAGGAATCAAGGATAAGTCATAAAAGCTGGAATATCTGCCACAGGAGACTTAAGAAGGAACTTGAGGCCAAGCAAAAGGATTGACAAGCAGAATAGAAGACCAGCTGAGGTAGAAAGTTGAAGGCCTTTATTGGCTCTAGTTTGCATGGTTGTGCAATCTTCTCCAGCAATGCTGGTCATTACAGAAATGGGAGTGGAAGCAATTGAAGACTAGAATAATTTCTTTGAGGATATGACAGGAAATCAGAACATTTAAACAACTGAATAATTTGGTTTGAGTAGCACTCAAGTGCATGACTGCAAGGGTCAGACTGTATAGTTAAGGAAATTAAGTCAGTGAGATGTCAGTCTGGAAGAACAGGTCCTGGTAAGTTTAAAAAATGGGTTTGGTGGGGGGTCGGGAATGGGTTTAGGGGAGAACAAGAAAGTGAGCACTTAATATAAAGATGTATCTGAGAGTTATACTATATATATTTTCACTGAGAAACCTAGAAGATAAAGAGACTGGGGACCCTATAAGAACTACCAGCCTGGACCACCACTGGAAATTACCAGGAACTGCTTGTAGCTTTGACACAATTCACTATGTCTGGCACTTGAGCCATCAGACAGCAGTAGGAAGGTCTACAGAGAGCAAGTGCCTGCTAAGGGCTTTGACTAGAACAAGTGGTGGGAGCTGCTGTTGGTAGGAGACAAAGTTTGTATAGCTGTTTCTTCTACATTCCAGGTCTCTCCCTTGATGATTGATCACAGTTCTGTAAAGATTGCTGGCTTAAAAAAATGCAAACATTTCCCTAAGAAACATAGTAAGATTAGAGGTCCAGAAACTTTTGTTGGAAACCTGAGCCAAATACATAAATCTTAAGTTCTATGCAGCTCTTAGATTCTGGACAAGCTTTAGGCTGGTAAGAAAAAAATATTTTAAAAATGTAACACACAGAGATCTTAGTGGCTTGCTGAAGGTTTGAAGGCTTATAGTGGCCTACTGGTTTCAGAATATCAGGTCCTCATTCCTTAAGGCAGTACTCTTATGACTGGTGTAGATAAATACTTCTAATATTGGGCACAGTTTATCTGTGTTTGTACAAATATTCTAGTCTATTCTACCTTATTAGGGGAGGTAAAGAGCTGGCTCTTAAAATTAGCCTAAGAGTTCTGACCAGAAAACTATCTAAAACAAAGATATATCAATTAGCATTTAAACTTTTCAAAAGTTTAAATATTTTTAACTCTCAAATTAAAAAAATACTCAAGCATAATGCCTCATAAAGTCAAATTATTACATAGTCTAGTAAAAACTTGAGAAGATTATTGTGAAGTGATATCAATGCATTGACTGCCACTAGAGGTCAGCACTTGACTCTCCATCAGGTTTTATGTGATGGGGCGAAAAGGTCAATTCTCTAAAACAGATCATCATTTATGGTTCCTATTGTTATCTCATGCCATCTGTCTTGAATCACGAATGTGACTGAGGATCACACAGAACTAGAGAACACCCTGACAATTGCTGGGGTGAGCTGTTCTGATATTCCATCTGCAAATGTGAGGAAATCATAGGACTGTGTAATGTGGCCTTCAGAGGGCCCTGGGTGGCTTGGTGATCAAAATACTTGAATCATATACTATGGCAGCAGGTGTTTCAGAAATAATTACATGGCAGGGGTAGCACTGGCATCATTATTTGCAATTTGAAGCCAAATGGTGCCCTGAAATTGCTATTCTGTCCCTTTTGCAGGACTCTGTACTAATCCTCACCCAGTGGCTCCTCTTCCTTAAGTCCCAATAACATCTTGTTCTGGCCTTCTTTCATCAGTAGATTGTATCAAGTTTCTTGTGGGGAGAAAATATGTGCTAAGTACAAATGCATGAAGGGGTTGTAAAGTGTTCAAGGGATTCAGAGGTTGACCAAGAGAAAAGATATGACCATAAGAGGCAGTAACCCACAATAAGTTTTATTGGGTGGGGCTTTATTGCTTGAGAGGGGAAGATGCTCACAGCATGAAACAATCCAGAGGTTTTTAGCTAGGGAGCCACTTACAGAAGGGGAGCAAGGCAAGGGAACTCAGTGAGAAGGGAAGGTGGGGGCATTGGCAAGGGGGCTTACATGTCTAGGTGATGTCACTCAGGAGCATAGTGGGAAGACTCTGAGCCAGACAGCTCCAGAGGGCCATGGCAGGTTGGATTCTTAGAACCTCAAGGCTCTTAGAGAGCACATATGGAGCAAGGTCTTGCAGATATATAAAGTAGGTAGGCTCCAAATGGCTGATAATCTGCTTCTTTCAGCTATTTTTAAAATAATTAAACATGTAAAAATTTGAGTCTAGCTTTGGTGGGCTTTTGAGCTAATGGGTCTCAGGTTGCAGTAAAGAAACAAACAATGGGTCATTTACATAACAGTGGTATAGAACAGAGGCCTTAGGTAGAATTAACATATATAGTTGACCCTTGAACAACATTGGTTTGAACTGTACTGGTCCACTTTCATGTGGATTTTTTTAAGGTAAATACAGTATGGTACTATAAATGTATTTTCTCTTCCTTATGATTTTCTTAATAATATTTTCTTTCTCTAGTTTACTTTATTGTAAGAATATAGTATATAAGTTAATTGACTATTTACTTTATCAGTACGGCTTCTGGTCAACAGTAGGCTATTAGTAGTTAAGTTTTGGGGGAGTCAAAAGTTATATATGGATTTTTGACTGTGGGAGGTTGGCACCCCAACTCCTGCATTGTTCAAAAGGTCAACTATACTTGAAAGAGAAGAATGGAGACATAAAAGATAACCAAGAGTTTCTGGTTATCATTGACTAGGTAATTTGGGTCATTTTCCTTTCCCCTGAGAGAAACTAGAAAAACTGGATAAAAATTATCTTTTAATATATACATCTGAAAAGCACTTGATATTAAAGAATTACTGCTGACTAGGTCATGATAAGGAAGAAGAGAAGCTGAAAGGCTGAGCAGGACTCTACAGAGAAAGGAGAAAATTTTGGGACCCTAGCCAACAAGAATGAGAGTCTTGCAATTCTATTTATACTCTGAAGTGCTGCACCCCAGGACAAAGGACAAAATGGAAGTAAATCATCTGTGGTTCACTATTACTTTTGTGGTCCTCTATAAACCATATTTCCTGGTATTCATGTCCTTGTATAACCCTCTTGAATCTGGGCTGGCTCTCTGATCTAATTTAACCAATAGAATGTGGCAGAAGTGATGGTGGACCTAAATCCTAAAAAGGCCTAGCAGCTTCTGCTTCTGCAATATGGTTTAAGTTAGCCACTTTTTAAGAAGTATGGATATCCTGAGATTATCATACTTTGGGGCTCCTCATTTAGCCATGTGGAGAAGCCCCATGAAGAACAGAGTTCCCAACCAACAAGCCCTAGCTGAGCTCTCAGCCATAGCTAGTGCCAACTTACCAGCAAGTCAGTGAGGCCATCTTGAAAGCAAATCCTTCAGCTCCAATTGAGCAGTCTTAGCCAAAGCAAACAGGACTTGTATCCACTAAGTTCTGCCTAATTACAACATTGTAGGCAAATTAATAAAATTTTTGTTGCTTTAAGCTATTAAATTTCACTGTAGCTTGTTACCCAGAAGTAGATAAAGGAAAACACCAGTTTTGTATGGATTATAACTGAACTTGGAGCCATCTAGGTGACTGAAAAAAATCTCAATCCCTAATATTGGATTAAGATGACCTCAGTTTAGTAAATGCTTCCAGGCATCTGAAAATAGGAAATAAAAGTGCTCTCTGGTATAAGACAATATTCTCTTGGCAGTCCAACTATTTCTTTAAAAATTTTCCTAGTTTTATTGGGAAATAATTGGCATACATCTTTATATAAGTTTAAGCTATATAGCACGATGGTCTGATTTACATACTTTGTGAAATGATTATTGCAATAGGCTCAACTAACATCCATCATCTCATATAGATACAAAAGAAGAAAAGAGAAAAAAATTTCTGCTTACCATAAAAAGTCTTAGGATTTACTCTTTCACAACTTTCCTACATATAATACTCTTTTTACAGTTTTAAAAATACAGTATTTGGCACACAGAGACAAGCACAGAAGTCAAGACAATATGAACAGGAATCAGCAGAAATGAGACAATAGACACAAAACCACAGACAACCTCAGGTATTAAAATTATCCAATACAGATTTAAAATAACTATGATCAAGAAATAAAATATAAGATTGAGGATTTTCACAGAAAACTGAAAATTATGAAAAGGGATATTTCAGATTTTTTAAATGAAACATAAGTTTCACAACTAAAAAATACAGCAACCAAACTTAAGAACTCAAAGGCAGTGTTTAACAAGTTAGAGAGCTGACTGGAAGATAGACCAGAAGAAAATAGCAAGAAAGAATTACAAAAGGACAGGAAACAATGCAAGAAGATGAAACACATAGAAGAAGATCCATTAGATAAATGCAACTGGAGTCTGAAAAGAAGAGTAGAAAGAGAATAAGAGGAAACTTATTTGAAAACAATGTTTGTGAATTTTCCAGGCTCATGAACAATATCAATCCATTTATACCAGCAGCCAAATAAAAGCCAAACAGAACAAATAGAAAGAAATCTGTATCAAAGCACATCACAGGAAAACTGTTGAAAAATGATGTAAAGCTTTGATGGCCACCAGAAAAAAAATACAAACTATCTTCAAAGAATAACAATAGACTTGTAACAGATTTTTTAACAGAAATAATGGAATCTAGAAGACACTGGACTGAGATCTTCAGTGTGAAAAAGAAAATAGTTGATAACTTACAATTCTATATCCAAGGAAAATGCCCTTCAAAAATGAAAGTGGAATAAAGACATTTTTAAGTTAAACAAAAATCGTAAGAATTAATTATCAGCAGATCTATACAGATATACTAAAGGGTGTTAATATGCAGGAGGAAAATAATTCTAGATGGATAGTCAGAGATGTAAGATGTTCCAATCAATGGCAACATAATTGGAAAATATGCGAGTAAATGCACACAAACACTAATTGTGAAAAAGATCATTAAATAATAATTGTATTAAATAGCAATTCTTGAGGGACTAAGAGACTTAGAGAATTAAAGTACATGCTACCAACAACACTTATGTTAGGAGGAAAGTAATAGTGTTCATGTCCTAAGACTTTTATATTCTCTTGAAGGAAGACTAAAGTATCTTGATATTGGACTTTGATAAGGATTTTCTAAGAGGAATTTTAAAAATGTATAATTTCCAAAAGCAACCATGGAAAAAAGTAGAAAAACTATAAAGACTTAATCCAAAAGAAGGCAAAAAGGAGGAAAAATATATTTTTATATGGGCAAAAAAAATAATGATGTGGTAGATTTAACCTGAATTATATCAATAATTATATTAAAAATAGGGGCGCCTGGGTGGCGCAGTCGGTTAAGCGTCCGACTTCAGCCAGGTCACGATCTCGCGGTCCGTGAGTTCGAGCCCCGCGTCGGGCTCTGGGCTGATGGCTCAGAGCCTGGAGCCTGTTTCCGATTCTGTGTCTCCCTCTCTCTCTGCCCCTCCCCCGTTCATGCTCTGTCTCTCTCTGTCCCAAAAATAAATAAACGTTGGAAAAAAAAATTAAAAATAAAATAAACATAGGCTAAATGCTTCAATTAAAAGAGAAAGATTGTCATTGTAAATAAAAAAATAATATGGGATTCACAAAACACACATCTAATACATAAGTATACAGAAAATGTGAAAATAAAAGTAAAGAAAAATATATTCTAGGTAGATGCCTACCCAAAGAAAGCTGGTGTTGCTTATTCATATCAAAGTAATGACAAAAAGTATTACTAGAGGTGAAGAGGCATATTTCAAATGATAAAAGTTCAATTCACTAGTCATGTATAACGGTTGTTAATTTGTATGCTTCAAAAACCATGGCCTAAAATACATACAGCAACAAGTGACAACTATAAGGAGAAATATGCAAACCTGCAGCCATAGTGGGAAACATACCTTGTTTGGTAGATCAGTAAAATGGTTAAGAATATAGAAGATTTGAACAAGAAAAATTAGCAAATAAAATCTAATGCTCTTCTACAAGAACAAAGCACTCAACAGGTATGGAATATATATTCTTTAAAGTACACATGGAACATTTATAAAAATTGAACAAATAATGAGACATAGAGCAACCCTCAAATTTTGAAGGACTTAAATCAAATAAAATGTTTTCTCACAGCAATACGATCATGATAGACAGTAAGAATAATAAGATAACTAGAAAATTCCCATGTGTTTGAAAATCGGGAGGCATAATTTAAACTAACTCATGGGTAAAATAAACCACAATTAAAATTAGAAAATATCTAGAACCAGGGGCACCTGGGTGGCTCAGTCGGTTAAGCGTCCAACTTTGGTTCAGGTCATGATCTCATGGTGGGTTCAAGCCCCGCATTGGGCTCTGAGCTGTCAGCTTTGGATTCTGAACTTTTGAGACTGCTTTGGATTCTGTGTCTCCCTCTCTCTGCCTCTACCCTGCTCATGTTTCTCTCTCTCTCTCTCAAAGAATAAACATTTTAAAAAAGGAAATATCTAGAACTGAATGTCACATATTAAAACTTGGGAAATGCAGTTTAAGTAGTACTTAGAAGGAAATTTATAATTAGATGCACATTTTAGAAAACTGAGACTA